>NC_141222.1:9647500-9802500 GCF_054856515.1 Filicampus tigris
TATGAGTACTATATACAACGTGTCAAGCACAACTTACATAATACTAGTGTAGAAACCACTGTCTTATGAAGCCTTTAATGGGTTATAAACACAAGTTCTATGGCCATCAATACAACTGGGTAATAGGTTTTTAGTGATGCAAGTCGACTGTAGTTGCAAATGTCAATAATCCATTATTAGATTTAGTTGAGAGTTGTCCAAAATATGTTACAGTAAGGATTGTAACTGTTAAAATGAAACTTAACAGTAAAAAGGGATTAATAGCCGACGCAGTCTTCAGTTTATTCCCTCTTAAATATATCATCAACACTTCATGAGTTTGGCCTGGAAAGCCTCACCTTAAATTCTTCAGGCTCGTTCTGAGGCAGTCAGCAGAGAATGGAGCAGAATTGGATGAATATTCAACAAAAATGAAAACAAATAGGAGCACTTACCTGCTCTAAAGGAGACGATGGAAGAGATGGATAGGCCACACTTTTAAATTACCCATTCGAAGTCATTCGTAGTCCTTTTTCGTCTGTTTACACATTGTGTATCAGACTGACGGAACAGTGCTTCTCAAACCCTCTGTAGGACTGTTCAGAGTCGACCACATTGTTGGTGGTCATCCTGCCCCGCCCTTCGAAAGCACCTGCGCTCACGGTGACATCGCAAAAGATTCTCTTTCACCGCGTATGACTTTAAACTAAAGCAACATTTCTCGCATTACACAGCAGTCTGAGAGTTTAAATATTTGTTCTTAATTTATTAATGGCAGTATGTTTGTATATGTGTTATTGTCAAGGATTCCGAGCACCTGGGACATGCAAAAAGTGTCACGAAGCATTCAAATGTCTGTGGCTTTGTTTGAAAAATGTGGTTGGTGACTAAGAGACAAAGGCTGGACATACACAGACTAGATCATCATTGCCTTCCTGCAAATACAAATAATAGGTGTTTAAAATATTGCAGTGACTTACTAAAGCAATCTTAGAACTTGAAGTCAATGGTCAAATAGAAGGCAAGGGACCTCTTTCTGGTCACAGACACAGCCCATGGACCCACATGTCCTTTTTTGGGTTTGTGTACTGCTATGTAGCCTTGTACATAATCTTTCAGATTAATTATTACACTTTGAAATCTGATCATTGATATGTAAGACCATAGTACAGTAGCTCACTTCACACTAAGCTGTTGCTACATTGTAAATACAAGAGGTCTGTGCTGTGGGGCTTTTTGTACATATTAAACAGGAAAGAGTCACAGGAAATAAGTCATTAACCAAGTTCAAGTTCAATCTAAAATAGGAAGCAAGTTCTGAGGCTCTTGCGGTGCAAACAAAGTCTTGTTTCCTTCATCAAAATGATTTATATAGTACATTACTTGCATGTTCTCCCCGTGCCTGTGTGGGTTTCCTCCCACATTCCAAAAACATGCATGGTAAGTTGATTGGACTCTCTAAATTGCCCTATAGGTGTGATTGTGAGTGCGGATGTTTGTCTCTGTGTGCCCTGCGATTGGCTGGCAACCAATTCAGGGTGTCCCCTGCCTACTGCCCGGAGACAGCTGGGATAGGCTCCAGCATGCCCTGCGACCCTTGTGAGGATAAGCGGTATCGATAATGGATGGATGGATGGATGGCATTCCGTCCCAGGAACAAAACAAATCCATTCGTCCTGGACGGACACTCATTTTGGGGACGGAGGATGAGAATTTTTTTTTAAAGCATGATTAAGAAAGGACGGAAATGGGTTTTTGTCCATCCATGTAATCGTCCCTAACCGGGTCAAATACAGACTGACTTGTGTTGGGTTCTTTTAAAAAGCAAGACCACACTCACAGAGGAGTCTGCCCTCACAGGTATACTCTGCCCCCTGGTGGTTCAACACATGTAATACCATGGATTACGCCACAGAGCGCCCATTTCACTGATGAGGAAAAAGCAATAGCAATTTTGTTTTGTTAACTTACTGTTAACATTTAGTACATACCTTATCCCTTTGCACGTGAACTACAGTATGTCATTTAAACTCTAGAGCGTAAAAAATCTCTCCAAACTGTCATGGAAAGTGGAAGTCTTTCGTTCTCCTCCTAAAATTATACAGTGTTATTTTGCAATAATTATTTCATTGCGAGATAACGCAATAAAAACTGGTAGAATAAAACCGGTGGGAAATAAAATACAAAATGGGTGTTCCTGTCAGTCTCCCGATGCAGATGATGACATGCCTGGGGCCTCTTTGAAAAGTCAACTCTCCTAACCTTTATGCCACCTTTCCTTAACCTTTGTTGGAACACTTTATCAAGTCAAGGAGAAATGAAAAGGCTCTTCATTTCGAACAGAGGAAAGGACAGGGCTCTTTCAAATAAATTTGACTCCACTTTTCAAAACTGAGGACACCGCATGACAGCAAGTATTGTTCTCTTCTCTAGATTATGAACTTCACCTGTATTTGCTTAATAAAAGAAAAGAAATATCTTTGAAAATAATACACAGATTCGACAAAGTAATGTTTTTCCCCAGTGGTTAAGAAAAAGACACACTGTTGTTTTTTAAAGGTTCCTTTAATGGTTTTCATTTATTTTGGAATTGCCCATTCTCAACAAATTTATGGAAGAAAAGTCATGCCTCATTCAAACTTGAGATACTATCACTTATTTTCTTCAGAGTAGACAGGCAGCTTTGTCAGGACGTAACGCAGACAACTTGGCACTTCACAACTGCACTAATGCATCCACTTTTGACTACTAAACGACCAACACAGTGGATGCCAGAGTTTGTGGCCTGTATGCCATGTTCCATAGGGAATACCTTGGCACAAAATGTTGTGACTCTCCTTGCCACGTTGCCTCGTCTAACCCGTGAATCTCTTCCATCCCCTTGTGGTGCATGAGTGCATCTACAAAAAATATGCATACATTTTTGCAGGCGAGGCCAACAAATGCAAACACGCACATACTGATGTAGGAAACTGTATTGACAATAGTAAAAGTTCCATGTAGGTTGAAATTGAACACAGCACAACACAGATGAGGTGGAGTTATTTTATTTCCAAGGCATAATTACTCCCAGTAGCTAAGGAAGTCACTATGGTCAGTCAAGTCCTCAAAGCTGGTGGTACCCCACATAGCAGATTTCGGCTGCAGCTCAAAGTCCGGGTTTCCATCCTTACCTCTGAAGCTGACCTTCCAAGACGGACTTGAAACCATGTTCCCAGAAGCTGTTGTAATAATTCAGATGATTATGTTTAGGCTTCTGTAACAATACAATGATTAAAGGTATACTTTTCACATTTAAAACTTTGCTTGAATATGATTTGGTTTATTCCTTTGCTCGTGCTAAACTACTGTTCCATGACAGTTAAAAAAATAGATAAAATGGCGTCCACAAACTGCACCTTTTGATAGTGGCGAGCAGGAGGACTCACAGCAGGCACACACGCTGTCATTGCCAAGCAACTCTTTCCACCTGAACCACAGACATGACTTCATTTCTCGCAAACTGACCAAAAGTGGCGTTGTAACTGAGATAATGATCTAATTTGGCACAACTGACTCACTTTTTGGTCGCTTGATGGTAATTGCAAGCCTTTGAACTCGAGGTTGGTGTTGGATCGCCCATAGAGAATTCACAGTGCAGATAGAGTTGCTGAAAAGATTTTTTGGGAAAGTTTAGTGCAACAAATACTGCATATTCCACATGATCTAGTTGTCGTGTGTGTGTGCATTACACTGAGCATACCGGTGATGAAGAAGCATCCGTGTCTTTGAAAATGAAGGCACTCACTGAGAATTTTTGGATGTTTAAGGGGCCCTTGAGAAACGCAGACTGGCTTGTCACCATACTATCAATCATACAACTGCAAAAATGAAGAACTCCCATTAATATTGAATTATGAAATACTTATTTTGGACTGAGCTGAACTTGTTACCCTTGGTTGTCAATGACTGTGTATTTAGGTTCAGAGTAAGGATCTTGGAAAGCAGTCATGAAACACTTGTTGATGTAAAGCCTCTGGTCTGTTGAAGTATTGTCCACTCGTCTCACTACAAAGTACATTGGCTGTCCAAGGAAAAACGTTTTATCACCAACGACTTCATTCCCGAATGCTAAAAATACAAGAAAGGAGAATTGGCAAAAAATTATGAAAATTACAAATATTACTTATTTAATTTATTTTGGTGAAGGAATACAGTTTTGGTGTTAACTGTAATAATTACTGTTACACAATGTAAAGTGACAAATTGCCTGCATCCTTTGTGCAGTGCTGTATGTGGAATGTGTACATGAGTATAATGCACTATTATTTGAACAGGAATAACTCATTTCTAGCAATGTGTATAAAATGTTGTCTTAAAGGGTAAGTCAACCCAAATCTATTCTTTACAATATTTAGTTTAGTTTAATTTATTTAGTTCCAAACGCAATATTAATCAGAATACCATGTTTAGACTAGTGGAGGCACATGGAACATATTGCCTAGAAAAATTTGGGGTTGACTTCCACTTTAAAGCAATTTAGTCATTTATCACACAAGATAATGTTGTACTTTTCCCAAATTCATACCATCTTGTGGGGTGATGACGTAAGCGTGTTTTGATCGGAGGGGTTTGTAAACCGTGCCCCGCCTCAATTCGATAGAGATGCCAGGATTGAAGGAGTGAAAATGCCTGCAATAGAACAAAAACATTGTTGGTTCATGCAAACTTTAAAATAGTAGATTAGCGTCTTGTAATGGTGCCAGGGTGTCAAACTCATTTTTGTCACGGGCCACTTTGTAGTTACGGCTTCCCTCAGAGGGGCCGTTAAGACGGAGAAAGCAAATGCTTAAATCATCTCATCATATTATTGCATTGTACACAACAAATTGATAGATGACTAGTTTTGAAATCGGAAGTCAAGGATAGCAGTTTTTTTCAATTATTGTTCGAATTACTGTAAAAAGTGGATGAAAAAATATTGGAAAAACTCTATGTTATTTATTAGACAAGACAATATGCAACTTTGGGACAGATTTTAGCAATGGGCGTGGAAGTTGACATGATTTGCTGTTGTGGGCCACATAAAATGATGTGGCTGGCCAGTTCTGGCCCCCAGGCCTTGAGTTTGACACCTGTGGAAAATAAATATAAAGTAACAGAAAGCGCTGGGTCTACTTAGATGGCATCCATATGCCAGATAATCAATGAGTGGGTTTGCAAAGTAACTTATTTATTTAACCTTCCCCTTTTGAATGCTGCGCTATTTTAAAAGGCAAATTTCCAGGTCCAAATCATGAACAATATTTGAAGTTTTTTTTTCTTTTTAATGTTTGGTAATACTGTATTCATAGCTCTACTTTTTGAAGTCTTAAGATTGCTGAAAAACAATGCAATTATCCCAATTTGCATGTAGTAGAGCAAATTCTAAAGAGTTTTTACCTTGGGTATTTGCACAGCAAGACAACATCAAATGGCATCTCTCGTATAACTGGAGTGGTTGGCTTGTAGTGGAGTACATTACTGATGAACAAATAGTCTTCAGTACTCTAGGACACAGACATTTTTACAGGTTGAAGTTTACAAAAAGGCAAAACCCTGCAAATGATTAAAAAAAAGAAAAAAAAAAAAGAAAAACGACATGACCCAACCTCTCTCTTGAATCCACAGTCAGTCTTCAGAAGGTAAAGAAGGTAATAATGTTCCGAAGTGCCTTCGTTTACAGGACACTTGCCAAGTTTCAAGTCTTTGAATGCGTCTCTTGCTGAGAAAAGCTCCTTGCTTACTTTCACGTACATCCGGTCAACGTGGCACAAGACCTCAACAAGCTTAGATTTGGCTTCTCCGCCAGGTGAGGACACAGTGGGAGGGGGTGCAAGCAACATTTCCTTGACTGAGTCGGGGACAGGTCTAACACCTTTTTCTGGCACCAATAGCTCTTTCGGATCCTGTGAGAAAGTGACAATTCGATACCAAGGAGCCATTTGAGGTGCTGATGATCTGCTCCTTTGGAATCTGTCACTAAACATAGGGGATCTGGGTACAAGACCTGGAGGCACGTCATCCATCTCGTTCTCCAGCTCTGCCTGCAAACTCTCCCATTCTAATTCTGCATCTCCATATTCTGGTACACTAGCCAGAGGATTAGAACGGGCCAAGTAAAAGAGAAGTAATAATATCCACATCCGCATCAACCCCATTTTCTGAGCACCTTATTTCCTCTGCAGAGCTCACCCCTCCTGATCAGTTTGCCGCAATTGTCACCTGGAGTTAATTAGCAAATAGTTCAACCAATAAGAGTCGTTCTATTTTTCAAGGCCATGTGCATTGGCAAACAAATTAGAAATTTATTATGATGAATCATCTCGAATAATTTTTCATCCAAAACTGTTTTTTTTCTCTAAATTGGATGTGACATTGGTTTGCAGCAGGTATTTTTAAATTGATGAGCTTGCGTTCCAATGACGTCATACCCGGAAAATTCAACACCGTCTTTACGGAAGCCGTGCTCGCTAAACGCATTGCTTCTCAATACAGTACTACCTTAACTGTCAAAAAGACAAAACATAGCACTTTGGTCAGCGTATTGCCTTTTTTGGGAGTCAACTTTAGCCTTGAGACTTTCTTTGATCCGAGTCTGGTAAAGGTTGGAGCTGGCGGTTTTTTTCTTGTATCGTTTTAAATAATGTTTTTGCTAACAAGCCAGCTAATGTGGCTGAGGCTAATGTTGTTTTGATTGTTTATGTAAACCTTGACGTTGCTTCGATGGTATGTGGGTAGGCCTTTCTCGTACTAATTCACAAGTTGTGTATAAATTCCCTCTGAAATCGATCCGATTGTAACATATTTGCGCGTTTTATTGGCGCAGTATATTTAGCTAGCTGCTATATTGACAATAAATCCGTAAACGTGACTTGTTAGTATTTGTTGGGGCCACCTGGTTTGTCCCTTGCCACGAATATTGTAAGCGTGGCGAGCTTCAGCAGCTCCCCGCGAACCGTCAGCTTCAATGCGTGGTATGATGGGCAGCCAGAGTAGTCCTGTCAAGAGTTACGACTATCTCCTTAAATTCCTCTTGGTGGGAGACAGTGACGTCGGGAAGGGAGAAATTTTGGACAGTTTACAGGACGGCTCGGTGGAGTCTCCCTATGCTTACAGCAGTGGTGAGTTGCTGTTGTGAGATTTTGTTTTATAACATATAAAACTGGCTTAACATCAAGTGATCAGAATTCTTGTACATTTTAGGAATAGATTACAAGACAACCACTATACTGCTGGATGGAAGAAGAGTGAAATTAGAGTTATGGTAAGTAAGTACAAGTAGTAGTGATGGCTATAGTTTACCCATCCATCCATTTTCATGTGTACCCCCGCCATACAAAAAAAAAAATAAGAAAAAAACAATAGAATGCTTATGTTGTGTGATTCTCTTTTAGGGATACATCTGGTCAGGGCAGATTTTGCACCATTTTCAGGTCTTACTCAAGAGGAGCACAGGTGAGGACTCCAAATTTGTCATATGCTGTCATCAAATATTACACACGCTTGCGGTTTATGAAAAAAAAAACAAAAAAAACAACGATCAGTAAAATAACAAGACAAAAGTAATAAATTAAGATTTAACGAAAATTAGGCAATGAAAACCAGGCATTGTTTTTTTTATTTTTTATTTTTTTGTGGTCCAACAGAATTATCTTGAGACAAACCCGTAAGGTCTTAAGATTTGTAGCCTTTTTGATATATTTGCATTTGTATTTCTATCCTTGAGTACATTAGGTAACGCAACATGTTGTGTACAGTTTAAGTTTGTACCTTACTGTAGCCCAGGAGTGATTTTGTATTGGTTCATCCTACAACCCTAAGCTTAGATGTGTATTATTGCCAACAACTAGGCTGAAGTGTGCTAGGAACTAATGATCAGACTATACTAAGGAGTCCTGATTTAAATACTTTTGGATCTGTGAAAGATGCTGAACCATACAGTCTGGAGAAAGCACCTTTTAAACCTGAGGGGATTGGAGTACTTCAGTAATGAATGGCATGCCAGAATACCTCATTTAGAGTTACTGTTATTTCAATGAAGTGATTCTTTCAAAATGTTGTGCAATAAAATGTTAAGGTAAAGGCACCATTATTTTTGTCCAGGCCATTTTTACAACTTTTTTTTAAAAATTCTGTTGGACCACAAAATAACATAGTGACTCATTTTCACTGGTTCCTTTTCAGTACATTTTAGTTATTTTTTTGGTTTCAAGTTATTTTTGTGATAATTGTGGGTTTGTCTTTCATTAACAGAGGAGTACCAGCAATTTAGTTCTAGTTTACTTCTTTGTGCCTGTGCTCACAAAGTTTTTCATCCCACAGGGCATCCTCCTTGTTTACGACATCACCAATGTCTGGTCGTTTGATGGCATTGACCGTTGGATCCGAGAAATTGATGAGGTCAGCATTTCAGTTTATAAAATACACAACTCCAAAGTCACTACAAAAAAGTTAGAGATAATGTACTTTTGGGTGAAATTTCAGGATGAACCAAAAATGCACTATAACATTTACAGGTGAACTTGAATGCACATCCAACAACTCAATGATTCAGTACTTTTTACAAAAAAATGCTGGTCTTCTACAAGCAGCGGAATGGCAAAATTCACAAATGATCATGATCAATTAATCAACCAAAACATTTTCTTGTTCAATTAAAATTATTGAAACAGTCCCCCTCTCAGAGCTGTCACTTCACCAATCTTATCAGGAGGGGTTTGGACACTCATTCACTCTGGAGTTGCTTACATGAGCGAGGTGTAGAGCAGGTATGGATACTGGGTATACTTATTCCCGCCCAGATCTGTACGTGTACATTGGGGAGGGTAGCTACACTCCGCCTTCGGCTGAGGTGTACGGGTCCTCACTTTTGTTTGTGCTTATGCAGCAAACAGCAGTTCTGAATAACCACCCTTCCTCTTTGGAGGGGGTGCTGGAGAGTGCACCCACTGGGGACTACCTCATTCTGTTGGGGGACTTCAATATTTTCGTGGTCAATGACAGTGGGACCTGATCAGAACTTGAGCCGTTATTGCACTTGTGCTCGTCAGGGATTATCCATAATGAACACCATGTTCACTGTTCGGACATAAGAGTGTCCACGTGTGCACTGGCACCAGGTTACTGTGCTTCTGATGTCGCTTCGTCTCATAGACAAACATTTATGTGGGTAGATCTATCTGAATTCTCAGTTTCAAGAGAGGAAAATAGTGTGCAGCCTGTTATGCACAGTTTAACGTTAAAGGGACAGTGGGGCCGGGATGGCCATGTTTTCACGAACAAGTTCATTTTATATATTTTTTTATCAGGAAAATGAAAAAAGTTGTCATTTTCTATTTTATCAATTCATTTGAGAGAAATTAGGAAATACCGTATTTTCATGACTATAAGGCGCACTTAAAAGTCTAAAATTTTCTCCAAAATGGAGAATGCGGCGCGCCTTATGTGTGCACCGAGTTCCAATATCTGTGAGAATGTTATGTGACTTTGTTGAGCGTTGCGTTTGACTGACTGGGAGCATTTTCTGCTAAAACGCTGGTTATATGGAGAACAGGTGAATGTGAGTGAGGACACCATGCGGACGTTAAAGGGAGAAGAGTGGGAGTGACAGAGGACGCTAAAGGCACGCCCCCTGTTCGATAGCTTCTTATTGACTGTAATAGGCGACGTGGCTCGGACATAATGTGCTCTTTTCGCCCCCGTATGTAGGCCATAACACAAGGAGGGAAGATGTGGTTTTGGCAGTTTATTCCTTTTCAATGTAAAATGCACCAACACTGCGACAACAACACGTCCTCAAACAATGCGTGACACAGACTAATAACTGGAGCGCATCAAGGAAGTATGCGTCTCTCGGTGCGTATTGCACTTGTCGCGAGAGTTAGGCACAATGACGTAACTCTACTAACACCACAAATACTGTACAAAGAACATAATATCAAAACAACCTCCGGAACCTTTCTAACACCCCCAGTAGGTATATAGTGCATAGTATAAAATGTTGATTATCTAAAAATGCAAACCAGTTGGCCGTTCATTATTAAGTAAAAATGTGGGGGTTTTTTTGTCTTCTGTATCTTTAGCCAAACAAACAAAATGTTCCAAATGCCCAATTATTCAATTAGAATTTTCTGTTTGATATCCGAATACCTGATTAGTCGAGAGCCGCAGCCCTGAAAACAGCTCAGTTTGGATTTTTTTTTTATGCACTGCATAAATTTGCTGTGCACTGGGATGGTGAGAGCAGCGTGCAGATGCTCATGTGCGCAGCTTAGAGGAATCTTCTTAGAAGAGGTGTACCGATTTGATGTTGCTGGTGATTTGTTGTGTCCTCAAATTTAATACCTTGGATAATTTGGTCTTTGGGGAGCTTTTACTGTACATGTTGCATATTATAAACATTGCACAAGATACAGCTGTACCATATCAAATTGAATTGGAATCTCACTGAATGGAATTGAATCATTACATTTTAAGATCATTACATCCTTCAATCGTATTGAGTATCGTATCGAATCGTCTTTGGTGGGAATTGCACATCCCTACTTAATGTGCATTTCAGGTTAATCTTGAAATGTTACCTGAAAGGTGAATATCCCGAGTTTCTCGAAAGTAATGTATGCCACCACTTTTACATGGTAAAAAAAAATATATATTTGCATCTTTCAGCATGCACCAGGTGTGCCCAGGATCTTGGTTGGTAACCGACTTCACTTGGCTTTCAAGCGGCAGGTTCCAACAGAGCAAGCAAGGGCTTATGCTGAGAAAAACAGCATGACATTCTTTGAGGTCAGCCCTCTGTGCAACTTCAATGTCATCGAGTCTTTCACAGAACTCTCACGCATCGTGCTCATGAGGCATGGGATGGAGAAGTTCTGGAGGCCCAACAGAGGTGAGCCTGTTGCTTTTGAAATTGCTTATGATATTACTTAATGATGTAAGTGATTAGTTGCACGTATGCCTCATGGTTCTGAGGTGGGCGGTTCGACTTCAGTTTGCACAAGATTTGGTCGCACCCTTTTTTGGGGTGGGACAGCATACCCAAATTTGCTTGATGTATAGTCATCTCAATCGGCATAGTTTCGTATGATGAAAAGCCTGACAGTAACTCAAGATATATTTGCAAAATATTTTGTCACAAGAATTTTGTTTCCAACAAGTAGTTACTAACAAAACATGTTCATTATTTTATATAACTTTAAAAGAAGACAAAATAAGGAAACAAAACCATGGAAAAAACTTAAAACATCAGTAAAAAGCAGTGAAATAATAGCTGACAGTGAAACAGCTTCAGATTAGTTTTATTTGTATTAGTTGAACAAAATACTATAATGCTACTAATTAAGAATGCTTAATTACATTAAAAAATACATTAATAAATAAATTTAGAACATTTTTAAACATTATTTAGAATTTTTTAAAAATTTTTCTTAATTTTTTTAAACACACTACTGATATTTGTATTTATATCCAGGACCTAAGCTCTTATTTAGCTGGTCTGCTGTGACCACACCAGAAACAGGAAACGTAACAATGCAAGAAATAAACCTCTCATTTTTTAGTACACATTTTATGTTATATCCAACCCCAATTCCACTGAAGGTGGGATGTTGTGTAAAATGTAAATAAAAACAATACAATGATTTGCAAATCATGTTAAACATATACTTAATTTAATACACTACAAAGACAAAATATTGAATGTTCACATTTTACACAACATCCCAATTTCAATGTAATTGGGGTTGTACATGTGCAACATTAGACGTTAAATATTATGTTGGAATGAAAGCATGCCTCCGCCCCAATCCCTAGGTACTGGTAAGCTTCTGTACAATATTGTGTTATTCACAGGAATCTAAAGTATTTTGAACTAGATCACATCGGGTGCACTTGTATCATCAACATTCCCTTTCCCTGATCTGCAGTTTTCAGCCTCCAAGATTTGTGCTGCCGTTCCATCGTCTCCTGCACGCCCGTGCACCTCATCGACAAGCTGCCTCTCCCCGTGTCCATCAAATCCCACCTGAAGTCATTCTCCATGGCCAACGGCATGAATGCAGTCATGATGCACGGGCGCTCCTACTCGGTAGCCAACAGTGCCGCCTCAGGCGTCACAAATTGTGGAAGCAAGGCCAACAGCATCAAACGCTCCAAGTCCTTCAGGCCCCCACAGAGCCCACCGAAAACCTCCTCGTCGTCGTCGTCGTCCAAGGGGAACTGTAAAATATCATAATGAAAGCGGGCACTGAAGCCAGTCAATTTTGATGTTGTTGCTCCAGGAGGCCTTCCAAGGCCACAGGCGATGGAAACAACCAATCCTACCTTATAACTTGGCGCTACCTTGAACTTGCTTCGACCTGTTCCGATGGTTTTCTATTTTTTTTTCATGCACTTGCTGGTGCCATCTTTGGAGGTTGTTTTGTCCACACTTTTACTAAAGAAGCTCACTGATCGAGTTGAACAAGAGTTGCGGATTATCACTCACCATCTAACACTACAAAAGAGGGGGCAATCTCCAGATCAATTTATTTGGAAATGGTATTTGTTATCTTAATATTTAAAGATGGACTTGAGCTTTTAAATATTGTAAGTTGTATGTACTTGTTGGGTCTTGACACATGTGGGAGACTTGTCTATTTCCAGTGTCTTATACCCTCATTGAGGGTTCATTTTCTGTGCAAAATCAACTCTTTCAAATCCGAGATTAACGTTTCATTCCATTCTAAGTATGTCTCATTTAAATTTTATATCAGAAGAAGATGGGGTCAACAAACTATTTGCACAGAGTTAAGCAAAGTTGCCATCTAAAAACAGCATTGTTCTGTTTTGGTTTGGTTTTGCCATTGTCTTTGTCCTAATCTGCTGCTTCAGTTTTATCCGTGGACGTTTTGCTATGGCCATTTAGCCTAAGTGAAATTATATTTTACATTAAAAACTTTGGAAATTGCTTGGTGCTGATGTACAGGTTTTTACCATGATGGTTTCGCTATCTTTGTTCTTAACATGAATTTGTAAATTATCTTTTTTGCATTTTTAATATTTTGTAAACGGTATGCTATGTATTTATGAATGTAAAAAATATAGTCATCTGCTACCTTGCTGTGGCCATATAGGACCAGGTGGAATGTGATGTCGCCGTGCCTCAAGTATTTGTGTATTTGAACTTCTTTCAGCCTCTTTGAAAGTAGGCACATGACAGCAGTGCATGGGTTCTGTTGACATTCAGCACACTTCACTTTGTAACCTTACCAATAATTGACAAGCGGTGTAAGATGTCAAGTTTACAGCGAAACCTCAGTAAGAGCACAAATTACGTTTTAGCCGAACGTTTCTACAAGCGAGTTTGTAATCTGCACAAGTAGTATACCATTTGAATTCAGTCATAATGTTACTTTTGCATTACAATTAAATTATGTGGAGAGATTATAGGTATGGTGCACAATTTCCACCCACTGCTGCTTACGTATGTCTGTGCTGTACGAAGACCAGTGCTTTAGACTTTATTAAACAACTGAAGCACAATCTGTTGATGTCTTGATGTAGCTGTGTTGTAAAGATTTGGAGGTGAACTTATGTTTCACATTTTCTCATCTGGCTGCATTGAAAACAGACACCCTTCACAAATAAAGGGTAAAAAGCAATCTTTGTTTGCCCTTGTGTTATTCGTCATGTTTTTAGGACCAGCTTCATTCAAACATTCATCAAGGTCATTGTGGGAATATGTTTGGTTCTCTTTGTGTGTTGTGGGGCCAGAGGTGGCGAGGAGCCTTCAAACCGAGGGGGGCGGGTGGCTCTGCTGAATTGATTAGCGTTGTGTTGGCTACTTTTGGCTAACCGGGACATGAATGCAGCGGTCAAAAGTCAGCGAAAGGTTACGGGGTCATTGCCAATGAAAAGATTAGGGGGGCAACTTCTCAGCGCCTCGCAGCGGCATCGGGACAATGCAAATGTGTCGCTTTGCGTCTTGCCACCTGACAGTGGCATCTCTAAACACGGTGTGAAATGGACGAGGTCAAAACATGGTTATGAAAAAGTATTACGCAATTTGTCGATCTGTCATACGATGAGGAATAAAATTAAAGGTGTCCCTCTGGACACATTGGGAAAATGCCTATTTCTAAGAAATGACATTTTCAACAACGTTGTGTTCAACTGGAATTTTAACAAATCACATCTTGCGTGTGATGCAAAGATTGACGCACGTACGCCAGTATGTGCCCGGAGTGTACAATAGGCCTGCTCCAGAAAACGTCTCATAAACTCAAACGTGAACATTGGGGATTAAAAAAAAAATTTAATTGGCTGTTTACAGACGACACTGCAATAAATTGTGTCTGGACACTTTTAACGTACTACTTCTCACGGGGATGTTTATGTCCGTGCGCTCGGTTGTTGGCACAGCTTGTTGCAGAGCGTTTTCTTTGATGTTTTTACAATGTTTGTGCAGTTGCTGAGCGCATGGGCACTGCTTCATAAAAGTTTGAGACACTGGACGGCTGAGGGGATGGGCAGAGGGGGCTGCCCTTTCCCCCATTCTCCTCACGCTCTGAAAGGCTGATGTTGCTCTTTCTTTCTCATTGTGCAATTTCGTTCGCTTATTTCGCGGATGTGTGAAATCGCGAGTGAAATTTTATTTTAAATTCATAAACAACGCATTTCTGGAGTTGATTTGTCCATTCAGAAGTTTCGTGTCGCACGGAACGTGGTTGGATAGTACTACTTGTCATTACGTGCTGCCAGGCGACTTGCACATTGTTTGCGTTCAAACTAGACCTCACCTGAAAGGCTACAAGAACCTACTTCATTATCTTGAACTAAATGAGGTATGGAATTAATCAAAGGACGACGATTGCAAAAGAGCAACAATGTATAAAAAACCCCGATCACCTTTGGATTACAGATGCGCCAAGAAGAATACAATTTGGCGTCATGCTCTCAACTCCAATAGACAAGAACTGGGATGGATTGGCGAGTATTTACGAACACTTTTGCTTTGCCAATTACTCGGACTTTCCCTGGGTGCAAGTGTGTCAGCACCCAAAGTGGAACACGAGGGGCTTTGTCCCAACAAACTCAACACAAATCTCTGGGTTGACGCACAAAGCACCTGCGAGAGAGAATGCAACGTTGATGAGGTGAGGTCATTTCTACTTTATACTTAATTTCATGTATTAAAATGTATGCTCAATTAGCATCAATTATACTGTACTTCAGGTATAATGTAGTTCATCATTTTATTATCTGATTACTTTGTACTTTTATTCCCTATATTTCAAAAGAGGTATATGAATGACCTTTTTAAAAATTTATTGTCTCGTTCCTTTTTAAAAAAATATATTGTAAAGCTCCACGGATGACAGCACGAAAAAAGACAAACAGAGGGGGTAGATTGAAGGTTGTTTGACTGATTGGGATCTTGTTGATTTATAAGATAGACCAAAATGCATTAACAACAATAATACAATAGATTCAGAGAAACAAGAGATTCCACATCTGTGGCCTTATTAAGATAATTGTTGATGTTGTCGGTCCAGAGTGATGTGGGCAAATGTGTTTTGTCTTGTGCCAGCCTAAAAGCTTCTGGCATTCAAAATGTCTCTGTTTAATCTAAAAAACATTGTTCCTCTTCATTGTGCCTAGTTGTCCAAACTGGTACTAAAGTAAGACTGTATTTTTACCCTTGTACCTAATTACATTTTAGAGATTGTTGTCCCTTTTACACTAAAAATGAGTTAAATGGAAAAACAATCGATGTGAGTACTTTTGCCACCTCCGTCAATTAGTGCTTTATGCTTTGTGTTGTGTGAGCAGGACTGTGCGGACTTTGAGAAGTGCTGCACCAACGTGTGCGGCCTCAACAGTTGCGTGGCAGCACGGTTCTCTGACTTCTCCACCGCTCAGCCTGACGGCCTTAGAGGAGGGAAAGGGGCCGCTGCCCCGGGCTCCACGGCAACTTGCGATGGATTTATCTGCAGCCAGCAGGGAGCCACCTGTGACATCTGGGACGGCCAGCCCATCTGCAAGTGTCAGGACCGATGCGAGAAAGAGCCCAACTTTACCTGCGCGTCGGATGGCCTCACGTATTTCAACCGCTGCTACATGGATGCCGAGGCCTGCATCCGGGGGGCGACCCTGACCGTGGTCACCTGCCGATTCTACCTCGCAGGAGCCCACACGAGTCCGCTGCCTCAGGACACGACTGCTTATCCCACCCCAACGTCCTCTGAGGAGGACCCGATGCCACCCACGCTGTACTCCAACCCTCACCACCAGTCCATCTATGTTGGAGGCACGGTCAGCTTCCACTGTGATGTCATAGGCATCCCCAGACCGGATGTAACCTGGGAAAAACAAAGCGAGCTCCGTGAGAAGCTGGTCATGAGGCCGGATCAAATGTACGGCAATGTGGTGATCACCAACATTGGGCAGCTCGTCATCTACAACGCCCAGGTGTGGGACACGGGCATCTATACTTGCATTGCACGCAATTCCGCAGGGGTTCTCCGTGCAGACTACCCACTATCAGTCATACGGCGGGCCGACGACGACTTCTCCGAGGATCCCGAGATGCCCATGGGGAGACCCTTCTCACCAGCAGACTGCCTAGCCGAAGTGGAGACGAAAGTGTGCAGCGGTGAGCGCCATGTGGATTGGTACTATGACACCAAGGTGGGCTCCTGCGTGGCCTTTAGCAATGGCGGGTGCGAGGATAGCCGCAACCGATTTGAGACCTATGAGGAATGTAAGGCCTCCTGTCAGAGAGAGGGGATGGGGATCTGCTCCCTACCTTCGGTCCAGGGCCCCTGTAAAGCTTGGGAAGTGCGCTGGGCTTGGAATTCTGTCATGAAACTGTGCCAAGCGTTCGCCTACGGTGGTTGCCATGGAAACGCTAACAGCTTCGGCACGCTAAAGGAGTGTGAAGCAAACTGCCCAGCGCCCAAAAGGAAACCTTGCAAAACGTGTCGGGTGAAGGGGAAAATGGTGCCCAGTTTATGTCGCAGTGACTTTGCTATCGTGGGGCGGCTGACGGAGCTCGTTGAGGATCTGGACTCAGGATTGGCCCGCTTTAGCTTGGAAGAGGTTCTCAAAGATGAAAAGATGGGCTTGACTTTCTTCAACACCAAACACATTGAGGTGACTATTGACAAGATAGACTGGAGTTGCCCCTGCCCAAACATCACCGTGGATGAAAATCCTCTGCTGGTGATGGGGGTGGTGCAGGACGGCGTGGCCATCATCCAGTCAGACAGTTACGTCAGAGCAATAACCGATCGCAGACTTAAGAAGCTCCGTGAGGTTCTGGTTAAAAAGACCTGCCAGACATTGTAAAACTCCCAAGACTTGCTATTGCACAGATGGCTGAAGGAGCAAATGGCACTGTGAAACATTTATCACCAAAGTGGACACTAGCCCAACAAAACGTATACGTACCTATTTTCACAGGAGCACTACCGGCATCAAGCGCTACTTAAACTAATGTATATTCCAGGTGTGTTGTGTGGTTTCATTATGGTGTTTTTCTTTTGATTTTAATGATCAAAGTGCAGAGTAGATTATACTTTGTTGCCTTCACATGCAGTTCGTATGATATTGTTCACAATGATTATTTCTTTTGTAGCTGTCAGAAAAATATCTTTACAGTAATTGTCTAACTTGTATTGCTTAGCATGTCACTTAAATTGTTTTTTTTAAGATGCTTTTACTCTGTTTGTTTTTGTGTATGATGTCTAAGGTGCACATTATCCCCTATAAACCTCTCTACAAGTTATTTTTATCAGCGTTTCTGCTATACGACATATATGTGGAGTACACTTACAGCCTATACTGCTTTATCTACACTATACTGTACAGTGCCTAATGTTTGTGTGTCAGTACATGTGTATCTCTCTCTCTCTCTATATATATATATGCACATACACACAGCACCCTCCTAGTTATTGGCATTCCCTTGTTAAGATTATTTATTTAGCTTCTAATAAATTCATTTTTTTCTGACAAATATGGGACCAAAATTTAAAAACGAGGAAAATCCAACCTTTAATTCAAGGGCATTTATTCAACAGGGATCCCACATTAAGAATTAATCGTTTTACATCAAATCATGTGTGCCACAATAATTAGCGCCCCTGGTGGTAATACTTTGTGCAATCCCTTTTTGCCAACAAAACAGCGCCTGATCTCCTTTAACAAGATGGGAGAAAGAGAGATCTTCAACCATTCCTCTTTGCAGTTTGTCTAAATCATCCAGTGACCTGGTTCCTCTCCTCTGCACCCTCCTCCACATGTTTTCAATGTGGTTGAGGTCTGGGAACTGAGATGGCCATGGGACGAGCTTGATTCTGTGTCAAGTGAACCATGTCTCCGTTTTCAATATGATAGTATGCTTCTGCAATGAAGATTGAATTCACTTTTAACACATCCTACCCAAGGGTGCCAATATTTATGGAGGGCACTGTGTACATACACAATAAGAATAGCAGGGCAGAAGCAAACACGCACTATATCAAAATAAGCACTGAGTTACTTTTATTCATGAGTGCAATCAGGAATATAGTGTACTGCAGATATATGATACAATCATTCTGGCTGTTTATTTACTGTAATGTCTGATTTGTTGGAGGAATTTGGCAACACGTCTGAGTTTTGAATTAATTTAAGGCGCTTTCTCCATCCTACTGTGATCCATTCAGCAAGAGAAGGACACTTCACACCAAACTCTCCTTCCTGAACAGGAGACATTTGTTGTTGGCTGGCATGTCCACCTAACACAGACAACGTATGCATTAACATTACACACACAAAAAAAGAGTTCTACACTTAAAAATGCTGCTAACTTACAATTTTCTCCAAGAACAAACCATGTATTTCTGCAAGTGATTTGAGGAGGGAAATATCCCTGAGGCCCCATTCTGGGTTCCTGTAAATTAAAATGTTTCATTCTTGAACTTACTTGGCAGAAGTGCATTTAACATGATTGATAAATAATTCTCTCTCACAATGACATCATTCCACAAAACACTGCACATAAAGATGAAATGTCACCTTACCGTTGTCGTAAGCTTAAGTCAAAATCAACATTGCTTTGCGGTGTGATGCCGCCATTCACTGCGTAGGGCTGGAGAGCGCAGCAGAAATTGTATTACATATTCATAGTAATTTTTTTATATATTTTTTTTTTACGGGCAGCTGCCCTAATTTCAGTTGTTTTAAACTCACCCCATATGTCAACAGCAGACCTTGTGGCTTCAACACCACTCCAGCCCCTTTGAATAAACCCTAGAAGGAGGATAAAAAATTCAGGTCAATCAAGTTTAATTGCAACTTTAGAAAGCCTGTTTATTTCTTTACATTCTTTGATTTTGTTTTTACGTTGATATTTTACACAACAGTGCTGTTTTACTTTATGAAAAATGTAACAAAAATTGTAGTGGTTTTTAGAAACAGATTAACAGCATTTTAATTTCAATGGGGAAAACAGATTCGGGCACAAATTAAAATTGTAAGTGAAGGTAAGGTACCACTATTTTTTTTTTTTCCACACTTGATGAGTGGTCACTGGCCAGCCACTTCAGACACCCACTATTTGTATATAATTAAAAGAGAATTGTCCTATAGTCCCCTTTAACAATATTTATTAATGCACTTGTAATTACCAATGCACTGAATTCTTGGATGCTTTGGCATGATATGTAGGACGTAACATCCTTTGTTATGTCTTTTAGTGAAAGTACCAGAGTGACTCTGACTGGGGACAAATTCATCGTGTGTTTTAATGTACTTGGCGAAAAACAAGGATTCTGGTTGTTCTTATTATTATCGAAGCAGAATTTTGTTGAAGCTCTTGCACGATAGGTATCATTCGATTGTGCATGTGTAAAGTGGCTGGTGGGCGTATGTACTGGTACAGTCATGCAGGGGAAAAAAAATCCATGGACTAAAATTAGACACATCATCACTGAGATTCGTGCCTCTGTACAAGCCATGGGAGAGATGTGGATCATGTTGATGTTGAGGACCAGATCGAGGCTCTCTGGTTGGATCCCTCCCCAGTGATCATGACTCCGAGAAGCATCCAGGTGGATAGCAGGCTTCACATTGTTCAGTTGATAGTGAGCTCTGTAGGCTTCTATACTGAAAAGAGAGAAGCACGGTGTATTGTAATCCAACAACACAAACACGTCGCTCACGGTGGTGTAAAGTTCATTGGATATTGCAGATGTCGGTCGTTGAGTTTACTGCAGTAGTAAACTGAGTCATACCTGGCTAAAGACCGCTGATCGTACTCTGATGGCTGCCAAGTAATGTTGCCTAGAGCACCAGCGAAATGTATGACATGCTGTCCTGTCCCGGAGGAGATCTCGAGCGCTTGCAGCCGCCTGTCGGTGTTCACGCAGCCCCGCAGCACCATCAGGATGGGCTCCTTGTTCCTCTCCGCAGCGGCGGCATTCAGCATCCTGCTAAAGCTTGGGTATAGCTGTCGGGTAATGCAGTAGAACTTACGAAGCCACCCCAGGACCACCGGTTGTTGATTTGTTAGTCCTAATAGACCAACTGGAGCGTAGTCTCGAATGTTTTGCTTTTCACTAGAAAAGGCTCAACTTCCGCCCTGTCACACGCCACGTGAGTCGTCACATCCAATGAGAGCAGTGGAAGAGGTAGTTAAAAAAAAAAAAAAAAGAAGACATTTACCAGTCTATTTTGCTTTTGCATATTTACTTTATTAAAGGGAAACCACACACCTTCTGGTTAAAATCTTAAATAATTTAAATATACCTTATATCACATTTCTTTCAAGTTCACATTTAAATGTAATAGTAACAGAACATTGGGTGTAATATAAGTCAAAAGCACTGAGCATCAGGGAACTACAATTAACTACAGGGAAAGAAATGTTTTGGCAATTTAAAAAAAACATTCAAAACAAAGGATTGTCTAACAGATTAAGTGAAGCTAAACTACATCACAGAGCTTCACAGGGGTGTCCAAACTACAGTGTACCATTTTAGCAAATTTATTTTTGTGAGGTACATGCCAATTGGTCGCTAGCTACCAAAATGCAGAAACCCCCCTGAGTTGTTGCTTTACCACATACATACATACATACATACATACATACATACATACATACAAACTCAGAATATCTTTACCTACAGACCGAGGGAAAAGTAACCCTTTGGAATTTGTGAAATTTCTGTATAGGTCATAAAATGTGGTCTGATCTTCATCTAAATCACAATAAATTTGGTTTAAACTAACTACCACACAAATAATTGTATGTTTTCCCTTAAAAAAAAAAAGAAAATAACATAAACATTCACAGGACATGGAGGAAAAAGTAAATGAACCTCTAGTCTAAGATTCTCCAAGAGCTAATCAGAGTCAGATGAAAGTCAACGTGAAGTTCAATGGTAAAACAAGATTGGAGGTGTGGCTTAAAGCTGCTCTGGCCACTAGAAAATACCCACCAGATTAGAATTGCCTGCTGTGTACCATACCTCGCTCAAAAGAGATGACAGAAGACCTACAATTAAGAATTGTTAACTTGTATTAAGTTGGAAAAGGTTACAAAAGTATGTATAAGTCTTGATTTTGATCAGTTCATGGTTAGACAAATTGTTTATAAATGGAGAAAGTTCAGCATCGCTGCTTCTCTTCGCTGCAAGAGCACAGCGCAGATTGCTCAATGAGGTAAAACAAAACAAAACAAAAACCTAAAGTGTCACCTGAAGACTTACAAAAGTCAGAGGTGCATACAAACATCTGTGTTGACAAATCCACCATATGTAAAACAAGAATGGAGCTCACACCAAGGAGAAAGTTGTTGCTGTCTAAAAAAACAAAACAAACATTGTTGCATGTTTGAAATGTGCTTCAGATCACTTGGATGTTTCACAGCACTACTGGAAAAATTTCCTGTGGACAGATGAAGCCAAACTTGTTTGGGTGGAAAACACAAAACCACACGTGGAGGAAAAACTGGCGCAGTACACCGATATCAAAACCTTATCCCAACTGTGAAGCATGGTGGAGACAGTATTGTGGTATGGGTGTGCTTTGATACCTCAGGACCTGGACAATTTTCTATCATCAATTGAAAAATGAATTCACAAGTTTATCAATATACAGTATTTTCAAGAAAATCTCGAGGTCATCAACAATAGAATGGCTTCAGAAGAAGAAAATAAATGTGCTGGAGTGGCCCAGTCAAAGTTCTGACCTCAACCTAGTTGAGATGCTGTGGCATGAGTTCAAGAGAACTACTCACACCAGACATCTCATGAATCTTGTTGACCTGCAACAAATTTGTAAAGAGAATTGGTCCAAAATTCCCGCTAATCGGTGCGCATGTCTGATTTGCAACAACAGGAACTGTTTGGTTGACTATTGCTGCCAAAGGAGGCTCAACCAGTTATTAAATCCAAGGGTTCACTTAATTGTTCCACCCTGTCCTGTGAATGTTTATGTTATTATATATAAAGATGTGCAGATATAATTATGTGA
This sequence comes from Filicampus tigris, assembly GCF_054856515.1. Lineage (NCBI taxonomy): Eukaryota > Metazoa > Chordata > Actinopteri > Syngnathiformes > Syngnathidae > Filicampus > Filicampus tigris. The sequence continues at coordinate 9,670,004 of NC_141222.1, forward strand.
TATTGGTTTAAGCAAACTGTTTATTCTTGTGATACAGATTATCAGACTACATTTTATGACCAATTCATGCAGAAATGCAATTCCAAAGGGTTCACATACTTCTTCTTCGCACTGTAAACTGATGGATTGGTTTTAGCATGTGAAATCAATGAAAAGGTGAAGAATGTCAGTGGCCCTTGAATCCTTTCTTAGATTTTTTTGTTTATGATCCTTAGATGAAAAAGCTGGGACACCCCTGAGTGGAGAATAAAAACAAAAACATAAATGACTGAAACATCAGTTAGATGTTGGAAAGCACGTAACAGATAAAAGTGGGTAGTGTCAAAGATATATTCCTTTTTTATGCTCTTCATCTCAATCCAGTACCCTGATCAAGATTGTGATTGTGCACCTTATCCATGTTGCGTCTTTGCACTTTTTTATGAGTAGTCTTATGGCTCACTGGAATGCAGTTTTGCTTTGCTGGTAGACTCATAAGGGAAAATGTTCATCTGGTTCCTTTCAAGCGCATCCACACAACTGCCCTCAGAATCGCTGAAGATTGTGTTTGAGAAGACAGAGTTAAGACTGAATGGGGAGTTTAAATCTGACTCCTGCACAGGGGGTTTAGGGTGGTCTTTGGTCACAATGACTGATGGGTCTCTTGGAGGTTTGACTGGAGGACTGATCTTAGGCGCACTGCTTTCACTGACTTGTTGCGGTTGTTGATTGGACGTGGCTGCTGTTTCTTGCTTGTCTTGGTTCTTGCACTTTTCTGAGATGGGGTCAGCAAGTGTCACAGCTGCCTTGCCTACCGACCTGCAGTCGTTGTTGGCGCTGGGACGTCTAGATGATCCATCAGCTGTTGAAATGACACTGCTGGCACGAGGAAGACTTTTACAAGACCTGTACCCCTTGAGCCGCTCTTCTTTTCCAAGCGGATTGGAGAAGCAATTGAGGCACCCAGACATTGAGGATGACTTACCCTGAACATAAAACACCGTGATTGGTGAATAAGCTGAAGTCTGTGTACCCTCAGTATTACTGTTATTAGATCTCAAATTTGTGCTTAACATGCCCCCTGAATCTGATGAGCGACGTGTCACTTTTCCTTTCGACCCCCTTCTGATGCTCTTTGTTCCTCGTGTGAACGAGAAGTCGTGGTTTGGTGTAGACTCTTTCTGTTGGGATACAAGCTTGAGCTCTGATTCCTGGCTGTTTGTCATACGCATGGTCAAGGCTTTCTCCTTGTGTGCTGTAGAGGAGGTCTGCAGTGTGTGCAGGGGTGTGGAGGCGTCCTTGGGCGGCTGGTACGAGACAGAGGAGTGGCGAGACAGCGTCTGCTGGACAGGGCTGCTGCCATTGGACCAGGGCTCATTATCCAGGCTTATGCTGAACTCACCACTGCTCTCACTTTGAGCTCGACTCTGCGTAACATTAAGCCCTGGGAAGACAATTAATTTAGTTTTTTAAGAGAGATATTCACTCACAGGTATACATTCATTAGGTAATCTTGCACAATCTAATGAGATCAATACAGTTGCAGCAAAAACTCTGCCTCAGGAAGATAATACTGCTCCGGTTTGTCAGTCTGAGGGAAGTATTTACTGGTATTTAATGATGTATTTAATATGGTGGTTGTAGTTTAGAGTGTGTAGAATTTCACTGCATCATAATAAGAGGCGCTCAAGCAAATCAAGGAAAAATTCAAAACTAGAAACGTATCTCTGTGTGATGCATTGCATTTAACAAGAGTAATATATATGTTCTTCATTGTATTTATTTTTATGACTCATTTTACTTTTGTATCCTACATTTCAAAACACACAGCTACACTTTCCTCACATGACTTTGTCAAATAGGCTTGATATTTTTATCAAATTGATTGAGATGTAGGAGTCTTAGAGTGGAAGAAACACCGATAACAGCGACGTGGAGGAACGTGACCCACAAGGGACAATGACAGTGCAACAGATTCGGGCAAACGCTATATATATATATATATATATATATATATATATATATATATATATATATATATATATATACATATATATATACATATATATATATATATATATATATATATATACATATATATACATATATATATATATATATATATATATATACATATACATATATATATATATATATACATATATATACATATATATACATATACATATATATACATATATATACATATATATACATATATATATATATACATATATATACATATATATACATATATATATATATATATACATATATATATACATATATATATACATATATATATATATATATATATATATATATATATATATATATATATATATATATATATATATATATGAGCACAGCATAAATTAAGAGGTAAATTATTTTGTGTGTACATCATCTGTTTTTGTTGTTCATTGTACCAAGTCAGCAAACTGTTTATAACTGACAAACAACAAGAATTCATTTTTACTCTTAATACACGTCAGAGAATGACATGAAAAAAGAAAAATCACAAACTCTGACGCAAATGTTTTCTACTTAAGTACAGAGTCTTGGATTTTTGCCACATTTGCAGATTCGATTAATATGCCTACCAGTGCTTCTGCAAAAGAATCATATTGTTCATGATAGGAAGGGGGCAGCAGATCTACGTTTCTTCATAGGTTTTTTTTTGCCTCTGTGTTCAGCATGCAGATTAATATGAAACAAGGTCATGATAGCGATTTGATGGATTTACTCTAATTCCTGCAAGGGTAATACATCTGTATTTGCTGAATCCTCTAAACGGCTATTCACAAAGCTTTACCGCGATGCTGCAGCTCGTCGTTGTCCTCAAACCCAGATGGCGCAGCACTATCATTTGAATCCTTGTCTGTGGAGCACAAATACTTAATAAAAGACACACATTTGCATTCCATAAATTCAACACTGTAATATACAGTTATTAAATGACAAAAAAAGCACATGGTGTCAATGAATTGAATGGCCTGCAAATGCTTCTACCTAGCTGTGGATTTGACACATCTGGGACATCAGTGTCAGAGGCTGTGGCGTGGAGTTGGATGGATGGTTCAGGGGTGGGATGCAAGTGAAGTGTGGACAGGATGGATGTGCTAAGGAATGAGGTCAATCTTTTATTCCTGCCCTGCACATCATCTTCCGACCCTTGCAGCTCCTCGGAGCTGTATACCCACTGCTCCTGCTCCAACGGGGCAGACGGGTATAGCAAGCTGCTCAGGGCTGCGATGTTACACCAGAGAACAGGACAGTGGAGAGGTGGAAAAAGATGAGGATGTACAAGAGCTAATAGAGACTGAGGCAAATTATCGCTGCTGGGAAAGTATCCCCGTCTTCAAATGCTGACAATTTTATGCAGTCAGAATGTTATGGATGCTTATATTATTGGAATGACTTTTAATTGATATGGTAAGTTCTTATGTGATGGAGTAGCGTACACTCTAAAAACAGTTGGGTTAAAAATAACACAATTTGGGGTCAAAAAAGGACCTATCCACTACTTAGGTCAATTTGACCCAAATTTCTGTGTTGTTTTACAGAAAACAACCCCCAAAATGGGCGGTTTTGTACAAAACAACTCCAAAATTTGGGCTGTTTTGTGCAAAACAATGCAAAAAGGTGGGTCAAATTGACCCAATTCGTGGATCGGCCCATTTTTGATCCAAAATTGTGTTATTTTTAACCCAACTGTTTTTAGAGTGTAAGGTGGCAGTGCATTTTCATTTCTGAATTTGCAGTTGAATTAAAGGCTATTGTGAAGAAAGAAACAAACACAGTCTGTCTTACACAAGGAACGATGTAGTAGAGACTTCAATTTATCTTTGTTCTTCAGCCTGCTTCTCACATGGGTAAACAGTTTCAGTGTGGCTTTTTAACAGACAGCATCCCCATAGTTGATAAATAGAAGTGATGGGTTGAATTGAGAGATGGTAAAAGAGAGGTGTGGACAAAGGGGAAGGTTCAAGGGAAGAGGGAGTGAAGAGAAACAAGACAAAATGAGAGACATTTTGGTGCATGCAGAGGAAAGCGCACATAGACAATGCGGAAGGAAGAATGAGGCATTGGACACACAGTCATAGCTTGTTGATAAAAATCCTAAGTGCAAGTCAGGGAGCTCATACTCACTGTTAGGCTGCGGTGGTATGGCGTCACCTGCTGATGTGGAGGAGCAGCCTGCAGAGCCATCCGAACCAATGAAGGAGATGCTGTCGTGACATGACAGGTGACCCTCCGAGTGTGTTGGTGCGAGAGAGTGTTCTAGTCCCTGTTCACGGCTATTAGATTTGATCAATTTCTTCAGTTTGAGAGTGATCCAGTTTCCCCGCCTGTTGATGGTGAACATTTACAAAAGGGTTGTTGAAAGAAATGATTTCCGAAGGCCAAATATTACGTTTAATTCCAAGACCCCATAGAGGTGAAATGAGATTATTAGAGCATCATCTGCATCAACCACAAATGTCAAGCACCTTACCTGCGAGGAGGCGAGGGCTCATAAAACTTATACTGGTCCATTATCTTCTCCTCTAGCTTCTCCTTCTGTCTCCTCAAATCATTAAGCTTGTCACTGAATAAATAATGAGAGAGTTGACAAATGTTCATTTGTAAATTATTCTCTTGAGTAAGGAAGGACTTGAGTTGGCTGATGCAACATGGCAGATAGTTAGCTTCACATATTGCAAGATAGTTAGCTTCACCTATAGTTAGCTTGTCAAGTTAGCTCGACATATCTATCTCAGAAAACAATTTAAAGAAAGCACCCTTACTTTTAATTAAGATCTCCTTCAGATACTGAAACAGAAGTTCACTAATTGTGTTTTATGTTAAAACACACTTAGAGCTGCTTGTTGGTCATTTTTGATTAGCCACAACTGCATTAGCTTGAAGATGAATTTGGGGCTGAAGATGACATTCTGTATTCTAGCAAATCCATCTGTTAAATGTGTTTGTCTTGACCAATGTGTCTTCTTCTGCTTTTAAAATGTTTATTATGTTTGAATGAACTAGGGAAGTGATTCTCGCTGCTTACATATATTGTCGTTCCTCTATGTGAAACAGATCTTTGCTCTCCATTGTCTGTTCCAACAGAGTCCGGTTCTGCAGCATCAGTGTGTCAATTTGACTGAGAAGATGGTGATTCTCCTCCTCCAGGTTTCCCTTCAACTGACTCAGCAACTAATCACACAGGCCAACAGAGGGTAATTATTCAATGCAAACCAATCAATAAATCAGATATTAACGTTTTTAAGCACTCCTAAGAACGTGTGTGTAAAGATGTAGATTGCCTACCTCACACTGGTTGGTGAGCTTTGTGGAGGTGATATCAAGTTGCTGATACTCCTTTTTGAGCTTGGAAAAGTCTGCCTCCAGCCAGGTGTGCGCCAGCTTGCTCTCGTTTAGTTGGCTCTTGAGCTGTTTGTGATCTGCTGTCAGCAGCTCATTGTCGTTCAAAAGCTGACGATAAGTTTGGTTTAGCCTGGAAAAAAAGAGTACACACAGTAACTAGTAATAACAATTCATAAAAGTCACAACCTGAGATTGTATATACAGTATCTACATGCACTTTTGCTTGTCATGACGTGTAAGCCCAGATCTTCCCTCAGCCCATGTGTTTTATGTGCTTTTGCTGTGCTTTTTCTCACCAGTCTTTCTCATCCCGAAGCCTGCAACATTCAGCAGCAGCGGTGCTATGATGTTCCTTCTCCAGACTCATCCTCATCTGCTCTTCCTTCAGGGCTTTTTCCAAATCTTCTAATTTGGTCCGTTGCTGCAACAGGGTGTTGTACCTACAATAAATATGACAAATCAAACATGAAACAAATCCTTAATAATAATAAGAGTAATAATAAAAATGTAGCTATCTATTAGCGCTGGTTTAAAACAGGATCTTTGCCAAGGCATATTCAATTGCCACCTGCTGAATCAATAAGTGAAGGGATTCCTAAAAGCTAAATTCTGTCCAAAAGGTTCTGTTGGATTCCTGGGAGCAAAATTTAAAAAAGAATCAAACATAACATCAAACAATTCACAGCCTAAATGATGATAATATGATTTCACAACAACATTTGCATGTGAACATTTTCCCCGGTTAATACATTATTTCATGTGCTCTCAAATGTGCAATGTGGATGAAATTTAAAGAGGAAGTCAACCCAAACATTTTGTTTTAAGAATATGTTCCCAGCAGGCCCACTATATTTGAAACACGGCATTCTGATTAATATTGCGTTTGTGGAATATGAGTTCAGCAGCAAAATCCACTCGTTGTTAGCCATCGCAGGGGGAAGCCATTTTGTCACTTCTGTAGACTGAAAATGAAATCACAGGCTCGGATAATGAATGGCACAACTTTCAGAAAACAAGTGGGCTGTGATTGGTTGTTACCTGAGCCCTGAGCAACTGTGATGTCATTTTCAGACGACAGAAGTGACAAAATGGCCGATACTGATGAAAATGTAACCTTTTCTCTGTGAATCAATCAAGTAAACAAACTACTTTATTATAGCAATTCTCGGCACAGGAAATAATCTTAGATAAAATTGATACACTGATAAACTATAGGAGACTTTTAAATAAACAAAACAACGACAGAGCTTTGAAAGACAAAAGTTAGCAAATCTAACATGAAGGCTTTTTCCCATTTGCTTTTCTCACCTGTCTTGCAGTGTGCGGTGCTCGAGCTCCAGTGTGCGATGGGCATTTTTCAGGCCACCGTGTTTCCCCATGAGGACTTCATACTCTGTGGCTTGCCGCTCGTGGAGCGCTGCCAGACGCTCATGATCACGTAGTAGCTGTTCATGAGCACCACGCAACTCCTCGCGTTCGCGAATCGCACTGTCCCTCTCGTTTTCTGTTCCCACCTGCTGCTGTTGCAACTGAGCATTCTGAGCCATCAGGGAAGCACTCTGGGAGTTCAGTGTGGATTTTTCCACCTGAAAAGCAAGAAGTCCAGCACATTTGAACATAAAGTACATACACACTGTATGCGTGCCAATGCTACATTTTGTCACTCCTGTACCTGCAGGTCCGCATTATGTGCCTGCAAAGTGGTGTTGTTCTCCTGCAGGGAGGCAGCTTGCCTCTGCAGGGCGAGGATCTGAGCCTGTTGACTGTCGGACTGACCCCCCAACTGCTTCAGATGGGCCTGCGTAGCCTGGCGCTCTGTCTCCAGTGTGGCATTCTAGAAAGAGGCGACGAGGGGAACTGGTTCTATTCAAATGTAATTGTTTTCATCAACAGCTGTGTCAACTTGGGGACACATTTCAGAAATGTGATCTTTGGGATTGCGTGGTCACTGGCAATAAAGTGCAACTCACATTCCTCTCTACTTCAATCAGTCGGTCTTTAATATTCAGCAGCTCTTTGGTGGCTTCGTGGCTTTCGCGCAGCCATTCATTCATTGCCTTTCCATTCTCTCTCAGTGGGGGGGAGCTTGATTCGGTCACCTCCTCCTCCTGCTTTTGTTGCAGGGCCTCGTAGCTCAGTTTCACCTGTGTGGTGGAGCAGAGTTCAAACACCTGCAATTGGACTAAACTACAAAAGAAGATATTTCAGTAAAGCTGTGTCATAATTTATAACTTACAGTTCTGAGCTCATGGCGAAGCTGCTGATTAAGGGCAGAGGATTCTTGTAGACGGGCCTCCAGCACAGCTATCTTGTCTTCTTTAATTTGAAGAGACTTCTTCATGGACAACTCCAACTCTGACTCTAGCATGTTGAACCTGCTTTATGGACAAATGTATCCTTCAACATTCCGGGCAGCTGGGGATGTCTGTTTGCTATTTTTTTAAAGGAGAAACAACACAATGTACACCTGCGTTGGGCTGTGTCAGGTTCCACAGATTGCTTAGTCTCTCGGTTGAGAATCTCCTGCTCGTGGGACAGATGCTCAAGTTCATCTTCTCTCTGCCGGGTCTTCAGTTTCTCACTGACAAGCTCCTAAAGAGAGTCCACAAAACACAATTACGTACACAAAAATGTGTATACAGTACAGCGCATAATACATTTGTTAACACTTTCACTTCACAATAATTTTTTATAATTTTGCACGCTACACTTCTAGATGATTTTTTTTGTGTTGATTCCATATGTGTCCTTCTTTTTTTCCTCTAGGACATCATGTTTTCATAATAGAAAATAAAATAAAATAATCATAATAATAATAATACATGTAATACAGAAATATATTTAGTACTATTTATGAATTAAGGGTTAGTTTCAACAACAGGTGGATATAGCTATAAATTGCAACACATGATAACATCCATATTGCGAAAGCTTTTGTAGGTCAAACTAAAACACAATATTTCAAAAACCTGATGTGCTTAGGGGAAAAGGAAAAGCATTTAAAAAAAAAATCAGCATCAAAAATACATTTTAGGGACACATAAAGCCATCTCTGATTAAAATTTGCTGTCGACCAGTGTAATTTTAAAAAACACTTCAAATATTCTGTATTCATTTTCATTCGACACTGTCCATCTGAAAATATTTTTAGTGTTGTTGTTTTTCAGATTAAAAAAAACCTAAGGCATTCATTTTCTTTGGACAGCGATGACATATAACATACAGTAACATAACCTGAATGATATTCATCAACGTACTTTGTTCTTTTTCTTATATGTTATGTTTTATGGAATCCAGGTTGATATTCTTGGTAAATATACAGCATTCATCCTGTACATTCTCTACAGAATGAAGAAAAATGAATAATGTCAAACAAAATTATTTTCAAAATGAATGATATTTCATTATGATTGATACTGTGAGAGAAGTATTTATTGAACAAAATGTTTATTGTGGTAATTATTAGTTGCTGTGGTGCATTTCATCATCCTCAAAGCTGTTTCTAATAATGTGGTGTCTTAATTCAGCAACATGAGAGATATTAGCGGTAGATAATATTAGAACTCTTGTGAGATTCTACAAACTACAACCACAATAGTGCAAAGGAGTGCAAATATCAAGCATTATAACCTCTGTGATTTAAAAAAAGTTGTATTAAATTGTCCACCAAGACCAACCTGTGTTCACGATTATTGTAGTATTGATTATATTGCAGTATGATCGACATTGTAGATTCTGTTTATTTAAACTTAAAACATGATTTAAGCTTACGCAGATGTTTTGATACAACATTTGTAATGGATTTCATTTGATAGTGCAAATATACAAAATATTGTGTCTTGTGAGTGTATATGTACAAAGGTGTGAACAGGCAAAAAAAAATCCCTTATGAGTCAAGGTCACAGCAGATGAGTATTTAGTCTCCTTGTTACCTCTCTAAGGGTGTCCAGGGTCCTTTGGTCGATAGCAGCCTGCTTGGCCAGTTCTCTGTTTTCTCTCTCGAGCCCTTTCACCCTCTCAGCTGTCTCCCTCAACTCCTCCACCTCCTTCACCAAACAGCGCATCTCCCTTTCCAGGCTCGCCATGCACACATTACTGCTATCTAAATTGGCTTCTTGAATTTCAACCTGACATGGAAGATGTAGCCACTGTTAGCATTTGTTCAGCCATATTGAATAGAGTTCTGAAAATCTGGCAACCTTGCACTTACCTGCTGGCGCAGTCGCCGAGTCTCCTTCTCCAGTTGCCTCTTTACCTTCTCCAACGCTGCCATTTCTTGTTCCAAAGTCCGCTTCTCTGATTCCACTTGATCCAAACGGCGTGCAGTAATGCGGAGTTCCTCTAATGTGGACTGGAGGCTTTGGTTGTCTGCCTCCAGTTCTTGAAGCTCAGCTTCCAATCGTTGGACTTTTCTCTCTAAGGAGGTGGATTAACAGAATGTGAAGAAGTCTCCTAACTACAAATTGACTTTTCTCTTCTACAACACATACCAGCGTTACCAAGGGAAGTTTGCAGTTGTTGATTAAATGAGTCCAGGGCCCTGCATTTGGCTTCCAGACGCTCGGTGTGCTTGTTGGCGTTAGTGAAGCGTGCTGGCAGGTCCATGAAGATGCCGTCATGGCTGGAGCTGCTGCTTCTTGAGCCAGGAGGGGGGTTGTGTGATCCAACAGAATAATGGACAATACTGGGACTATTTTCATACACTTCCAGGTCAGACGTAACTGCTTTAAAATGCTCTCCGCTGCTGATGTCCTCTAAGTGCCCTTTCTCCGGAATATGCCGACTATTAGCTGAGTGGTGGAGGCCTGCGTGGTCTTGCTCCGGCTTTTGGGGTTCAGGATTTTTATTAAACATCTTCTGTTTTACCGCACCTAGGTTGGATGCATTACTGCAGTTCTGTTCACATGAACAGGGAGTCAATGATATGATGTTTTCATCTGATGATGAGGCCCAGTTGTCAGCGCAGCAGACCACCTGCTGGACACGATCCTCCTCGCTGTGGTGGCTGCGTTTGTTGGACTGAGCGCTGTTGTGAAGACAGGCAGCTCTGAGCTCCTCGACAGTCTTCAGGAGACTTTGGTTCTCCTTTTCCAACTTCAACAGCCGACTACGGATCCGCTCACTCACCTCCTCACTTAAAGTCTGTTGCCCTTTAGACAAACACATAGAGGTGATTGACATTGAAGGAATGGACATTGAGTAGGACAGATGGAGTGTCTGTGTTGCTAACACAGATAATAACGTGTGTAAAAATACGTATTAATAAAAAAATATATATATTCTGTCTTTACAATCGTATATTGATTTTACAAGATGTTTAATATTGTGGGTGCATGCCTGATCCGTGAGCTGTGACTGTAATATTTTCCAGCTTTTACCCTGAGAGTTGTCGCTGCTCTTAGATAGTTGTTCCAACTCCCATCCCAGGTGTTGGGACTCTTCCATGCTCCTCCTCTGTGCCAAACACAGAGTCAAGTTTTCATCCTGCAGCTCCTCGATGCATTTACGATCGGCATCTCTTCCCTAAAGTGGCGATGCATGCCGGTTAGCTTGTTAAGTTCAAGATATTGAAATGAATATCTCGACTATGTGTTTTGCCACATTTCAAATGTCAAGTGAAGACTACTGAAGGTACTATTACTTGTTCCATGTCATGTATGCGGGCCTTCAGTAGCAAGCTGTGCTTCTCCAGCTGGTGGATTTTATCCGAGCGTGCCCTCCAGCCTGCCAACTGATCCTCTAGCACCTCTTTGGTTTCCTGCAGCACTCTGTTATCCTCCTTGAGCTCCTGAAGTAAAGGAGGAAAAACATTGTCCGTCACTTGAATTATGTATGTTGCAAAATGCGGCCAGGGCCGTAACAGTAATCCTGATATGACAGCAACCAAAATATGATTGAAACACTGGATGGATCGTGTTCCCATTTCCGATTAATTGTATCAAAACTATGATTCATAAGATTATCCCGAGTATCAGCAAAAAAACATGCATATTTGTGAAAATTATATTACCATACATGTTAAAATCATTAGTAACCACTATAGTAATACAGTAGAAATCCATCAAAGTGGAGAATGTGAAGATAATATGAATAAATTTATTATGCACTAAATGCCCTCGGGCAAAAGGAGTTATCTGAATCTTTTTAAATACCCAATGAGAAGCTTTTTTTTTTTTTTAGACAAAGTACACATTTGGAGCTGACATCAATCCAATGTTTGCACCATGACATGTGTTATCTGACAGTGGAGGGTTTACTATCTCATTACTCAAGTGTTCACAAATATGCTTAACTTTTCTCCTCTACAAAACATACCAGCGTGAAACCAAACTGGACCTTCCGATTACCTAGGAATCCTTGCATGGATTATTTCAATTGATCAGAAATAAGAATTTTTGCTGTGTGTGCGTGCATGCGTCTGTGTAAAAAGTTATTTATAGTTGTTCTAACCTCCACTTTGGCCTTGTAAAATTCCATCTTGTGCATTTGCTCCCTGTAGCGTCCCACCTCACACTCCAGCTTGTCAGCTTTGAGCGCTCGCTCCCTCAGGGCATCCAGCTCATCGCGGTACGCACGGGCTGCTCGGGCATCTACGAGCAGCTTCAAATTCTGATGAAGAGTCATACAGAAGCAGATTTTGGACTAAATTAGTGTACAAAAATTCAGATTAAAAAAAATAGACTTGATAGAACTGTTACAATTCCACTTGCACCAGGCATCAGAACTGTCATTAAGCAATGACTATGGCTGAACATTTTGTTCCAGTAATTTCAACGGATTTAGTCAATGTGAATTCAAACTTTGGCCAGAAACCGAGTTTGTTGTTAAAACATGCATGAGCCAAACATGCTCCCCATAATTATGCCATGTTCTGCTCTCCTGTTTACTCTAACAATCAGTGATTATCATTAAAGAGAAGTCAACCCAAATGTATTTCTTTTCAAGAATATATTCTACTGTATGCAGGCTCACTAGTTGAAACAAGACATTCTGATGAATACAGCATTTTGGGAATAAAAGTGAAACCACCCGTTTTTAGCCATCTCTGGGGGTGGCCATTTTGTCACCTCTGTTGACTGAATATGGCATCAAAGTTGTCCAGGGCTCAGGAAACGACCAATCACAGCTCACCTGTTTTTTTTCTGAAGGTGAACCATGATTGGTCATTATCTGAGCCCTGAACATCTGTGATGTCATCTTCAGTTGATAGAAGTGACCAGGTTAACAAGTGCTACCAAACTAGGCTAAAAGGGTTGAAGAGAGCAAACCTTTCCTGCTTGTTCAAATATACATTTTAATCTGTGCTTAATGAGAAGTTTAATTGCTGTTAATTCGTAGCCAGTAAGTACAGATTTTCATCTGAGTGCTGTTTTTTTTTTCTTTTTTAAACCGTTTAATCTGCAGAGAAGCGTCAAGGGGTTGCTGCATTATGTGTTACTGTCAATTCACTGTTTGTCTTGTTTTTCTTCAAACCTCCTGCTGGATCCTCTTTAGCTCTGCCTCCATGATCTCCAGCTCATGTCTGTTGTCCAGCATTTGTTCACTCTTCTCTTCTCTGCAGGGAGCGACGCAGCGCAGAGACACACAGACACAAGCAGAACATCTTACTTCTTCGATGCCATAATGATCACATTTCATTTACATTCACTGCCTTAAATGTCATTTCACAGTCCAGCCATTCAATCGCAGGAACTTATTTAGATTTTTTTTCAATTTTTTTCCAAACGTTAGGGTAAAAGAGGGTCTGATAATGTCTGGCAGTTAATGAGTAAAACATCTAGGCACTATTAAAACAAAGATTTTTGCATCTTTGCTGCAGCCGTTGAGCGTTTATAGGCATGGAAATGGCAAACTGTGAAGTTGAAAAGCTTACACGACTGCTTACATTCATGCTTACATGTGTTTGTTCACCGGAGTGTCTGACTGACCCTGCAAGCGAGGATGAAACACTAGAGGGCGATTATGATCAGGATTGCTATTAGAGATCTTGAGATCGGGGTTAGTGTGCGTACATGAGCTGCAGGAGCACAGAGCCAATGTGGGTCAGAGGTATAGTCCGCAACCACTGCAATTGCCAGGCAGGCATTAATGTGGGCCAAACTCCCCGGGGCATCTCTTATCCTCTAGTAAAACTCTCATTCAGTCACTACTGGAAGGTCTCCAGAGGAAAGACAGCTTACATTAAGTGCCTTGCAGCAACCAATGTCTACATTTCTACTTCTGCATACTTTTTATTTGTGTTTGATGGCATACAGAGGTAACTTTTTTATAAAGCAATAAAGTAGATAAGGTCTTCAAATGGGTAGTCAGAATTGACCCCATGCAGGGAGGAACGTTACAATGAAATATGATGGGACGCAATTACATAAAAGTGATATATACAGTACATATAATAAAGAAATGATTCATTTTTGAAAATGTCACAAAAAAGTGTGTTGCAATTGACTTCAATGTCAATGAATACTTTATTCAGTCTGTACTTATTCTTATTTAAAAACGTGACACTGAAGAACACATTTTCAGTATTTACTTCTTTATTTTACCTTTGTTTTTACATTCTCTGAGAATATATACCGGTAGTTACTATCAGGAGAGATCCCAGGGTGATTTTAAGTTTGAAAATACTTAGTGTAGCTTGCAGTGTGTGGAATCGCACCGCATCATACTGAGAACTCTGTCACAGTATGTATTCAGATTCTGATATGAATCTTAATGAAGTCAACAACATATTAAGAACACTTCTCAGTATGATGCAATTCTACACCACTGCAAACAACAAATAACGTATTGTTCACTAAATATCTCTGTCAATCAAAATTGAACATACTTGTAAACTTGTAAAAGCACATTGTTTTTTTTTTTATAGTGTATAGTAATCTAAAGGGCAACCAAGAGGTAATTAATCTGACATTGATTTGATCACAATCACTTTCTGGGTTAGTGTTGGGTTTGAATAATTGTGTGTTATTAATTGTGTGTTATTAGTCACAAACAGCCAAGCACAGTTTGAATCCCAAATCAATTGTTAAGAGCATTCTTGTTTTAGCAGTAGAGTAAAACGGCCTCTGTCTTCATCCACAAGATACTCACAGCTCTTGTCTAAGTCGTCTGATCTTGGCCTTCGAGTCGGCAAGTTCCACCACCAAGTGTTGCTGGGTTCCCGCCTGTTGCTGTTGCATGCTATGAGGATAGATGGCCGACTGCGGGCTGGGTGAGTTACACAGCACACGAACCACGCCTTCCCTTTCCTGTGTCAGCTCTGCTATAGTCTTCAAAAACAAAGGGATAGATCACACGTCACAGGTTAATTGATCATCTGTCGTGGAGGAACCAGCGTTCATACTTTACCTTTTTGAATGTGACAATTGTTGTTTTCCTTTTATTTAGAAGCCTTTACAATTCACAGCCCAATTAGAGTTGCATCTTTGGAATTCTCCGCTGTTTGCCAACATTTCCAAACAGTATCATGCCTTACCTCCAGATGGGCGTCCCTCTGGTCCAGCAAGTGCTGAAGATTGACGGCCATAGTCTTGGCTACAACCTCCAGCTCATCAGCAGGCATGTTACTGCACTCCAACCAATGCAGGTCCAGTAAATTGTCTTGACTGTGGGTCAGCTGGAGAATATTGGGGTAGGACAATTTGGAGGCAGATGCACACATACGGATGTACAGTAATTTTCTACATATTTCTTGTTGTTAGGTTACTCTTGCAAAAGTAATATTAATCTCAATGAAAAAAAGTTAGAAAATCAATCCTAGATACCTCTTGAATATGCACAGCTATGGCTGCTTTTGTGTCAAAGTCAAGCGTCTGGATTATTTCAATGTACTTCTCTTTCTTCTCACACTGAAAATCAAACATAAAAAGGTTATTCACTCGACTTCAGATAACGCGAGAAGGGATTATTTTGTCAACAATATTGTCACAAAACACATAGAAAACATCCGCATACTAGATACCAGTTGAAAGTTTACCTGGACTGCACATCCCAGGAGCAACAACAAAAGTTTCTTCAATTCCACCAGACTTTGCTCTGTTCCAAGTACGAACAGACAAAATACAAAATACTGAAATGTTAAAATCAAGAATTTGCATTCCTACACATACTGCCGAAAGAATTTGGGTAGCATATCGCTTGCTGCTTGTTGAGCAATAACAGTGAGAAAAGTGTCATTGTTAAACCCTCCCATCAGGAAAAGAAGGGTTGTTGATGGGTGCGATGTCCACCAATAATAGCCAGGAGGCTGTCTGTCGATTTTGCCCTGGTGCCTTTTACCTCACCTCAGCCTCATACATCTCCCCGAGTGAGAATTATTTTATGTCAGAAAAGGTCCACGACTGGTGTCAAAATATATATTTCGAACCTGAACTACAACTTTCCCCCTTTAAAGTCTTGTGGATGGAATATTTTTCAGTTTGTTATGCGTCAAATGATACTGTCGACAGTTCTGGAGTCGTCGTAACTACGTAACTGTCATTTCTCACTTCATTTAGAGTCAATGAATATGAAGTTTAGATGCGCTTTACTTTTTCAACACTGAACTGTCAAGTTTGTTTTTTTTCTTTTATACTCATGCACAAATATGTTATTATCGTGCACATTTTGGAATTCTTATTACAATTTCCAAGAGCAAATAAATATTTAAGTGTACATGCACTTTACTTTTATAACGTTATACACGCTTTTTACTTTTGTACTTCATATGCACAAATAAATTATGTGCACATTTTTATTTTCGGATGTTTTATTGCTAAAAATGTAACGTGACATGCCATAAATATTTACATGGCAGGGTTATATGTTGCAAAATTGTCAAAATGTGCTCCTTTTTGGGTAGTTTTACTTCTTACTCGATATTGAATCGAATCGCAACCTGAGGAATCCAAATCAAAATCGAATCGAATCGTGAGGTTCTTAATAATGTCGAGTCCGAGGACTCGCGCCCAAAACATGTATGATAGGTACATTCAAGACTCTAAATAGTCCATGGGTGTGAATGTGTGTGTAAATTGTTGTCTGTCTTTATGTGCTTTGTGATTGGTAGGAGACCAGTCCAAGGTGAACTTCACCTCTTGCCCAAAATTAGCTGGGGTTGCCTCCAGCTCACCCGTGAGTCTGTGACTCCAAGCACCAGGACAAGCACTGTCGAAAATGGATGGATGGCATACCAGTGTGAGGAGTCCGTGAAAGCAGCAGCACATTTGGAAGAGGAACCAGAATCAGCTGTCTCAGGTTTTCCTGTAAAATAAAATGCAAACCAAAAAGATAAAATGAAAGATAAAGACATAATATGAACACATATCAATCACATATAGATGCGGATGGTCATAGGTATATTACTTTGACGAATACTCTATGTCGGTATTAACATATTAGAAAAAAAATACAACCTTTTTCCAGTTATTACAATTTTCCAAGGTGCCTTTAATGAATTAAAAATATCTCAGTCAATACAAATGAAGTGAAACAGCTCTATTAACAATATGGGGTCAAAAAAGGCAAAAACAACCTGGATAGAAGCAGTTAAAATTAAAATCAAAAACTGTCCTACATTAAAAATGTTCCCCTACAACACTGAACTATACATTTATATATGTTAGCAGGTACAGTTGAGCTCCCTTAGGCAAGCTGTTGAAGTCGCTGCTGCAGAAAAGAACTCATTTCTGCCACTTGACTTAATTCAAGGCCTGAACTGCTCCACCCTCCTTGAAAATGACATTCTTCTAATCTCAATAGATTTGAATGCCAGACATCTTATCTCAAACTGCTGTTCATCAATTTGACAGAGGAGGAAAATCCAAGCCTCATCAGCACTGCCGTGTGCCACAGCATCTCGTGCTTGAAATGTGCGACTCTAAAACTCTTTCGGGGCTCAGACTGCAGCTTTAGTGCTGTGTTCCAACTGCTCTTGTTGATCTTGCCATGGGTGATATTTAGGGCATGCGTCGTAAGGCAGAACTCAATCTGTGAGGAACTATCAGGTTTGCACGTGTTATCCAGTGCATGTGTGCAAAGTTGAGATGGAATTGAAAAATCCAAAGCAAATGTTCCAATTTCATAATCCGATGTTGCATGAGGGTTCAGCAGCATGTTACTTGGATGGATGCTGGAGAAACTGACTCACCAGATAATATGTCTTGATTTGCTGAACAAGAAAAGTCAAGTTCTGGACCCTCTGACATAGATCCTTGCACAATTTGGTTGCAGCTTGAGGTGTGGCCGGAGGATGTCTGATGTAGCAAACAACAGAAGCAATCTTCAATAGTCTGTCCGACAATCAATCAACCAATCTATCTATCTATCTATCTATCTATCTATCTATCTATCTATCTATCTATCTATCTATCTATCTATCTATCTATCTATCTATCTATCTATCTATCTATCTATCTATCTATCTATCTATCTATCCGATAATCTGCTGTGCTCAGTCAAATAATGACTATATATTGTAGATAAATACTGTAACTATGCAGTACATTGTGTTCATACTTTATGCATTTCTGATAAAAGACAAGAAAATGTCAAATGCATGTAATTGTTTAGACGTTGTGTGCGAATGCTGAGAGATCCCAGCCAGATTGAGGACAATACCATTAATCAACACATCACAGCATATGATAGAAATAGCCAGATAACTCTAAATATAGCCCCTAAATGCTGTGAGTTGGTTAGGAAGAACAGAGCAGTCCAATTGTACACTCGGCAAATTGTGTTGTCATCATAACATCTAGGCAAATCACAGTATTATTTTCCAGCAGGAGGTGGGTTACATTTCCCACAAAAGCTGGCAATTTGTTACCTTAGGCCAGGGGTATCCAAACTATGGCCAGAAGGTCATTTGTGACACGCGGCCAACAGCAAATATTAAAATAGACATTTTGTGCCGTATGCCTGCATTGTATTAATTATTTTGTGCACTGGGTGGCAAGTCAGGAAAAGTGAAGATAATAGCACTTAGAATGTATCGCAATTGTTTGTTCCACTTTCTGCTCCGTGTCACCGTCATCTTGATGATAATAATAATAACAATAATAAATAATATTAATAAGAATAATGCATTTATTTGAAAGCACTTTTCATAGCACTCGAAGACACTTTACAACAAAAATAAGAGATACAGGATAAAACCTACACTTTAACACAAAATACACATAAATTCCACTAAGGTCAAGAAAAGAAAAACAAAGCAAGAAGTGAGTAACAAAGATTAAAATATGTTAAAAGCATCATGGAACAGGTGAGTTTTGAAGGATTTGAAGGATGGGAGGTTAGTACAGTTGCGGATGTGCTGTGATGGAGAGTTCCAGAGGGTGAGGGCGGCAACGGAGAAGGCTCGGTCTCCCCAGATTTTTGGTTTGGTCATGGGGATTGGCTCTGAATGTGGAGTACTATATACCATAGATACCTGCTAAGGATTTCACATACACTGATGGATTGGTTTTAGCCTGGTAAATAAATTAAAGGTGAATAATTTCAGTGGCCCTTTCATCATTTGATTTTTTTCTCTATGCGGCCCACACAAGAAAACGTTTGGAAAGTGCAGCGGTGACTCTGGTACTGGTACTCTGGACTGCTGGTATCATTTTTACTGTTCTTTGGTTTGTTTCAGTAAATTTACTGTGCACAAAAATTATTACCCAAATCATTTCAAACATTTGCTGGGTGGCACATACACAGAGACTGAACTCATCAAATTTTAGTGATACCGAATAACAGAAACAATTTATTTTATTTAATAATTCACCTGTTGTTGTTTTTTTATCCACTTGAATTGGCTACAGTCACAATTTGACAATCACCAAGTCAGACGAAAATGTTTTTGTGTATACAGTATATGTGTATTTTGAATACATGAAGAAACGACAAAGCAATAAGCAATAATAATACTGTAAATTTCACTCATCATTCACACAATTAAACAACTTTTAGCCGCTCTATCATCACACTGTTCATTCTGCTTGTCTCCACCCATTTTTTTATTGCCCCATTTCTGTGTCACCCCCTCGCTCCTCCCTCCCATCTGTGTCCAAATGCCACTAAACACCAGCAACATGGCTTTAATCCCAGTGGGTCTCCCAATCCAAGAGATTATCCCGCCTCAACCCCCTCCCCTCCTTCCAGTCAAGCGTTGTTTCTCATGCATAACTGGTTATTGTGGCCCCGGTTGATAAAATGAATAACTGGACACTGTGTCAATTCTTAATGGTGGACAAATGGAAGCTTTCCAGGACTCTACCGGGCTATCCATTTCCCCCATCATGAATAGCGTGTCCATCCAGTATGTCACTTGCTATAACAGAACAACTGCCAGTAGACCATCCGTTTTCTATGAGGAGTGATAATTCCCTTACAACATACGGTGCTCATAATCCTTTAACTAGCATCTCGACAAAATTTATGATGTCTCATCTGTTTTGGCAGGATTTGGTCTAAACTTGAAGAGTAACAACAGTGGTAGCAATTCACTGCACTGGTAGAATGACGAGAAGAGAAGTTGAACGACTGTGTCTCACTAGTAATGTTTTTTCTACTACTGCCTTCCATTAAGACATTACTGCACAATATAGGATGCCTTTGTCATATTAGTAGTAGGACAATTACATGTTACTTAGTGAGGCACTAAATTGACATCTGTGTGCTACTAGTACTAGTGAAGCCATGGACGTTAATTAGTAGAATTTTATGTCACTAGTAGGGCTGTCACTATCCAATACTATTAGAATTGATTGATTAGAATTTATTATTCTATCAATTCATCGAATAATTGGATAAAAATGTATTTAGCATTAAGAATGTTTTGCATAATCCTTTTTTCCCGATAAATTAAACCATGGCTCTAGATTAATCAACTATCATAATAGTTGTCAATTAATTTGATGATCGATTTATCAATTAACTTTGACATCTCAAATCACTAGTAGCATGCACTTGTCGGCTAGTGCACATTTTTTTCCTCAATAGTAACATGCAGTTGTCCTAGTATGCCAAAAGTGTTCTGTGTCATACAGTCATGAAGAAAAGACTTTTCTAGTGCGCTGGATTGTGTTACTAGTGAGAGAAAAAAAAAGATCATACTAGTACATGGACCTTAAACATCAATCAAAAAAAATGCTCACACGGTTTTCTATAGTAACATACATTCATTGAAAAAGTGGCCACAAAACCCCTAAATTACTTACATTTGGCTCATAACTTCATTCAAAAAGACTCCATCCAGTAATTCACTGAAGTCCACGTGCCGACCTTCCTCATGAGAAATAAAGGTCCTCACCTGCAGAGAACCATGTGATCAGTCAAGTCAACAAAAGTCCTGCATCATCTGCAGTCACCTAATTCCAGCGAATTACATACCCAGGTGACAAGTGGGCTCATCATGAACTGATCCAGGAAGGGAAGAAAAACTCCGCTTTCCATCTTCACCCAAAGCTTTGTCAGAAGTGCATCCACGGTAAATTCCAACTCTTCAGAATGGCTTGAGGCATAAGGCAGTCAGTCTTACAAGTGAATTTCCAGATGGTCTGGTTTTTTTTTTGGTTTGTTGTTGTTGTTTTAAATAAAACCTGTAGACAAGGCCTGCCTAGCAGTTATGTTCCCTTGGTTATTTCACCCCTGTCTTCTGAGATGTCATGCATCATCTGTTATCTTTCGCAAACGTGTCAGATGTGATAGCAAAGGCACGACGCGCATCCTCCACTGATCCAAATGTTGCAAAGGCTCGTGTAGCCAGCTGCTCCCTCCCCTCCCCTCCTCACTGCTCATCCATAGTGAGGTCTGGTGATAATTCCTGAAGGTCTGCACAATTTAGCGCAAGCAGCAGCAGTAGCAAAAATATTACCAGTTTAATCTGGGGTATGTTTTACCCTAATCGTTTACCATGACGACTCAAATAACAAACCTCCCTGTTCATATATTGCTCTTCTGTACAGTACTGCAGCCTGTGCGAATTAATCTTAATCGTCACGGTCATCGCTAGTTAGAAATTTGAGTGTTAAAAGTTCTCATGCTCACGTGTCCAATCCCACAGATCACGTTATGTGCGTTTCTGTCCATTGTTTGAATTTATTGAATTTGTTCTAAAAACGTCCCATAAGTGACTTGTATTATAGCACTGGACTGAAAACATGTCAAGACCGGCCCAAGACTGCCACCCTGCGGAGAAGCCTGGAAACTCAATGTCAAGTAGTACAAATCACAGCCACTTAGAAGGGTAGGGGGGAGTGATTCTGATGTTCCATCACTACAGGGGTCCTTGAAAAAACATTTTCAACTTGCACCATTGACATGAAATTTAGGTCACTGGGCAGCAGAGTGTTCTAGTGGTTAGCCCACCTGCCTTCCAAGTCCCAGTTCCAAAGTTCTGGATTCCAGTCTTGCCTCCACTATTCCTGTGTGGCGTTTGGATGATTAAATACAGTGTGTGTACATATTGCTACTTTTAGTTGAATATAGGTTGAACATGGGTTGCTTATTGGTTTAAATGTACAATATATAATAATATACTTCGTGCAACATTGTACAACATAACCAACTAATATAATCACTTTAGGATGCAGTCAGCTACTGTATATTGTTACATCAAGATGTAGATAAATTCATTTGGTTACAGCAAAATTAAAGTACTGTCTAAGCCGTTCACCATCGTAGTGCAAAGTGCAGCATGTCCACATTAAATATAAGTTACAAAGGATCATTCCACGTGTTCTCCTCCTTAATCTCCACTTGGTGCAGGTGTCTGTATTTGTTGTATCGATCTTTGTTTCCCAGCAGATTTTTTGAATACGGTGAAGTCCAATCTCTTTGAAAAGCAGCTTTCACTTGTTCCACGAGCTTCCCTCCGCCATTTTTCATCTGGACCACAAGCCCCACACCCCCATTATTGGAAAAGTCATTGCCCACCCAGTTATGGCTCCCTAAGAAGGTAAAGCAGAACATGAGGTCTTGATAATCATTTTCATTTGTGTCTGTGTACAAATCTTCACATGTACATTCCTTGTAAACTCAAAGCAATATAGCGGTATCTACTGTAAAAAAAAAAGAGCTATTTGGCTGTTGAGGGGCACTGTGTTGTGCTCAAAACTACATCTTGGTTCTTAAAGGGGACATCAACCCCAACATTTTGTTTATAATAATATGTTCTATGCAGCCCCACTAGTCGAAACACGGCATTCTGATTAATATTTCGTGTGTGGAATATGAGTTAAGCAATACAATACAATACAATACAATTTTATTTGTATAGCGCATTTCACAACAGCTAGAGCTGTGACAAAGCACTTTACATACAAAGAACAGAATGGCCACAATACAACAAGTGGAATCAATAAATTAACACTATATACAATAGACACCGTAAAAGAGCCGAAAATGTCAAGTCTCAGGTCGGATCAAAAGCCAGCGAATAGAAATGTGTCTTCAACCGGGTTTTAAAAGTGGACAGAGAGGGTTGCCTAACATCGAAATGGGAGGTCATCCCAAAGGGAAGGACCAGCAGCCAAAAAGGCTTGATCTCCTCTGAGGCTCCGCTTGGTCCTCGGCACCTCGAGCAGCGCCTGGTCCGCAGACCTGATCATGACTCAGCTTCAGAAAAAAGGTGAACCGTGATTGGTCGTTACCTGAGCCCCAAGCAACTGTGATGTCATTTTCAGTCGACAGAAAGTGGCAAAATGCCTGCCCCCTCAGATGGCTAAAAACAAGTGGATTTTGCTGCTTAATAACTCATACACCACAAACGCACTGTTAATCAGAATGCTGTGTTTTGACCAGTGGAAGCGTATAGAATATATTATTGAAAAGAAGACTTTGGGTTTGACATCCCTTTTAAATGAGACAAAATGTTCTTTGTAGTTTTTTCCCCCAAGTTAACAATGATAGGAACATTGTCCATAAGTAAGCAGGGATACTAAATTGACATACACAATGTAAGGATGAAATTATTCTAGCATTATCTCTATTATAAGTAGTGTAATTTTAAATAATATGTTGTAAATTCAACAAATGCAAAATGCACTGCTTACCAATGTAAAAAGCATTGTCAGTCAGCATGTACTTGTTGTGATTGAGTCCATGTTGAGTGTCATCCTTTTGCTGCTTGTGACTGAAAAACCTCTGAAAGATAATAGAATGAACCACGATTACGTTTTTTTTTAATCCTTAATTCCACATTATGAATATTATTCAGTCACATCCTCTGAATGTTGAGACATTGAGAGAGGAGTTGGTCCACGTACCACCTCCAGAGAACAGTTGGACAGCTGCATGCACAGCGACTTGAGGGAGGTGACGAAGTTGAAGGTGAGCGGGTGAGTGTTCTTCCAGAAGCTTATGAGCAGGCGAACTTTGATCCCTCTCAGAACCACAGCCTCTCTGATCACCTCATCAAGCAGGGACCAGTACCTAATGAATAAGCCGTTTTAATGAGATGACTCTCTCTCTGCATGGACTAGGCAAGTTCATCTTCATTGAATCTTTTACACAAGGAACAACCCCAAAGGAGTCAATTCGTATTCATATCGTCAGAAACAGGTACGAAATATAGAATGTCACATGAAGCACATGTTTTCATATCAAAGCTCAGCACCTTGTGACCGAGGTTCCTCTGAAGCGCCTGCTCACCAGAGGGAGGTAATCCATCACAGAAATGAAGATGAATCTCTTTGCACTCTGCATGACGTGATGGATGGCGTCCAAATCTCTTGTGCGCTCTTTAGCACAGAAGAGATCAGGGGAGGTCTGCAGAGAAGATACACCGCTGAGGGGACAATGTACGCATTAAACTGCACATGCGCACAGATCACAAGTCAAGCAATGAAATAAACTAAAATGGTTACAATAACTTCTGTTAAAACAGAAATCAATTAAAACACAAAACAATGTATGCTATTTTAGCTTTTTACTACCATGACAATAAGTAATGACATGACATCAGCGCGGTAGATGTGTATTACTGTTATGAAAAGAACATATCCCACAATGCCATGTGAGGTGACTTGGCTCATAAAAGTGCTGTACATATATTTGTGACTTAAAGGTGAAATCAACCCAAACCTATTTTTTTCAAGAATATGTTCTGTGCAGGCCCACTAGTTGAAACACTGCATTCTGATTAATATTGCGTTTGTGAAATATGAGTTAAGCAGCAAAATCCACCCCTTTTTACCCATCTCAGGGGGCGACCATTTTGTCATTTCTGTTGACTGAAAATGACATCACAGATGCTCAGGGTTCAGATAACGACCAGTCATGGCTCAGCTTCAGAAAACAGGTGAGCTGTGATTGGTCGTTACCTGAGCTCTGAGCAACTGTGATGTCATTTTCAGTCGACAGAAGTGACAGTCGACAGTGACAAAATGGCTGCCCAAGATGGCTAAAACGGGTGCATTAACTCTTATTCCTCAAATGCAATATTTATCAGAATGCCTTGTTTCAACTAGTGGGCTTGCATTGCACATATTCTTGAAAAAAAAAAAACATGTTTGGGTTGACTTCCCTTTAAATAATGTTACACATTCGAAAAATAAACTGCAATTTAAAATGCCGCGCCATTTCTTATGATCTGCGTGTTGGGTAAAAAAACAAAGAAAAAAACAATAAATACTAGCGAGCCTTACAGACACATATGCAACTGCAGGGGTATTGTTGAGCTCCAGCTCCAGGGCCTGGTCTCTGCCATAGAGCGCTGTAACTCTCTTGGACCAGATTGAGGGGATGTAGTCCCTCTCATGGAGCTGCCAGTAAAAAGAAAACACTCTGTGGAGGTCCAGAGCCAGACAACTGCAGTTGTACACCATCAGGCCGAGCTCCTTTCTCTGTGGGGTGTCAAAAAGCAACAAAAGACACCAGTGAAAGAGCAGAGAAGTTGAACTGAGAGAGAAGGTAACGCAAGTGTGCTTTGCTTTCTAGACTCGTTTGTCCTGAGATAAAGGATGAAAACAAAACCTAATTTTTGGTTAATTTGAGGAGGAGAAGTCAGCAAGCACATGAACTGTTGCATTTGTCCGATGTCTCTATCACATGTACACTGTATATGTCAGTTTATGTTAGAAGAAGCAGGAGTCCCCCCCATACCCCGCCCCCCCCCACCCCCATCATTCAAATCATAAAATATGGCAGCTTCCCAAACATAAGTATCTCCTGAAATAACTGCATACTGACTCAGATGCATGCACTTGCCCGATCTTTAGTTATGAGATGCTAAAAGCGCCTCCAATTAGGTAATTGGCAACCCTTCATTTTTGCAAAACACACCTAAAATGGCGATGTTACCTTGGAGAATGACCTCCAGTCCATGTCAGCACTGCCGACGTAAAAGTGTGTCCGATCTACGATCCAGAAAGAGGAATGGAGTCCTCCTCTGGTAAAAGCTGTCATGTTAACCAAATGAACTTCTGCGTCTAGACAGACAGGAGGGGGTGAAAGATTTAAAGACTGCAATCAATGCCAGTTTGCCAACAACTTACTGTGCGTTGCCAAAATCTTCTGTTCTGCAGAGGTTGTCAGACTGCTAGCAATCTTTAGTTTGACCCCACGGGATTTCAAGCTGAGCAATCTCTGGAATAGAAGCTGACCCTGAGGAAGCGGTATTAAGTGTTTAGACATTGTTTTATCTCAGCAGGTCTAAACTCATTAAGAGGGGACACATAATCTTCAAAATAATTAAAGTTTTTCCTTTTGGGCCACTTGGGAAATACAATTGGACACATGCTCTACTGGAAGTAAATGGCCCATTCACATGACTTTGTACCTGTCGTCCTGTGCTCGGCAGGGGTTCTTTTTCCGAGGGCCTCAAGTTCCAAACTGGTGACACTACCTGGACCGAGTGCTTAGCTTGGTCCAGCAGGGTATGGAAGCCAGCAAAGAGCGGCAAATTGGATCTGCCATTCAAGTGTTCTTGAAGATCCTCCGGGATTGTCTCCATAAGGACAACGCTGCAATATCAACAAAATCAACTTTCTTATTGACTTCTTATGTTATGCTTTCTAAGTTCCATGCGTTGGTTATCTCACCGACAGTCGGTGCGACAATTCTCCTCTGTGATTCCATCCTCACTGTCCCCCCAAATATCCACCGAAGAGAAGATAAGCACCAATAGCACAGCAAAGCAGCACAGCAGTGCAAAGATGGCGATGCACTTCTGCTGAGTCTGACGAGCCAGAGAAACACAAACACAACGATTTATTGTAAACAACGCAAAATAATCTGCAAGGGAGAAACAGTACAAAAAGGCAATTCATTTTGGAGTCTTGGGAAAGGAAAGTAATGACCCCATAAATGTTAATTTCCTCAATCAATACGCTGAGAATGCAGGCTTTGTGATCAATAAACAAGCGGGTGATTGTGTGTTGTATTGGAAAAGCAATTCTGCTGCTTTGAAAACATGGCAACAGAACTGACGAAAATGACACATTTGTCCACAGCACTGAATCACTCAGAAATGTCGGGAGAATGTATGGCTCACAATATTTGACTTGTTTGTGCACCGCCAGCTTTGTTGTTCAAGCATGTCCCTCTTGAAAGGGATTTTATGACCTCTGCAACACGCTCCAGGCCAATGTCTTGGAAAATGAAAGGTTATATTTGTGTACATGAGTGTATATTGTGGCTATATTAAAGGTGTGGGGGAGTCAAAGTGGTGCCCGGCAGCCTTATTTTCCTGACACTATTGCAAAAGCCTGGATTTTGCTGTTTGAAAAGTGCAGTGATGTGCTTTGGTTTTGCTTACCACTGCACACTTCCATCATTGTGCTTTCTGCCTTCTTTGACTTTGATGGGTTGGTGAGCTATCAAAATGCCGTATTTTCACATTCACTGTCCACAACATTAGCTTCTTGTATATGATCGAATGAGACCTGATAGACAAGTTGTATCAAAGCGTGATTAACTTAGTTTTAGTTTGCTAACTTTGTACTGCATCATACTCAGGGAACTTTTTTTTTAATGTTATGCATGAGTGCTGAGCATTTTATCCATGTAAACCGGTGGTGTCAAACTCATTTTTGTCGCGGGTCACATTGTAGTTACAGTCTCACTCGGAGGGCCATTATGACTGTAAAACCATATAAATGTTTAAAGAGAAAGTCAACCCAAATATATTTTTTTCAAGAATGTGTTCTATGCAAGCCCACTAGTTGAAATAAGGCATTCTGATAAATATTGCGTATGTGGAATAAGTGTTAATCCACCCGTTTTTAACCATCTCTTGGGGCGGCCATTTTGTCACTTCTGTCGACTGAAAATGACAACTGCTCAGGGCTCAGGGCTCAGGTAACGGCCAATCACGGCTGACCTGTTCTCTGAAGCTGAGCCATCATTGGTCGTTACCTGAGCCCTGAGCAGTTGTGATGTCATTTTCAGTCAACAGAAGTGACAAAATGGCCGCCCCCTGAGATGGCTAAAAACAGGTGGATTTTGCTGCTTAACTCATATTCCACAAACGCAATATTAATCAGAATGCCTTGTTTCAACTAGTGGGCCTGCTGGAGCCTATCCCAGCTGTCATCGGGAAGTAGGCGGGGGACACTGCAAATTGGTTGCCAGCCAATCGTAGGGCACACAGAGACAAACAAACATCCGCACTCACAATCACACTTAGGGGTAATTTAGAGTGTCCAATCAAGTCACCATGCATTTTTTTGGAATGTGGGAGGAAACCGGAGTACCCGGGGAAAACCCACGCAGGCAAGGGGAGAACATGCAAAAAAATATGTTTGGTTAGATTTCGAATTTAATCACCTCCCCATTATTACTTATACATTACATAGCAAATTAATGGATAACTACTTCTGAAATCAGAAGTCAAGAACAGTAGTTTGTTTAAGTGTTGTTCATGTTACTGTAATAACGTGACAAGAAAATGCTCATAATATTTTAATGTCAGTATTTATTATATATGGGAATTTGAAGTTTTGCAAGATTTTGCTTGATTTGCTTTCACGGGCCACATAAAATGATGTGACTGGTCCCTGAGCCTTGAGTTTGACACCTGTGATGTAAAAAAATTCAGGAATAAAATAACACATAACATTGCAAAAATCTCTTAAGAGTAGTGTATTTTTTCCCCAATGTGGTCGTGTTTGCTCAATTCTCACAACTATTTGTCCTTTTGAATATGAGATAGCTCTGAGAATGTCTGAAGATGTTTATTCATCACCATTTCTTACAATAATGTAAGGACAATGTTTAATTGTCCTCTCTTCCCTCTCATCTGTACTCCATCTCAGTTAATAAGACTGCGGCAGCACATTGTGTGTACTGTACGTTCCTTTAATGCCAACTGAGACCCTGAGATTTCCATTAGTCTAACCAAAGGAAAAGACCGTGTTTCACATGCAGATATGCATAAGAAATCCCATTGAAGAAAAGTGCCACTGAGCCCTGGGATGTTGTAAAGCTTATTTTTGTGCTGAATCATCAAAAACTCACCTAAAAGAAATGGATTATGGAAATTAATGTGAGTTGCTGATTGTATTACACAAAGTTGCATTATATTCAAAACACAGTCCATACATTGACAGTGACATTTAAGTACAATAAGCTCCACAGAAACAATGAAGTTGCGATTTTACATATTAAAAACATGCATGCAGTGTATGAATGTGGCGATTGGGAACGTCACCTTTACGGGTTCCTTTGTCGTCGGACCTGCCATGAGAGCTGCGTGCACTCCTTCAAACTTCTGTGACATCAGTGCATCTGCTTCATCAGTCCGTTTGGGTCCCTCAATTCGCTCTGCTCCATACTTATACTTTCACACTTCATCATGCACACGTTTCACTGATGTACCGAGCCGTCCTGTGTGTGTGTGTGCACCTCAAGTCCTGCTCTTATTGCAGCTTTGTGTTTGTGTGTGTGGGTGTGGGTGTGCGAGCAGTACAGAATGAGCAAGTGTGCAGCTCCATGCTGACTCAACTGTGGGACAGATGGAGACAGACCAAACCCTCTTGTTCAAACCACCAATGCAAAGCTGCTGTTTAGAATCCCAACAGCCCCAGTCCCTCCTTCCCAAACTCCCGCCCTCATGCCTCCCTTGTTAATCTTGTACACCATGATCCAACCTAAGTTGGCATACACCTGTCAGGAAGGCTAAAGAAACCTGAAATGGTCAAACTTTGAGGAAGCAGTGCAGCACCATTAAATGCATAGTAGCCTAACCTCGAACAACCCCTAGTTCTGCATGTTGGTTTGAGGATAATCACAGCCATTTTTTACACACAAAAAAATATAAATTATTCTGCTCTATACATTATGTTGGTTACTTTGTTTATTCGAGCAAATCCTTGCCGAGTGCTTTATATTGTTATTTACCTATTCAAATTGAAATTGCATCGATGCCGTAGCTCGTAGTCCGCATCATAAATACATTTGCAACTATATCACGTGTAGTATGTGTAGGGAAATTCTGGGTACTGTCTGTCAAAAGATTGCGACTGAATTTGTTGTCACTACAAACGTATGCAATAACAGTGCTAGATGTTACCGTCTGTGTTAAGTCCCTTCCACAAATTACACACCTGTATTCTAGGGTGACGCATATGGCATAAATGACCATATATCAAATAAAACGTATTGTTTTCATTCTGACTGCTGTTGTAAACACCTTTTTCTCATTCTGAGTTGGCAGTGGTAGGCCAGTACTTACTGCGGCTCAACATGTGATTATATCGGTCATTAAGGAATAATAGGAGACATTCAATTCACATAAATATTCACAAAAATCAATAAAAACACCACATATAGTCGAGACATAATTTGAAGTTCGTCATTGTTACCAGTACCAGACTTTTTCAGACCCATTGTGAAATAAATATGTAATTTATATGACACACAAATATGTCATTGGGATAGAATGAGTTAAAGCAACGTGGCACCATAAGTATGAGGCAGAAGTACAAGATATCAGAAGGAAGTGGAACAATGTCACATCTATTGTGAGTGCTGGTGCTGCTCAACGCATGTTCTCTTCTTTGTGACAGACCAAAAGGACAGCGAGAGTGAGACTAGAAATGTCTGAGTCACATCCCGAGGGAGATGACTGCTCTTACAGCTGCACACGGTTTTATTTATTATTGATATTATTTATTTTACTTTTTTACATGTATTGCACTTTTAATTACGCCTCTATTAAGTCATTAAGAAATAACGAGATGCTGATAATAGGTAACGAGCTGTCTGAATTTCATGTTCTCAGTTTATATATTAAACTATTTGTTAAGATGTTGATTGGCAAATTCAGAATAATATTTGATGTAGCTCGACCAAACTATGCATTTTAAAGGCTCTTTTCCAAAAAAAACTGCAAATCCATTTGGATTATTCTGGGATATTTTTTTTGTGTCATTTACCGAGATTTGCAGCTTTTACAAACACCAACTTTACCCTGATAAAAGAATACACTGGCTCAGTCTAAAAAGGTTGAATAAAAGTAAAGTCTTTAAGAATGAATGGCATGACAATTTTGATCTTTTATAAATCTGACTTTTCACTTGGTTTGGAAAGGAGAAATTAATTTCCTCCCATCAAAAAAACACCTTTGTGGATGCCAGTCAAGGACGTTTCACTGTTGGTGTCTCACCTTCACACCAGAGTTTCATTGGCTAGTTGCAACGCAATCACAGGAAGCATTGGCTTTTTGTTCGGCTTTTTTTGGGGGTAGGGGGGTTCTTCCGTGTTACTCTAGTATCAAAGTCAAAATGATATACAGAGTGAAGGCTGACTGGGCACAACGGCAGGTTGTTATGCAGCCGGGCCACAAGCCAAATGCTTTAGTTTTGGAGCAGTACAATTTTTAAAAAGCATCCTGTCTTTCTGTCGGGTTGAGTAAGCTCCATAGTGAGTGCCTGGCCACCGCAGAGCAGTACTTGTTCAGTGAAAACCACCATCACAGGCTTCAGTCAGCTAGATTTACTGAAAGCAGCCATCAATCTTGTTGTCCACTCTGGGTGGATGAGCACAGCATTTGACACGCTGCACACAGCTTTGACCATTTTAATGGCTTTTGTGAAAAAATAAATAAATAAATAAATAAAAAAAGGTTGTTTTTAGCAGGCCAACCAAAACATATCATTAATACCTGGACCAATGTGTCATATTGTGACAACCACGCCACGCTGGAGAACAGGGCGTAAATGATCAGAAGCTACGTTATTTTCCTTTTCACATGTTAAATGATTAATACTTCAAGTAGAATGCTTAATGGGATACATTAAGCCTTTTAAGAGCTTTACATTACCACCTCACTTTAAGCCACCAGAAGCAACAACAAGAATGTTTGTATCATACACTGAAATATTAATGTAATATTTGCAGTTATATTTACTTGAAAAAAATAGTAACGCTTTTTCACTAAGGAATTCTAAGTAAATTTTACAGGGAATGTTTCTTGAGTAAGTTTTACTTGGATAGTATTAGTTTATTTTAAAAAAAGACACCGAACGATTGAGGAACCAACCACCAACCTTTAGATTGGGAGATGGCCACTTTACCACCTGAGATATGCTGCTCCTCCTGCGTGTTAGCAATCATTGGTGTCACACCGGAATACTCGTACCTCCAAGACCGTTTTGGGGGTCTCTTTTGGAGACGCCAGTCATATGCAGTAGAAGTGTCATGTTTCAGGTGTTAGAGTGGCTATCTCCCAAACTGAAAGTTAGGAGTTCGTTCCTTATTCGTTGAGTGACTTTTTAAAAATAAACAAGAATAATATGCAAGTAAAGTTTAATCAAAAATTGACTGTTTTTTTTAAAGTAAATATTACTAAAAAAAAATTCTATGTACAATTAGTGTGGGGGTTTGTAAATATTGGATTGTACACATAAAAGCAACTAGTGTTAACATCCACAAGTATTTGTTTTTCACGCTAGTATTTCAGCTCTGTGATGAAATAGCTCAGAATTCATGTGCAAGTTCTTAGAAGAATCTCTCTCAAGAAGAACACAAATGAGAAGATAAGAACCTGTCAATCCTTCAAAGGGTTCTTCAATCATAATCCAGTTTGTTTTATGGTTTAAAGATATATCAATATGGCCTTAGAAAGGCAAAATTGTGCATCAGCTGCCAATCTCAAAGTAGTTGAGGAAAACGGCTTCATTTTACTTTGGGATAAACTCCAAAGCATTTCGGAACCAGAATTGTGGGACGGCTTCGTCAAGTCAACTGTTTCTCACACACGGTGCAAATACTGTATGTGTGGCTGTGTCGCTTAAAACCAGGAAATGTATTTGTAGAGTGTGTGAAGGTTGCCATTCTTTATGAAATGTGCCAAACACAATTCCGGGCTGCTGAATTCCAACAAAACGCCCACATATCAGCAGTTACCGATCAGAGGAAAGCTGTCTTTAACGTTATCTAATTAAAGCAGAAGTCAACCCAAACATATTTTTTTCAAGAATATGTTCTATGCAGGCCCACTTGTTGAAACAAAATATTCTGATTATTATTGCCTTTGTGGAATATGAGTTAAGCAGCAAAATCCACCCGTTTTTAGCCATCACAGGGGGCGGGCATTTTGTCACTTCAGGGCTCAGCTTCAGAAAGCAGGTCAGTCGTGATTGGTAGTTACCGGAGCCCTTAGTAGTTGTGATGTCATTTTCAGTCGACAGAAGTGAGAAAATGGCTGCCCCCCGAAAATGGCTAAAAAGGGGTAGATTAACTCCTATTCCACAAATGCAATATTAATCCGAATGCCTAGAATATAGAATATAGAATATGTTCTTGAAAAAAAATATGGTTGTGTTGACTTCCAATTTAAAGACAACAGAGACCCAATCGGAAGATAGCATATTTACATATTGAGTATTTTTTAATGAGAAAACGGTCTGTTCAAAAACAGTATTATCTCTGACCAAAGAAAATAGCTTGAAAAAGGACATCCTGTTCATTTCCATCCCAAATTACCTTGGAAATACAATAAAAGGATCTAAAGGAATATTAAAGGCTACATATAAAACTTATGACATGGCACCTTTAATAGGTGATCTGTCCTGTGTCGCGTGTGTATGTGCACGTGCACAATGGGTGTGTGGTAGCAATGAGGAAATCAGTGATCAATACCTCATCTGTGACAACAGAGAGCAGCCACGTGTGTCTTGTGTTAGATTTCTACCGTACTGGATTTGATGCACCACAGGCATTAGGAGCACTTCCAATGGATGTGAACCTGACTCCATGTTGCACTTTGATACTGGCTGAGTGGCTTCCACTAGTTTTACAGCCTTGCACACTTTTAGAATTGGACAATTAGAACTGTTCCAACTTGCAATGTTCAAGTTATATACATTTCCAGAGACATTTGAAAATTAATTGACTTGACAAAATGTCATCGGTTCACCTGAAAAAGAAAACATAAACAAGCGGGTAAAAAAAAGTTTGAAGCATTGCCTTACCTTCTCTAGTTTGTCTTTACGGCGCAGAAAGATGGTGGCAGAGTAGCCCTGTTGTTGGGCAGCACTGAAGCTGCTGTTTCTCACTTGGGACACATCAGGCAGCAGGGCTTGGGGAGCCTCCTCATGCACCCTCGACCTTGCATTATTTGACAGTTCCATTGATGGCCTGTGTGTCTGTCCCGCCTGCAGGGCCACAGACAGTCTGCCTCAAGCTACCTTCACAGCGAGATGCTGACGCGTCCTTCTCTTTCTGTCATTTAGAGCTGCGATTGCTTCTTGTTTTTCCATGAGCCGTCTGACTTGCAAGCTGCAGCGCTCTCCTGTGCTCCGTTTGTGGCCAGAGCACCAACGCCTTCTCACGCCCCTCATACTTGTTAAGGAGGGATGCTGTGTGTGTGTGTGTGTGTGTGTGTGCGTGTGTGTGTGTTTGTATTTGTATCTCATTGGTCTACTAGCAGAAAGGGAGGAGCGTGTAACAGGCCTCTGGACATGACGAAAATGCAACAGGAGAGGCTGTAGTCGCAGAAAGTGGAGCTTAATCTGATTGAGAAACATCTGGTAAGAATATTAGAAACGGACAGAAACACATAACTATGATATCTAATTTCTCAAATACTGAACTGCAGAATAGAATGAACAGGAAAAAATTTGCCTCCCCAAAAATCTTTCAGCGAGAGCCACCATATGCCTGCTGAGGATGCTTGACATTTTTACAGCTTGCATAATTTATTGCTACGAAAATGTGTAAGAGACACTCGCTGGCTTTAGTACACTGCATATATATATATATATATATATATATATATATATATATTTATATATATATTGGCGGACGTGCTAACATATATATATATATATATATATATATATATATATATATATATATATATATATATATATATATATATATATATATATATATATATATATATATATATATATATATATATACACACACACACACACACACACCCCCACACAACCCCCCACACACACGCACACGCACCCCCCCCCCCCCTCCCCCGCCCCCTCACACACACACACACGGCGGTCGACTGGTTTGCACGTCCGCCTCACAGTGCGGAGGTTGTGGGTTCGAATCCAAGGTCGTGGGTTCGATCCAGGCTCCGGCCTTTCTGTGTGGAGTTTGCATGTTCTCCCCGTGCCTGCGTGGGTTTTCTCCGGGTACTCCAGTTTCCTCCCACATTCCAAAAACATGCATGGTAAGTTGATTGGATTCTCTAAATTGCCCCTAGGTGTAATTGTGAGTGCGGATATTTGTCTCTGTGTGCCCTGCGATTGGCTGGCAACCAATTCAGGGTGTCCCCCGCCTACTGCCCGAAGACAGCTGGGATAGGCTCCAGCACGCCCCGTGACCCTTGTGAGGATAAGCGGTATCGATAATGGATTGATGGAACTTTTGTATGTATAACTGCAGAGGCAAAGAACCAATGTGCCAGAGAAGCACAGGCGGCAAATGGTCCAGAAAGTAAACACAACTGCCACAGTTTGACTTTAGCCACAGGTGCTTTTATTTAACCAGCAGGTAAAAGAGCGCTTGAGTGAAAAAACCCTGTGGCTAAAGCCAAACGGTGGCGGGGTTTTTACTTTCTGGACCTGGATTTGCCACCTCTGGAGAGAATTGATCAGTCTTGCCCAGCACACTCATAAAACAAGTAGGAACAAAGCTGTGAATACGTGTGTATATATGCACATGGCCAACTCTCAGTGAGACATTGTGTCACCCTGGCCACCCCACAAAAAAAAAATTCTGGCTACGCTCCTGTAGAATTGGTAACAACAGTATCCAAACTAAATTTAGTAATGAATCAATCAAATGTTGGACAAGACCTAATTTTCATTCTTAAAGCTTACAAAGACCTTTTGGCCACACTTACAAGTTTGTGGGAGCAGTTTGGGTTAAACTTAGCTGCTTAGGTGCATAGGAACTACTTTCGAAGTGCACATCGCTTTATTGAACTCGTTGTTAAATGGGTATGCGTTATCTTACCTGTCTCTGTAGGTTTTGTAATGTTGAATGAAGTTAGATGTTGTCGTTGTTCTCTTCGTTCCGTGATGTGCAAACCATGCGTTCTGCCATCCTATTTTTGCCAACGTCATAAACAAAATAATCCATTTTTTAAAATGAATGCTCCTCGGAGTTGCTTCCATCGCTCTTGGTGTTTAAGTCGCCATGTCAAACCAACAAGCGACGCTGGCTCAGTTGCCAGGTTGGCAAGATTTCAAACAAAAACCTTTTTGCTTTCTCTCTTTTTCTTTCCTTTCTAAAAAGGGGAACGTGTAGATTTGAAACTTTAAACAAGATGACTTGTCAAGTCACGTACAGTAGTTCTAGTCTTAGTCAAGTCGAGTCACTTAGATACCAGGTCGAGTCAAGTCATTTCCGTGTTTATGGCAAGGAAGTTGCAAGTTCTAAAAATAGCAACTCAGTCAGGTCATATGACTCGAGTCCCCCATCGCTTCGATTTAGCGCCACCAGCGGTAAAGCTAAATGAGTGTTACAAATGAAAGGTTTCCGGTTCGGCTCCAAAGTCACATTTTTGTGTCCTTTTATCACACCTGCGTTAATAAAACATTACAGGTACACTAGTAAGGTTCAGTTAAGAATGTAAAAATCAGATTATCATGCATTTTATTGGAAACAAGGCAAACAATACACAGGTATTGTGAAGTTAACAATTATACTAAAATCGTTAAAAAGATTTTTTTCCATTACAAACCATCCAAACAAAACTTTGTCAAAATCATCAACAAACAAAGTTGACTAAGTGCTAATCACAAAACGCAGTTAGTAATACTTAGTGGATTTGTTAGGTAGAATTTGATCAGGTTACATTCATATGTGGACGATAATATGATGAAACACTGTCCATCCCTCCGTTGCATCGTTGCAGCATGCCACTGCAGGACTTGGAGGTAGACCCTGTCTATGCTGGTTCAAACACAACACTTGAGTAGAAAACAACTGGACAAAGCTTTTCTCTAATAACTGCAACACTGCAATACTTTTTGGCCAAACCACCACTATGACTGGAGCATTATAAGGGGCATTTCCTCATCCTTTACGCATCAACGTTGACATACGCCGGCTTCAACATGTGCAAAGAAACTATTTTTATGATCCCCTCGTAATCTCATTTTTTATTATTATTTCTGCTCTTTTACTGTAATGATTGCTTGACTTAGGGCACTTGTGACAAAATACTTGTGGGAGAGGAAAATCTTTCTCAGAGCTACATTTGACCTTTCTATTCTACACAGGTTGCACATATTTCCACATGGTAAAGGCATGTAATAGTTTGGGATTTGACTGTAATTAACAGTTACATTACAGGGTAAATACTGTACATTTCAGATATTTTCACACAAAAAATCTTCAAATGGAAACTCATATCATTGTAGATTCTTTTTGGACACCTTTGCACAGACTGTTCTCATTAAGTTACACTATTTATTTGCATTGACAATGACAAGTCGATTGGCAAAAGTTTATAAATGACATACATGACTTTGGGTGACATATTGTAATAGTGCAAAACAACTTTTGTACACAGAACGTGTTTTGCATCAAGACAGAATAACCAAGTAAACCGTAGCAAACTTAAAGATGGGTCAAGTCACTTTTCCAGATCCAAAACGTATTACTATACTGACAGATCATTTCAAAATTGGGTATGCTTCGCGGGGCTTCAGGATAAGTCTGATATAATGGACACATTTTAGAAGATGCTTTCGGTGTTGTCAATTATCCACTGGTGTGCAGGGACCCTGTGACTTGCTCTGCTACCTGTAAACTCTCTGATAGTCCATGTGATTCACCCAGGGCGACTTCATGACTTGAGTCCAACAATGCACTGGAAGAAGCATCTCCTCCAGAGGTAAGAGTCGATTCCACCTGGGGACCCTTCAGGTCAGTCAATGGGCTGATGAGGCCCAGGCTGGTCAGAGCATCCAGGGTGCCGTCTGGGTCCACCATCATATCAATCACTGGCCAAGCACAACAAACATCCAAAAGTAACTATTTAATATGACATGCTTCCAAATAAGATCCAATAATTTTACATATGACATCTGGCATACCTTATTTCAAAGGGGAAAAAACACCCACATACTGTATTGTTTGATATTACGAATACAAAAATAGCAAATGTTGCAATATACGTCAGTTTCTTCCTACAAAATTACTCTAAAAACAGTTGGGTTAAAAATAACCCAAATCTGGGTCAAAAATGGACCGATCCACTAGTTGGGTCAATAAACCCTAACCCTAAACCAAGTTTCTGGCTTGTTTTTGCATAAAACAACCCCAAATTGGTAGTTTTGCACAAAACAATGCAAGATAGTGGGTCAGATTGACCCAATTAGTGGACCATCGGTCCATTATTAACCCCAAATTGTGTTATTTTTAACCCAACTGTATACGTTTTTGCTTGTTCTGTCAATCACAACAGCGGATCTCCGCAATTGGCTAACGACCAGTCCAGGGTGGATCCTGCCCCTCTTCCAAAGTCAACTGTATGGGAGCTCAGCTGAGACGCTAATGAGGACAAGCACTATAGAAAAATGGATGGATAATACAGCACAACCACTAAATGACATCCCACTTGGACTGTTTGCTTCTGAAAACCCAAAGCACCAATGAAATCAAAAGTGGGTTTGTGTTGGACAGTTTCTGCCCCCTAACATTACAAACTAGAAACAAAAAGCAATGTGTACTATACCGAACTAAACCGAGCCATACCACTTTGTTGAGTCTAATTGTAATCGTTTTTCCATCGTTCTCATAAAAATCTAACGTTTATTCGATCCATACCTTGCAGTTGTCGTTCCACTCTCTTTAGGTCTTGAATGATAGTGGAAATCTCCTGCCAAATAAACAACAAACACAAAGTCTAGCGAAGTCTGTGGTTTAATCTTGCATGCAAAATAGCACAATTATTGTCCTTGTTTGTGCATGAGTGCACACTCATCTATGCTTTTTTTACGAGTCCTCTCACTGCAATCAAGCACAGCTTTTTAGTGGTTCATAGGAGGGAACTGGGTTGGAGAATTTATAACCATGTCGCTCAGTCTAGCATTAATGCTGAGGAGTAGGACTCTCGAGCTCCAACGGATATCTGCTTTTCTCTCTTCTCTTAAGCAGAAATTTAGCACAGCATTCTAAAGAATTCTGTCCCCCCGACACTAAAGTATTCTGTCTACACTTTCTGTGACTGCCACTAAAATGAATCCAATAATTTGTGTTTACTATTACAGAAAACAGATTTTCTACTGAATGGCATTAAATCCATTTAGTGAAAAGCAATTGGATTACTCCTGTAAACAGATTATAAGCAACATACCCCATTGCTGAGCCTGAAGCCATAATAAATTGCCTTTCATGCTATGTCAATTTATATTAATCCATACCACAGTGATAGCAGAAAGCATAACGTTAAACTGTCTTACTGTCTGGCCTGTACAGTACTGGCGCGATTAATGGTTGTCTAGTGTGTATCAGCAGAGCAATACTGTACACTATTCTCCTGTCAACCCATCCACAATTGAATTTGAATTAAATGAAGAATGTAGGATTTAACAACAAATCTTGTAATTGAATTGGTTTGACCATTCTCCATCGAAGTGATTAAAATAATGAAATTGTCAGCAGCAGACAGAAGTGTCACCTTGTTGGAGCTTTTCAGCAGCAAAGAGTCATGCTCTGCCTGAAGTTTGCTCTCAATCTCTTCCCATTTCCGGTCTTTATCCTTGAAAAGGATCCTTGCATTTGAGAAGAAGTAAAAATAGATACAAGCAAAATACAGACAGTTGCTTTTAATACAGACCTCCTTACTGGAATATTGAAGACCATCATTTTGTTGAAGTGATGCACAATGTGGTAGCAATGAATGAAAAAGTTTGTGAGTTATCATCCTGTGTGTGATAACAACTAAGATTTGCTGCTGGCTGTTGGTGTGAATCGTTGTGATGTGTCATTCATATTGGTCTAGCTGGACTAGTTTCAGCAAATGAAAAAGAAAATCAAAGGAGAAAAAAAACACATTTCAAGATTTAACATGTTTCCATCCTGCTCTTACAGTCATAAAATCGTAATCGTACTACATCGTAAACACTGGTCGACATAAGTGAGTTCTTGTTGTGATGCAGAATGGTGCTCACCTGATTTTGCCGACTGTTTTGTCGACAGATTGCCGTATTCTATTTGAGAGTTGATTCACAGATGGTAGGAGTAAACTATCAAGCATCGCCTGGTGGATGAAAACATATTTTTTTGTAAATACAAGAAAATTAACTAGCTTTAAAACATCAATTTAACTGCTGCTATAATTTACTATGTGACTACTACAACTAAAGCGAAACAAAACATTAGAAAAAAAACTTTATAAGCATTCTATTGGGGTGTTTGGCTTATTTTGAACCTATGAGACAACTATGCATTAAAACCATAAACTGTGAATGGCAAATGGCTGGGCAACGTCGGTCAATGCGTGTATAGTATCTGTATCTGAACACTCCCTCAGGTGGTCAGTTTATCTTACAGTAGGCAAGTGTAGGCAGATTTTAGTGCTCAAGGGCCACCTTTGATTTTTAAAACCAAGAGATGTTGCCAGGTCAGTCGTAGATGAAGGTAAAAAAAGCTACGAAAAGTATGTAAAATATGTGAAATAGTTCATTTTAATTATACAATGATAATTCATCCTCACTTATTAGTTGTATTATATACAATGGATTCAATTTGAATTACTTGTGCATGTAAAATGCTTTATACATTTAATCAATTAACTAAGTATTTAATGAGATGGATGAAATGAAAAAATTCCAAATCAACAAATTTTAAGAAAAATGAGACTCTTCATAATGTAAATGCTAAGCAAGCCATACTTTGCCCATCCTAGCTCTCAATGGTAATACAGTGGAGCCTCGAGTTACGAAACACACTTTTTAGTAACTATTCAAGTTAAAAAAAAATTGTAGAAAATCTGCCTCTAGCTTCGTACATGTTTTGCCTCAACATGGATGCGAAGACGGTTTTATGTTGTGCTTTTAACCATCATTGGCTCTGTGTGTATCATTTTGGTGGTTGTGCTGTTTTTTTTTTTTTTTCCAAAATTACTTAAAGGTTGGGTGTAATAGTAGAAAAAATACATTTCAGCATTGTATCTGGGACTGGGTTTTACTGGAGGTGATGCACTCTATGATGATGAGCTATTTTGCATATTCAAAATGGACTTACTTCATCTCTGTTCCATGTTTGTCGACGAATGGAGCGAGATCCCTGTGAACCGGAGGACCTCGGTCTCATTTCAACTGACTTCCCATTTGCTTCCAGAGAGGTGCTACGATCTGTGGAGGGACCCCCTTGGTCCAAGCTGTCATCAAATTCCTCCAACTATAACAGCATACAAATTCAACTCATTACAATTATTTGTAGGTGTTTATTTTGCATTTTTTTTAAGCAACTCCTGTCAAATATTTGGACAATACCACAACTCCAGGGTCAGTGGCTGCAGGGCTCACTGAGTCAATCTCTCCAGCTACATCGTGAATCTCTCTTGCAAGCATTGCTAGGTCTTTGGCAAGGTCCTGGCTAATCCTGTTGAGCAAATATGGATAGCAAATGTCAATTTTATAATGTCAACCAGTCATTTTATTTCATATTGAGAAAACAAGATTGTACAACTGGATTTGAAGTGTTGGCAGTCGCACAAAACTTTGGAGTTTGAAGCAGACATCACGTCTGCCACCTCACAAGAGCACCATTTGCTTTGCACAAAATTCATTAAAAACAAAACAAAACCAAAAAAAAAACAGTTGAATACACTATAGAAAGACACACATGACATGAAATCAGACTAAAACTTTTCCTGTTTTTGGTAAATTAGGATTACCAAAGTTATTTCTATTTGCTAACTAAAATCACCCAAGATATCAGGAAGAGATTTGTGGACTTGCACAAGTCTATTCATCCTTGGGTGCATTTTCCAAATGTCTGAAGGTGTCACATTCATCTATTAAAATATTTTATATAAGTAGAATGTATATAACACTCAGGAAAGAGTGTCCCAGATAGGAACATGCTTTGGTCCAAAATGTGCGTGTCAACCCAAGAACAACAGCAAAAGACATTGTGAAGATGCTGCCTGAAGCTAGTAAGAGGGTATCATTATCCACAGTGAAATAAGTACTGTTCCGACATGGGCTGAAAGGCCACTCTGACAGGAAGAAGCCACTAATCCCCCCCCCCTAAAAAGAAGAAAAGAAAAAAGGCAGGCTGTGGTTTTCAAATGCACAACAGGGACCAAGAACTTAATTTATGGAGACATGTCCTGTCATCTGATAAAACAAAAATTGAAATGTTTGGCCATAAGTAGCATTTTTAAGTTTGGAGGAAAAAAGGGGAAGCTCACAAGCCTGAGAACACCATTCCTAACTGCGAAATATGTGGGTGGAAGCATAATTCTACAGGGTTGTTTACTTGTTATTCTGCAAGAGTGCCCGGAAGTTAAAGCGTGGGTCTTTCAAATGGACAATGACACAAAGCATACTGCCAAACTGGTTACGATGTGCTTTAAGGATAACAAAGTTGATGATTTGGAGTGGCCATCACAAAGACCCGATCTAAATTGTATTGAAAATGTCTGGGCAGACCTGAAAAGGCATGTGTGGGAAAGACGGCCAACAAACTTGGCCGGCCCAGTTACACCAGTTCTGTCAGCAGCAATGGGCCAAAAATTTCTGCCCACTATTGGGACAAGCTTGTGGAAGGATAATCCAAAATGTGTGACCCTTGTAACACAGTTTCAAGGCAATGGTGCCAAATACTAATGAGATGTATGTAAACCTGACTAGTAGCCAGCAGGCAGACTAGCGTCTCCAAAAACAAGAAGCCATTTTCACGTTTGCCAGTGGGACTCGAACCACAGCGTCCTCCATTTCCAAATCCCGAGCCCTTACAGTTGAGCTACTGCCACCCCAAAAGCTCAGCTCCTATGAGTGAGTAGATGGCAAATTATGCAAGCAGTTAAAGGGATTGGGTTGATTCAGTTATCACTCCGTAGGGGAAATAAATGCCTGTCTCTAATGCAGGGGCGGAGCCAAGTGTGGGCCTGGGTGTGCACAGGCCCACCCATATTGACAGACTGCCCACCCAGTGAGATTCATATATTTATTATATACTTTAAAATTTTTCTTTTATGATTGCCGAAAGTTTTAATCTGGTCAGTTAAAGACAGACAAGGGCCTATGTATTTCTATTTCTTATTGGTAATCCAAAAGGCTGTTCCACACCTTAAACTATGACATCATTTACATCATCTTATGTTTTCAAACTCCACCTACATACCTGGCTATCTCTTCACTGTGCGCTGTCCAGTCTCTCATATATTCATCCTGATCCCTTGACGCTGGCTTCAAGCCTGGAGAATTGGGAGCAGTTGGCCCTGAGCCTCCGAGCTGTGCCACTCGTGTGCACGGAACTGGCAGTGCCTTGCCCTGTTTGGACAGATGGCGGTTGGAACCGTACTCATCTTCTGAGGTGGAGGCATACTCGACAGGCACACGGCGCCACCGAGTGCTGGCTATGGAAAAAAAGAAGGGTTAGACAATGCTTGAGAATTCAAACAGTTGTCGAGTTAAAGGGACGGACTGGACAAAGGCAGACGAGTCTATGATAGGTAGTTCCTCAAATAAGTACTTTACACTCACACATACCTGCTGGTGTGGCCTGTCCATATGAGGAGGCGGCTTTACTTTTGTCAGGGAGCTTGGAGGCACTGTTCGCCCTGGCTCTGGGTCCACATACAGAGGTCACATTAGACCCTCTTAGTCCGTGCCTAATAGCATAATCACCTGCGGTACTTCTAGCTCCCAGTCCTCTGCTCCTGGTCACTGTGGCTTCAGAGTCACTCTGGGCCGATGGAGAACCAACCCTTGGTCTCCTTGGCTGTGCCAGAGCCTCTATCCTAGACATTCCTCTTTTTGTCAGACCTGTCCTGGATGTGGAACTAG
This sequence comes from Filicampus tigris, assembly GCF_054856515.1. NCBI lineage: Eukaryota > Metazoa > Chordata > Actinopteri > Syngnathiformes > Syngnathidae > Filicampus > Filicampus tigris. The sequence continues at coordinate 9,713,764 of NC_141222.1, forward strand.
TAGTTGAGGCCTCGGAGGCCACAGACATCCTGTCCAAATCTACAGGTTCAGTGTCGGTTGAGTCACCAAGTCGAGCTCTACGCAGAATGGATGCCCTCGTGGGCCTTGGCTTGGGTACACTTGGGGTTTTACTGGCTGGAAAAGGAGCAGGGGCTTGGTTGATCTTAGCCCTGCTGGACTTGGTGCTGGCCCCCACTGTAGTGCTTTCTGTTTGGGTTCTGGCCCGTGAACCTCTGGTTTCCTGTGTCTTAGTCTGGGAGTCAGAGAGAAGTGAGTTAGAATTGACATCATCATCTGTGAGGTCCAGAGAAGTCCAAGGCTGCTGAACACCATGCGTTCTGGTCTTAACCCTCTTGTCCTGTGTCTCTCGACCAGCAGCTGGGCCTTTGTTGTTTGAGCACACAACGGTTTTCTCTTTTGGCTGTCCTACAAGAATTCGCCGTTTTTGCACCATTTTCCTTGCTCCATCAGCTTGGCTTACTGTACTTGTTGTGTCCACATCCGACTCTGGTGACATGGAACCTTCAATGGACTGACTTGGCGGATCACCTTGGTCCGACACGGTGGTCTCTAAGAAAGTTGCCACTGCCTCAGAGTCTTTCTGGAGTGTGTCACTGTCGATGCCAGCCTCCCTACTAGGGGGTCTGCTACCGGTGAGTCCATCAATGCGGGGAATCAGCTCGATGGGTACATTGGAGCTTGGTTTCTCCACAGTAAAACTCTCCTGTCTCAAATACGGTTTTCCATTACTCTCTCTGAACTTCTCCTCCTTTTTCCTCCTTTGCACTTCCTCCTTTCTCCTCTCTCCGCTTGTCTTTGGCCGAGGGGGTAGCTTTGCCATCGCACCTGTCTGACTTGTTCTCCCATAACTGCTGCCCTGTGACTTGGATGGTGAAGAGCGACTAGGACTACCACGAGCAGGCAAATTTCCCCCCGCTGCTCTCTTCCCCTCCTGGTTCTCCTTCTCTTGCAGTTCTGTGTCCTGTTTCTCTCCCATATCTGTGAGCAGGCCAATACTTGGGGTGCTCCTTCCTTGAGTAACTTCCTCACCAGGCACCTGAGGCAGAGTTCTTCTTTTACGTTCTTTTTGACCAGCTGCAGCAAAGTCTGCTAAACAAAAAAAAAAACAAAAAACAAATACAATATTTGCAATATTAGATCCCATTACTCATAGGTCGTCTTTCTACTTTCTGCAAATACACTAAATGAATTTATGTTACCGGTATTCTAAGGGAAACGTTCTCTGCGGTAAGACTTAAGTACCTTTGTCGGTAACTAAACTGTGACTCTCGCCACCAGATCCCTCAGGGTCTGTCCTTATGTGGCTGGCTGCAAGGACAGCCCACTGTGAGACCCAGCGAGGACCGCCCACCACCAGTTCCTCAGGTAAAACCTGGAAAAAGACAGAATGGGAAAATCTACTCAGCAGGATTCTTTGGCCAACCTCGGTCTAAAACTACAATGGAATTCGTGTGCAGACCGCTGCTAAAACTGATGAATTTGAATCATCATTTTGAGTTATATTCATACAATAAAAATTGCATTCAAAATATTATTCATTTGAACTTTTTGATTATGTTTGTAATAAACACACAAATAAACATACATAAAACACAGGTATACAAACATAAAATGAGACCATGAAAAATGATTTCAAAACTTTCTTCACCAGATTGTGACCTCTGACCTGTACACCTTAATCTAGAGGAGAAGTAAACATATACAACTGAGAAGTGTGCACACCCTCTTATAATTTGGGATGTGGCTGTGCTCAGAATTAACCAGTCACAATCACACTCACATTAAATGGAAGTCAGCACACACAAGCCACTCTTAAAGTGTCTCTGACTAACCTCAAATAATTTTCAGATGTTACAGTAGGCTTTTCCTGACATTTTTGTTCTTTCTAGCTGAAGCCTGAAGGTTACAGTATAACTGGTATTTGGAACTGTTCAATAATGTTCTCCAGCTTGTCTAAGGCCCCAATTCCAGCTGGAGAAAATAAGACCGAAAAGTATGTTGCCATCACCATGATTCACTGTTGGTATGGTGTTCTTTTGGTGATGAGACACTAGTAGGGATGTAACGATTCACTCCAGCCCCGATTCGATTTAGATTTTCAGGTCCTAATTTCCGATTCGATTCAATTTTTAAAAAAAAAATCACGAGCATGCTTGTCTCTGTGTGCTAGTGTGGATCTGCAGCCATCCAAAAACGCAATACGCGGTGATGTTTGGCGCAAGCGCACAATTTGATCTACACATTCAAAATGTGCTACGCATCTGGAATGAAAACATTTTTCAAGGCATCATTTTCTAGATGAATTTAATCAACCCGATTTCGTAATTTATCAAATCGATTAATCGTTTAATCTGGATGAATCGATTTTTAATTGATTTTCAATTAATCGTTCCATCCCTAGCCACTAGTGTTGTCCAGTATTAGAACTCTGTTTTTGCACCTCTGTTTCCATGAAGCCAGGTTTTCCTTTATCTCTAGCAGCAGACCTCTGGGAAGAGAGGGTCTCTTTTAGGTCTGCACTCCCCACTCTGGAAACATGCACAGTCTCCAGTTCATCTACACCAAACACCTGAAATACACAGAGGAAAAACAACCATTTGGATCGCACATGTTTGAAATGAATGACATCATACATTGCTTCTCCCTTCCCACCTTGTCAATCATTTTTCGAGCCTCTTCTTCCTCATGGTCTCCATTTTCCATCTCAATGGTGTATGTTCCTCTGTCGCTACAATCATCTCCCCGTTGATAGCACTCATCACGACTGCTTTGTTGATATGGTGCAGGGTTCTGTTGCCTTTCTAAAAAGCTAACTGGCACTTTTGTACTTGAGGACCTACGACGGCGTGCTGGACTTTCCTCCTCTGCAAAGAGCCCCTCAGGCACATTAGCGCGCCCTTCCCTGATCTTCAATCCTGCTCCGGTCCAAAGCCCCAAAGGGCGCTCCTCCACCAGAGCAGCAGACCTGCGTTGTTCTCTAAGTGTGTTCTCTGAGTCGCTCTGTGTGCCATCCTCATGTTTGCTGTCTGGCATAGAAGAATGGCAAATAAGCTTCAATTGAGGACATCATTTTACTCAAATGGTGGCGTATGTACCTTTAAGACTCCTAAGTTGCACAGGTACATCACTCTTCACACTTTCCCCACCGTCTTCTGCAACCGTTTCTTTGACAGTCAAAGGCAGCTCATTCTGGGCCAGCCAATCAGCGACTTTGACCTCTGCTGCCACCATGGCTGTCTGAAGTGGACTCAGCTCCTCTCCTACTCCCCTTTTTGGACGTGGCCTTGTGTCTAAGCCCAACTTTGCAACTCGATCTTTGACAGTCACTTTACCCGATGCTCCGGGGTCAAACTCGATGGTGTAGGATGCATGACCATGGACAGGCTCTGCAGCAGGTGAGGCGCCGGCCTCTTGATCTCTTGTTGCGGCCTCACCACTCGCTTTACCTTCTAGTGGGGCATATTTGGTTGGGATTTCAAAGTAGCTCGGCTCCTGAGTAGAGGCTATTTGCAGGGCAGATTTTGGCATGTCTGCGCTCTTCTTTGACTCTGCAGACAAAACACAATGACATGGTAGTTCATACACTCTAAAATCTGGTCATATTGTAATTAATATTTTGAGATTGATCAAAAATATTGCACTTTTGAAGCTGGCAACACACAAGTAACAAAACTAGGACATTGAATTTAAGCGAAGCTTGGTCAGTATGTAGACCTGTTTGAGGTTTTTCCCGACTCCTATCAGAATTATTTTCTTCAGGCCTTCCAGAGTGATCATCAGCGTCTCCATCACCCCACCAGGCAGGCTGTCCATAAAGGGGTGTTCCCCTGTGCAAAACTGCTACATCTAGAACAAAAATGCACACGTTTTATCATGACCTGCGCGGGTGAATTAGCAACATGAACAGAAGAAAGCAGGAAACAGACAACTGGAATGGAAACGAGTGATACTGTCGGTTCACCAATGGGATACATTGCGGTTGTTGACACTATTACAAGGAAGACAAAGCATTGCAAGCGCCCCGAAACTGTGTCCCTTGCACTGTGTCCTGGTAACTAACCTGTCATCTTTTCTTCCACCCTGCTGGCCTCTGTGGGTTTAGCAGAGGCTGCCTCACACGCTGGTGCGGCTGCCTCAGTGGGTTTGCCTTGTGATTTTGATGACTCCCCCTCCAGAGGCCTTCTCTGGCTGAGCTGAAGCTGGCTGCTAAATTTCTCATGCTGAAAGAAGGGGAAAAGCAGCAAGAAGAGCGGAGGGATGTAAAAAAATAAATGAATGAATAACAAAAACAACAACAACAAAAAATGAAAATATTGAGCAACATTCGAGATTGTACTGTGTGTATTTGGGGTCAAAGGATAGACCTGGAGATTTCAATGAGGGACGGTAAAAGAACTGCAACATGATCATTTATTAAAAGGCATAACTTATTAATACCGTACAGCACTGGTATTGGGTGTCATTACATCGTGCCTAATGAAGTGGCCACTGAGTGTACCATCCTTGTATCCTTTTAACTTTGTCATGGTATACATGAAATTCAGTCTCAAAGCAGGTTTTGATTGAATCATGCAACTTTAAATGACAAACACCCATTTAAAAAAATGTTTTGCTACAAGACGAGTGGTACATGATTTCTCCTTATGGAGAGGCAGTCTCACCTTTAGAGCCTCTTCAGGTATGTGCAGCTCTCCGCGAACAACCGTGAACAAGTTTGTATGTGGGACAAGTTAAGGTGAAAGCCAGCGAGTATTTCATGGTGATATTCTGACCTGACATGCAACAGAGTGCAGAGAGTGAAGCACTGCATGTTTCAGAGTTGTCAAAATGCACTGGCAGACAATTGAAGAACACGCTCAAAGGATATCGTAACCGAAGCGCAGTTTGTCATCGATCTTCAGTGTGACATACATTTGCTCCTGTACTCTGACATCATTGACAAAGGTCTGCAAAAAGCAACAATGTGGTTGAGCCAATGCTACATACAGCGTTTTAACACAAGCCATGAGGGATCCACTTTGAGAGCTGCCTCACAAATTCGGATCTTTACAAGGAAAACAAATCGTGTTATAGAAGTTTAAAAAAATGTTTAGATTTTAATATTATTGTGGCTATAGTTTCACACTACATTTTATACACTGAGATGTGTTTCAAATAACCTGTCGGTCTCACTGTCTCATGAAACTAAATAATGCAGGGGTAACTAACATGGAGCCCTCGCATAGCAGGTTGCCCCCGAGGAGTAGCCCGCGTCACTACATGTGAGCTTTAGCACAGTGATGAGACATTGTTTTTGAATAGGAATGCCGTAGAAGTGCTCATTTGAAAATGTAAACGCTTGAGGCTTGAAGGGGAAGTCGACCCAAACATTATTTTCAAGAATATGTTCTATGCAAGCCCACTAGTTGAAACGAGGCGGTCTTGCACGTGTTTGTGGAATATCAGTTAAGCAGCAAAATCCACCCGTTTTTAGCCATATCAGGGGGCGGCCATTTTGTCATTTTTGTCGACTGAAAATGACATCACAGTTGCTCAAGGCATAGATAACGACCAATCATGACTCAGCTTCAGAAAACAGGTGAGCTGTGATTGGTCGATACCTGAGCTCTGAGCAACTGTGATGTTATTTTCAGACATGTTCAGATGTCATTTTCAAAAAATATGTTTGGGTTGACTTCCCCTTCAAATAAAGTAATCAAGACATTACAAACAGAAAACAATGTGTTGTAGTGTAAACTATGCTTACAAACATACTGTTAATTTCCTACCTGTGTAGTAGTAGTAGATAGTTTCACATCAGTTCTTTTTTTTTGGGACTTTTTTTTTTTCATTAGTTTGCACAAGTGTAGCTGTTGTGCCTCGAGAGGGTAATTTTGCTATTTTACATATCTTGAATTGAGAAATCATACAATAATTTAGATTTTAAACTTTGTCCCCCCAAAAATAGAGACATTTTTTAAACTAAAAATGGCTTTAATAATCATGAAATAATTTCCTTTACAGTATGCACAGTACATTATTTTTAGATTAAAGGTGACATAGAACAAAGTCAAATGACTGGAATCTCAAATGAAAATGATCACTGCATGACATATCTTACCCCATTTAAGCTGCCCAGGTCCTTAACTTTGTGTTCATCTGTATCTGCCTCATAGTTGATGACCGCATGTTGTTTGTCCACACTGCGGGACTAAATCACATAAAATCCAGGCAATCACAGTTAGCCAAGATAATCTCCCTGTCAGATTATAATACACAGTATAAACCATCATAGCAAATCCGTACCTGTAGCATGAGTTCACAGTCATCTCTCCCCACGAAGATCATCTCTCTGGGGAGACGATGACGTGTGCCACTGCCACTCACTAGAAACCAGGACGTCAGACTCATGGCTTCCTTTCAAGATCACCTTTGACCTTTAATGCATCCTGCTGAAAATGAAAGATTTAGAAATGAACTCTACACCCAGTGTCACAGTAACCCTGGTTACGGGTGTGCTGAACCCTATCCCAGCTCACTATGGGCAGGATCGGCCACACCCTGATTGGATCACCAGCCAAGGGCACATGGATGAATACATGTTTATATAAAATAGAAAAAAGGAATAACTCTCCCTCAAATACACTGACAACGGGGGTGAGGAAAGGATGACTCAGAAAAATAGTACATTTGAACAGCTGATTAGTAAGACTGAATGTTACGATGAGTCAGAGTAATTCCACCGAGCAAACATTTTGCACACATGGTCAGAGGCAGGACGTCTTCCTTTTCGACCCTCAGCTGTGTTCGCCTTGAAGCTCTTCTCGGAACAGCATACAGTGTTTATCAGCAGAAAATCAACAACAGCCTCTATTTTGACTTAAACTATCAGCTGGACTGCCTGAACGCTGTAATAGCATCACGGACACGCAGGCCTCATTGCTGACTCATGGCTGAATTCACAGCTCTGTCCAAGTTTCTCTATACAGTATCTGCGTCTGATTTTTAGAGCATCATTTTGGTTGCCTCCCTCCTGTTGGGGAGGTGTGGCAGTGGCGCCTTGGCTACAGTGGCCTAGTTGCCCCCTTTAGAAGCTTGACTGCACATCCATGCTGAGATATACTGAAACTCTCCTCTGAAGATGACAACACAACTAGGCTTGCAGGGGGAGGCAGCTGATAGCTTGACAGCCAATGACAACGCCTGAAAATTAGCCCAGTTAGGCCATTTTAACGTGGACGCATACAATATTCAGCAGAGGGAGATTCAATGTTAATAATCATGTCAGACCACAGTTGACACTGTTTATACATGGTTTGGTATTTAACACGAGCGTTGATTACGGTGTTAAATCCGGAAGCTACGCGGAGCTGCAGTATTGATCAGAGGACATACAACCTCCCTGGTTTACACTTGCTCCGAGGGAAATGCAGCCTCGTTTCGAAGGTGGTACAAACATCAGGTGTTGTAAAACAGGAATAATTCGTTGTCTGGAGCTGTTGACCCAACATTGTCCAGGTTTGGTCGCCACACAAGGCTAGCTTATCTCAGGCGCACACAGCACAGCGATGCTCATCTTACCGCATCCCTCCGGAGAAACTAAACGAGCCTCTCGCATCAGGACCAGGACACTTTGGTGGCAAAATCACCGGACGGAGCAAACATGTTACTTACCAACTGCTGCCACGTTGAGCACCATCCGATACGCACAAGATTTATGGACCAAGCTGAAGCTATTTGTGCTTCTTTCTCTGTGCTGGCCGCCAAGCCCAGTAAGCGTTACAGTGCCTTCGCCTCACGGTGGCGCTGTGTGCTCATCTTGGAAAACACGATACATGGTATTGGTTACTTAACATGTAGAAAACGAGTAAAATGCCACCCATATTATCAACTAACAAAGGTAATAATGCATTTATTTTATTGTTTTTCTTACAATGGTGCCAAATTAAAGCAATAAATGTAATACAATACATTATGAATGGTGTATTGAATATTGTTCATTTGAGATGGTGTTTTGATTGGGTAGTTTAGAATTCCCTTACACAAATGGTTGTGAAATAAATTATTCTCTCAATATAATATAATATAATATAATATAATATAATATAATATAATATAATATAATATAATATAATATAATATAACAAAAAAATAGAGTATATTTTAAAATATTTTATATTTTTAACTTTCCAATGTTGTACACTAGATGGCGTCAAAGTATCAAGTTTCTTATGTGGATGCTATTGACGCTCAATTACCGAACACTCATTTTAATTGGATGGGAATGGTTCGTATACTGCACAGTATATGTGTATGCGAGACAAAAGTATTTTGTATATTTTTCCACTTAAACAACCATTTAACTCAACAGGTCAATGAGAGCTATTTATTGACCTTATCCATTTCGTTTATGTAGATTACTTAATGATTTGGGTTAAAAAAATGTAAACTAAAGCCTTAAAAATATAATCTGAAAAGATTATACTTTTTTTTTTTCTTTCATTTTATTTAACAAACGCTGGAGGTAAACATTGCATACTGAAACAGATTAAGTGCAATATTTAGTACAGTTCTGAAATGCAGCAAACTGCTCCTGTAATAATAAACATTGTTAAATTTGTACATCTCTGACAGTGCTAATCAACGATGATCTGTACTGCCTGGGCAACTTCTTCTTCTCCTTCTTCTTCTTTTTTTTCAATCCAGAACTTGTATCAACAATGACCAAACTGGGTATTTTCAGCAAGGAAAATTGTTTATTTTTCATGATAACATACCCTGAATGTGGACCATGTTTAGACATTTTTTTGCCAATTGTTTGCTAGTGAATTTCACATTTCAATTCAACATAATGATTGATCAGCAACACTATGGTTCCTCCCCACTGTTTTGTGGTCACAGTGTAATAAGGTAACCCTGACACTTTACTGAAATATATGAGAAACATCTTTTACCATGAGCCCACACTACAAACACAATGATAAACATATTGCAAAATCAAATGCCAACGCACTTTGTTGTGTTTGTTGAGAGCAGTGAAGATATTACAGTTATTATTTTATTGGAGATGTGATTGCAGGTAATACACTGTGAAAATCATGTCTTTTTTCTCTTTGATCTCTTTGATAGTGGATATACCTGTAAGTAATGCAGTTGAACACCACTGCAAATTATCATCAATATTCATCAACATTGGACTACAAAAAATGTTCATAAATATTATTTTTCCATGAAAAAACTTGGTTTAGATCCCCAAAACAAAACAAAAGAAAACATAACATTTTTTAAAAAAACAAACTGCAAATAGAGTAAACATGTTTATACCCCACCCAAAAATGGTCTCTCCCTTCAAACAATTTTTGGGACAAAAAAAAAAAAAAAAAAAAATTTTCAGAAAAAATTGATAACAAACTTAAAACAACCCCTTATTAAAGTGCTTCATATATCTAAATAATATTCAACATTATCTTTTTGTGGAACAAAAAATAAATAAATGTGTATTAAACTTGTATATTTTCACATTAAATTAACCTGCTGCTGTGACTGTTCTCTTTAAAGAACAACTGTATGAAAAGAACATACACACATACAGAAAGATAAGTAAAATTTTCCAATCCGATTTTAGTCGTCTCTCTCGCATCACTTTACTTTTTAGCACAGTGTCATCCCTCTCCAGTCTCCACATCTCCGGGAAGCACTCAGCTCTACGCAGGGCAGGTGCTGCTCGCTGCCGCACCATTGCAGTCCAATAGCGCCGACATTCTCCACTCAACAAAAACTGGGCTGTTGAAAACATGCTATTCCGATACTCACATCTGATGAATGTCAGAGCCAAAAATGCTGTAAATAGTCCACAACGGGTCCACGTGACATTCAGTGCACATTGAATGACCAAAAAGAGAAATTAGCAGAGCTCTTGTAACAGTGCCAACCCCAATTTTTTTATTTGATCTGATTTGATCGTTCAACGAAATTGTATTCATGTACATTATTTCCAATAGTCTATTCTCTTCGTTTCATAGTGTTTCTTGGCTGCAGTTTTTCCAATCATGTAAATGGAGACCAGATTTTTTGGGTTCGTATCATATTTACGTATCTACTGTATGTGTTGCAATGTAATCTGCTCAGGGCCTTCAGAATGAGTAGTGCTGGTTGATGTTACTGGAACTATTACATCACATTTCTCTACTTCCAACTTTCCACGTCCTCGTTCCTTTATTCGCAAGTTAGTGCCTCCCATCCCAAATTTTGGGACTAATAGAATTCTATGGAAAGGGCAACCAAAGACGACTTCATGTCATTGTCAACCGTCTGCATAGTTGAATTATTACTATCAACACAAATATCTATTGGTGGAGATGCAGTAATTGACGAGATGAGGAGATGAAGGCAAGTCTGAAGGGGGCAGAGTGCAGATTGGAGCAGAACGCGATAAACGCCGGGCCACCTCAGATGAGGTAGTGCTTTGTAGATGACAGGGTGACAGCTTCTGGCTACCTGGTGGTCCTGTCCACCGTGGAGAGGAGCTGAGTGAAACCATGGGAAGGAGGCAGTGGCCCCGCCAGGTCCACTTTCACATGGTCAACTTCTCCACTCTGGTATGGCGTTGAATGTTGGCGCGCTGGCATGGTACGTGGGAGCAAGCAGACGTCCTGGCGTCTCGCCTGAGACCCAGTCAGATGAACTTGGCTCTGCTCATTGAGTCGCCCCAGCAGTAGCCGGAGGTGTGTCAGGTGATCCACCGCACCTGCGCTGGCCACCAGGACCTTGTCCAAGTAGACAAACAAGAAAAGCATGTCACGCAGCACAGAGTCCAGAAGGCGTTGCTGCTCAGTTGCCCCGTAGCAAAAGAGACCGCATCGATAAGGTGAACGGTTCGCAACATTCACAAACAGATTAAAGCACAGACAAACAACAACTTTATGCTTTTATGTTTCAAGTGGGAAGTCAACATTGTGACTTTTCAAAAATGTGCAAATGCAGAGATGATTGTCAGTGGTCCTTCATGCCCCACACCCCCTGCGCATACATTTGAAATTCCTTAACGTCACAGACATTTCATAAAGTTGAAAATAATAAAACTAGAAAAATTGGACAAACATGTATTTCACAGGACAGTGACGATATAATATAACTGAATAAACTTTTTTCCGTTTTTTTTTTCTTCCGGTTTCAGATTTTATTTCCTTATTCCAACACCAAATTATACCAGAGGTACACAATGGCAGGTTATCAAAATGATACAATTGACTGTTTTATAAAAAGACATTACACTGACATTTATCACAGTTGATTTGCATGGCCAATTTGAAAAATTAATTGCCCACATCTGACTTACAGTATGGGAACATCTGATCAGATAACTAACAGTTCTGTAGGGCAACCGTCCGCAGTCGACTGTTCTATCACGCAGTTCTATTATTGCAACTTGATTTGTGGCATTAAGAGGCGCATTATCATTTTTCTCTGTTGGTTTGGCTCATTTCTTGAAACAGAAATGACATTCTCAAAATAACATGGACAAATCCTCAGACCGCTTTGCAATCGTTCACAACAGAATGTAATTTCTCATTGATTTAATGAATTTGCCAATGTCTTCAGTGTCTCAGTGCATCTTTACAAATGGTTATGTACTAGTAGCCTACAGTTTGCACCATGAGTCCACATCTAGCACATTTTCCAAATAAATAGATCTTGCTGATCTAAATGTGTTAATTGATTATCTGTCTAATGCTTGTGCTCTCCAAAACATGTCAACATGATTTCATTGTGCAAGTCATCATATGCACAATAGTTCAATTGTCAAAATTAGTCAAGAGCATAATACGAAGAATACCATGTATTAATTTATTGCCGTATTTCATAAATGTTCATGGAAAGGAGCATCTATGGGCAGGAGGATGGTGGCCAAGAGACGCAGGGTGACGACAGCAACCAGTGAAAGTGTTAATGTTCTTATATATTTTCTTTCTTTTTTTTTTTTTTTGTGAAGATTCAAGCAGCTCAAACCTTGGTTCACCAGACAACCCGCTCTACCAATTGAGCCAAAGTCACCCAGCAAGACCAACATGCTGTTGTTGCCATGCTGGGAGCTGGTGTCACCGGCAAGACACCGAAAACAACAAAAGCATGCTTGTCTATGCTGTTTTTTCCCTTTTTTCCTTCTAGTTTTATACATCGTTGTATTCTGTTAGCTTGACCTCTGCCATAGTGAAAAAACATCTAAGCATTTTGACTTGCAGTGCTTACACAATGCCGAAGGGTCGATGCCGTTTGGGGGCACTGACTATTTATATGAGAAAGGAATTTAGTTTTGACAAATGGGTCAATGTTTTTTGGAGAGATGCACTATGAGCTTCTGCATGTGATCCATGGTGTTCTGCTGAACCCTCCAGGTTATTTTTGGCAAAAGTATGAAGTGAATGCAAATAAGCCAAAGCAATTAGGAAGGATCTTTGCAATTTTGGTGGTACTCACTCCTTATATGAGAAAAGGGATCTAGTTATGTGAACAGTTTTGGGAGAGATGAGGTTTTGCTAATGAGCTGTAATGTTGCGCAGAACTTTAAGACTGTTCAGCAAAATGGTCTTTTAAGACTTCAGCATAATGATCTTTTAGTCATCATTGAAGGCCCAGATACATAATATACTGCAAGTTGGAACAACTTTAAAATATATACGTTATTGATGACATTTAGTTAGCACAACAAAACAAGCAAGTTGTTTGCTTCAGAACTAATTTGCTGAGTTGGCTTTACTTATGTCTTCAAATTGCAGGACAAAAAGGAACGATCAGTTCTGTAATCCTTTATTTCTTTGTTGTGAAATGCAGGGAAGCCAATTTTCATAAAGAAAAATTTAAAATATTTTGTTGAATTGCCCAACTCAAAATGTTATCAAAGTTTGTTGCCTTAAAATTTTGAGTTCACTCAAGTTATTGTTTTTATTGTGAACCAAATAAATGGCCCTCCACTGGTCTGTTCTATATTTGATCTTGTATGATCATAAGTGAACAAGATGTAGCATAACGGCATTGAGCATAAATAAGAATTATTTTTTTCAACAATGACAATTACTTGTCTCAGTGCTCCAAAAGCCACGAGCCTTACACTGTGAGTTTGCGTAAATAACTTTTAATAAATGTACGCATGCTTACATAAATGGGATACCTCATGACTATGAATGAAACGGTTATAAACAGCTGCTATTTGGCGTATATTGTACAGATTCACAGTATGTATTACCAACTAAATCTCCACCCCAATGTCATCTCTCTCTCTCTCTCTCTCTCTCTCTCTCTCTCTCTCTCTCTCTCTCTGTCTCTCTCTCTCTCTCTCTCGCTTTCTCTGTCTCTCTGGGTCCAGCCCCCCTCTTCCCCAGTCCTCTGTTGTGTCATCAGGGTGCCCTCCTCCATTTCTATAGGTAGTCCATAATAATGAGTGTCTATTGGTGTTTATGGTGGCTGCCCCCTCCCACCGGCCGCCTTGGCCCTGCCCACGTTTCCGAGGTCTCACTTTGGTTTATCTCCTGACGTTCAAGTTCGCAGGAACGTCACGTCCGCACTTGAACTTGCAGCTCAGGGTTTGGGGAGGGCATGAAGGGGAGGAGGAGGAGAGGGGGGGTCGTCTCTCACTGCATGCGCCCTCCATCATCATCACCATCATCATCATCATCATCACCACCACCACCACCATCATCATCATCGTCGCCACTCTCCCGTTGCGCTAAAAGTCATGAGGATCTCCTCAACGCATTATTGCCCCTCGGCCGTGCGCGTGTGATCCGTGCACCTCACTTTTGCGCGCGTTTTGAGCACCTCACTCCCGCGGCTCGTGATTCTCACGGACGTCAGACGCATCCATGAGGAGATTTTCACTTGGAGTCTACCTGGATTTCCCAATGTGAGCTCGGTTGAGAAGCTGCCACTCCAGCCAACATGTCTCGCCGCAAGCAAGGCAAACCCCAGCACTTGAGCAAACGGGACTTTTCGCGTAAGTAAATGCGTGCCTTTCTTTCTGTTCATGTGTCGACTTATTCTAGTAGACGGGGACTTCCTTGATGAATTTTAATAGTCCGACTGTCCTGCGTGGGGGGAACTCACACTACAGGGACCGCAGGGGAGCGCTTTTAAAAATAGTGGGCTTTATTGCAACTGCTTCAAAACAACGCGGCAGAGGTTCAACTTAAGTTGCTTAACGCGTTGTGCCACGGACCCTTCCAGATTTCTTTTGCCATTAAAGGGCACGCATAGGCTTTGTCACCAGCAGACCTTTGTTTAAGAGCTCTATCAAGTGGATAAGTTGCCGGCGTGCAGTGTATACAAATATATAACCACCGCCATTCTTCTTCGCGCTGTCAAAAGAGTTTTATTTGGCGAGGTTAGAGGCTGTTTGGTCAGGAAGTGGTGTTTACATGCACACTTGTCTACGGTGCACAGACCTCGTGTGCGCTGTAATTACCTTGGAAGGCACATAGTTAAGTGTGCCACTAACTGATCACAAGAGCTCTTTAAAAGTGGCGTATTCAACTTTTTTTTTTTACAGAAGATAATCATCTTTCATTTCACATTGTGGAGACACATTGAACTCTTTCATGATCACGTGTTTTCAAAGACATTGACGTTGCACTGCCGTGTTTTACTTTTATCAGGGTACATGCAGAAATGTACATTTATGGTCCTCTATTTAGCTATCAAGAGGAGGAACAGTGTAAATGCGTTTTATGCAAGTCCAATTGGCTCCGGAACCAAATGAATTGTCAGTCAAGTAAACAGTATAAATTTGGTTCACATGTTCTTATATATTGCTCTCTTTCCTAAACCAGTTCGATATAATGTAATGTTCCTCCACTTCTTTCGTGTGGGCTGAAACCAATTACGCACTCGTGGAACGTTCTGCCTTCATTCTGTCAGTGCGATACAACCGGATTTGCCAGTGGGGGGCGTACTATGATTATGCTCCTGTAGGGCACCTATGAACCTGAACTTGATCCACTTTATTCCGATACAGGATTCCTTAATTAAGCAAACCAATGTAGCTGATCGTTTTGTTAAAATCACATTATTTTGTGCGTAAAGATGTGATACTTAATACAAACATAATATGGAGGGGAAAAGAAGTGCAGAGGACTTGCACTTCAAGACGTAGGTGTTTTCTTTCACATTATCCATGTCTTTAACGCCAGCATACCCGGTAAATGTAAAAAAAAAATGTCTCAGTCATCCCATCAGAAACATTCAAATATTATATATAATAATTTAGATTTGAATAATTGTTAAATTTTAATTCAATAGTTGTCAAACATTTATGGTTTTGACTGTCTTGACCCAATGTGTGTGCACTGAGCACATGATGTATTTGTAGTACGTACTCAATTGCACACTTCCTGGTTTTATTACTGACTCTACACCTAGTTAGTGTTGTTTTAATATATTTATATTGCCACAATGTTTAAGTTGTTTAGACAATTTTACAGGTGTATTTTTAGTATACATATCTTTTCAAAACAAGGTAACCTTGCAAGGTCATTTTTTCCATATCAATAATCACATACATGATGCAGTTACACATATACAGTACATGTTTTTCTTAAATAGGTGCATGGACTTAATGTTTCTTGTGCCAGCCAGTAATTTGTGACAGCCTACTGTTTATTTTAATTGATCTTTTTTCACAACTTTTTTTTGTAATTGTTAAACAGTCCCCACTGCAATGCCACCTTGCTACATAAACCCAAACCACTTTAAATTCTGTTGCAGTCAGTTGTCTGAAAAAGATGGAATTTCAGTTTTCAAAGTTATTCACATCGCTTTTGCTTGGTATCAAAAATGGGATTATTTGGTTTGGAAGGAAAATCATTCTCCTTAACTCTGCCTCACATACTCCGGCGATGTCCATGGCGTAAGCTGGTGAAGATAAGCTTCAGCAAAAGAGCGGCAAATGCTCTCATCTTTAATGTAGTCGAACATACAGGTAGAGCAGGGCCTATCTTGCATAGTCCCCCATCACCTTCTCGTCTGACCTGACATGGAATTAAAGGTTGAACCGGCGGCAAGAATTCATCACATCTTATCTCAACATCCCAGTTGGAACGTCCAATGTCATTTACCATGTGGCTAGATGAATTCTCTCTCTGTTGGTACTTCAGGGACCTACTCCACATCCAACCCCTCCATGTCTAACCATGGTTCACAAGATCCCAGCACTTTTAACGAAATGGGGTCCAATCATCTTGAACTCAAATTAGAATCTATTTTTTGATCCTCAGAGGTGTTAGGTTCATTAAGAAGTGAGATTGGCAGCACAATAAAGAGGGTCAAGCAACTATGTCGCTTTCTGTCTGCTGCCTGCAAACCCAGCGTGGCATTCCATATCAAAGTTATTTTTCCCTTTCTTTCTTTCTTTCTTTCTTTCTTTCTTTCTTTCTTTCTTTCTTTCTTTCTTTCTTTTTCTGTGTTGTATCTGTCTATTTACTCCACACAAGTTGCACATTGTTTTGCATCTCCCAGAATTGCAACTCACATTCTGTTTACTTGTATGCTCCCCCTCAGCTGAGCCACTATCAGGCACTATACCAGAAGAAGACTGTCAGGAGTCCCCCAGGCTGGGTGTTGCTCAGGGCGAACCCCTAAAAGGGGACCAGGACCTGCTGACCTGCGGCCAGTGCCAGTCCTGCTTCCCCTTGGCTGACATCCTGCTGTTCATTGAACATAAACGGAGGCAGTGCCATGGGAGTCTCTGTACGGACAAACCCCTCGACAGGCCACCGTCCTCGCCTCTCTCCTCGCCCCTCTCCACGTCATCCTCGCACTCAAGGAACCACCACCCACGAAGGGTATGCCACCCTGTGGAGGTGGCCGTTCAGGTCTCGCCGCAGGACGAGGATTGTTTATCTACACCCTTGCAAGGAATAATCCCCAAGCAGGAGAATATTACAGGTAAACACAAATGGCTGCCATGCAAGGGTTAAGGCAAGAGGTATGGGAGTAGAGTTTGGGTGGTATTTGAAGTATCTGCTGCTGCATTTAAGGCTTTTGAACGTCCTTCAGTTAGAGCCCTGAACTCACATAAAGATCAACCATCCTGACAATTATCGCAAGGAACGGAAACATTTTCAGTGAAAAACGACACACACAGTCAGACAAAGACACAGATTATGTAAAGAAAAAAAAATGGATTACAGATGTGCATAGATCCGTTGCCCTCATGTGGTGGTGAGAGATGCATTTCAATCCCTCCCAGCATTGTTCCACTGTCACGTCTCGTGCTTCTTCAAACATGTGCCAAGAAAAGCTCACTTTAAATTTACTGATCGTTTTTTGAACAGATTTTTTCAAAGAAAATTGTGCATTTAAAGAGAGGCACAGCATCTAATTATCGGCTTGTCTTGTGATTTGAGTAATTAAGGGCTTGTTAATGCTGCTGGTTGGTTTATTGTCAGTCCGCTGGGACTACATGGGCCTGTTGTGATAACAAGCGTGACTCTCTTATGACTGCTTTTACATGGTGTGGCTTGTTTTTGACCAGCAAAGCTTATTCTGATGTTTATTAATTTCTCCAATACCATGTGCCAGTTTGGCCAGATTGACTGGGATAGGGTGGATTAATTTGGAGCCAATTCAAGATAAATGTGCAGAGAAGCAGCACTCAACAACGCGAGCTACTGTCCTGTATTAGTTAGAGCTGCTGCTCTGCAGATGGCAAGTCGCTTAGCAGTTGTTAGCTAGTTAGCCCTCTTCCTATACAGAGTGACCACTGTTCATTAGTGTGGAGTTTGGAAAACATCTGCCCTCCACACACACAAGCACACACCCCAACTCACACACACACACACAAATAAATATAAGCACGAACGCACACATGCACACACACACAAACCTCACTTGCCTCTTGGCCTTGTCAGCTGCTCGAATATGCTTTTTTTTTTTGCTTATTTGGATCCGCATGCAAGACAATTCACATGATGTCGTAGGGTCAGGATATTCGGGGCAGAAACGTATTTATAGCCCTCATTTATCTGGGTGCTGTGTAAGAGACACACTAGGCTAGGTCGATTAGTTTAATTAGGGTATGGACTGCATTCTGCTGGATAGAAAGTAATTTCAAAGTGAGACATATTTTGATGAAGGTCTCAAATAGTAGATGCAGCCACAGTGTCAGAAAGACTCCATACAATTCAGAGGCAGTAAAAGCGCTCTCCTCCCACCACTGTTGCACTGTATCTGAGATTGATGGATGCAGACTGGCAGTGCCAGTGCACCATCCCTTACCACATATGGTCGCTGCCATGTTCTCTCACCCTGCTCAGCTAGAGGCTGACACACAGAGACAAGGCATTTCCATGCATTCTCTCCTACATGATGTTGAACTACTGAATTAGGTTAGACTGTGTGCATATTCCAAATGAGCATCTTGCAGCAAACAGTACCTTTTTGAAATATAATTTGGTGCAGATGACGTACTGGTGTGGGAGCTGCTGAACCGAGTCCGGGATGATGATTGAACCTGGAGGTTGTGGGGGTGATAGCGGTGTCTAAAAGAGCCAGAACTGGAGCTGAAGCCGTACGTCAATGGGACAGCTGAGGCTGTCTGGGAAGTCTCATGGCTGCAGCTGGGGCCACGGTCTGCAGTCTGGAGCCGTGGGCCGTTAGAAGAGGGCAGAGCAGCCTGCGTGCCATCATTTGCATGATAAACAATTTAAGATATGCATAGCGACAACGTAGCTTGTCTCCAGATTATGGATGGCCCAGAAAAAGAGCAGATGACCGTTTCTCACACAAAACTGTGAAACTGGATTATATCCCACATGATGCAATTTGTATTAAAGTGGCTTATTGGTGAAGATTTATGTTTGTTTACATTCTTCTTTACTCGTCAATTATACGAATGCAAATCTGATTTCTGTCGCATTATTTCTTCCCCCCGTTTCACTGCGCTACCAGACGATAGCACTTTTACTTATGCCACTCTCTGTCAAGTAACACCGACCTCTTCACTGTATTTGATGAGGGAGGTCCAGAAGGAGGTAGTAGGATATTGCGACATTATTGTGGCCCATCTATAAACCCATCCCAACATTTGCATCTCTTGCATCCTGCAGTGTCTAAATGAGGCCATTGTAGCAAAATCGAACAGCACCTCACACTTCCGCCTCCTTCTGGTACTCTTGCTCAATTGAAACCTTGACTTTGAATCAATACTGAGTTAATTATGGCAGCCACCTTCCCTCCCTCTTTTTCTTCTATGTAGCAAAACCTTATTTCTTGCGATAGCGCTCACAAGCTTCTGGGTGTCTTCTTGCAGCATCTTGCCTGTTCAGTGTGCCTGTGTTGTGGAGACAAAGGTATTTAGCAGGCACCGAATTGGCACCTTGCCACTTATCTCCAAACCACCAGCCCCCATGTCCTTCACCACCTTACACATATACTCACTGGGTATCTGTCAGGGAGAACCAGGGGTGAGTAATACGTGCTGTGTGTGCGTGTGAGTGGTGGGGGATGGAAAGGCTCCTTGATTGTGACATCTTTTTCCTGTGGCCGATGTGTGTGCATGTGTGTGTGCGCGCGCGCGCGCGTATGGGTCGCTTTGCAAGTTCACATATGGCGCTTTGTTTCGGTGATCACTTTAATTGATACTGAATAGGCCCAGATGCATGCTATTGTAATTACTGAACACCAGCTAATATTTTCAGCATACACACGCCATTGTCTGCATCAACTGATGATAATTGGATACTACAGTTGTACTGTGCTCTGATAAAATTGTTTCTATTTTTAGCTGTAGGCTCCAACAATTTTTAATAAAGGTAAACAGCAGGCTCATCGAGAAAGCCAAAATTCTTGGCAAGTATGAGAGGGGACCTAATTACATGGGGTGCAGTGGTGGTGGTTGGGTTGTGGTATGCAGAATGCTCCATTCTTAGAATAAAAATTAGAAAATGATGAGACAATTATCTACAATTTTGCACACCGTGTGAGTTCCAACATCCGTGGTAAATTATTTTGCCTTTTCATTTTCAGCAAGTTCTGTATCCCAGCAATGTATTTACAGAAAACAATTATTGACTACATGCTTACTTTAAAGATTTCATTGTAGTTTGTGATCATTTTATGCTGACTGAAAAAAAAAAAATTATGCACTTGCTGAATTTTGCCAACTTTAACCAAAGGTTTAAAGGAATCAAATTTTAAATAAAAGTATGATATATTATTAGAATATAAAATCTACTGTAGTTGTATTTTAAACTAAAAAAAAACTATGCCAAGTTTCATTTTCACACGTCTGCACAGCTGCTGCAGCAAACCAATCTCTTCCTGCAATTTTTGGAAGGACCCTTTCCCCAGTCATGAAAGTGTGACTTAAATGCATTCGCCTCCTGCTATACTACTATTGTAATCCCAAATTAATTTTCCTCAGCTAGACCATGCTCTCTGTGTCCATAGATGTTGGTGTTGCCAAGCTGGAGTAAAGTGTATGTTAACATCTTGGGTGTGAATCTGCAGTCTAACTAAAACTAGCGCATATGTGTGCAAGTTTGTGTACAAGTGCGGTTTTGACCACTTAAACGGTTTATAGCTTTGTGTGCATGTGTGTGAGGGATGTTTGTTAAATCTTTACTACCCTGGGCGTGCAGGCTGAACATGAAAGGGTCTTTGACTTGGCAAGCCTTGCCTGAGGACACCCCTCTATGGACTGTGCCAGCCCAGACTTGGCACAGAGCGCTGCTCCTGAGGGACAGGATGGGCCTAAATGCTTGTGTGCTGGGAGGGAGTGAAGGTGTGTATGTTAAAGTGATGTTTTGTGGGCTTAAGAAGCAGAACCTATGGTGAGATGGCAGGGAGGTGTGCGTGCGCGCGTGTGTGTGTGTGGTAGACAATGGGAGAGAGTACACTGTATGCCACAAAGTGTGTGTTGTGTGTGTCTGTGTGTGTGCTTTCCTCAGGGCTCCTGAATCGGGCTTCCTGTGACTCTTGTTTGTCTTCTAACAACCTCGGTACCACAGCCTCAGGCCATTCAGGTGGAGGCTAGTTGAAGTATGCACCCGCACACATGCAGCAAACACAAAAGCAGCAACTCACAAATGCAGTCGCTCACCCACAAATGTGCACAGACACACACCTGTTTTATGAACACAACAATGCTACTATTTCCTTTAAAGATGTGCACAAACACGCACACACAAAGGCACAACCTGTGTTTTGTTAGTCATAAATGTGTTGTGACAGAGGCCCCATGATGTGTGGTGAGTTGATGAGATCTGTCAGAAATACATGATCCTTATTTCAAAACCCCTTGCTCCCTTTTCCCTACATCTGACTCCCCAATTTCTTTCCCTAGCAAAATGTTTTCCTGCTCGTCTTAAAGTACTGCAAAGTGGTAAACATTAGCATGTCTGCACCTCTTAAACTTAGACCCTACAGCTCATTAGCACTGTGGCAGATCTGGTGACTGAGCAAGCTAGCACGGCACACACATGTACAATCACTTTCCATCCATCTTTTCACGCAGCTGTCAAACACAAGCGTACAAAAAAAAAACAGCCTTGTTTGTCCACAGCCGCGTCACGCATGATGAAAACGTCTCCTTAGAAAAAAGACTGTCCTGCCTCTGTCCTGTCAATAGCGTGGCAGACAGTCACATCTCAGGGCCAGGGGTCATCTGACACCGTCGAGGCCTGTCACACCAGCCGCCGACTTCAGCACCTGCGGGTTAATGACTTTATTTTTAGACGGAACAGAAACAGAAGATGAAAAAGTGACTTTCATGCAGCTGCACCTCCGGAAGCGGCAGATGTGAGCAAAAAAAAGGAAGTGGTGAGATTAGTTGGGCCAGAAATAAACTTTGACATGGTCATTTGATATTAAACACAATGCACTCTTCAAACACAATTGCGATCGTTCAGACAAAAGATGGGAAAAGTTAGCTTTCAATTTTCTGTTCGGTATCATATTCTGTTTTACCTCCGCCTATCACTTCACCCTCCACCGTTCCTATTGTGACTTGCAGTTAAGGCTGTGCTGCAGCACTTTTTGCTTTGTCTTCCTCCCAGTTGGGATTATAATGTTGAGGCCTTCAGAGAGTCACAGAGATGAGGGTGTTGTGTTAATGTGAACCCGCTGATCCTGGTCACTATCTGTCTGTCTTTAGTCTTTCTCCCTCCACTATCTTCTTCACTGCAAGTCCCCGTGGCGGGTTTGGCCTGTCTGACTGCATGAGTGTATACGTTTGTATGTGATAATATGTACTGTAACTATGTGACCGTATTTGAATGGGTGGTTGTCTATACAGCTGTGTCTTGCCACTCTTATCACACATACTGTAGATATGAGACACAGAGGGCCCCTGTGTCTGACTTTACACTTGTGAAAACTCACAGAACTCCCTCCGAATGTCAGTGAAAGAGCATGTTAGCATGCACACACAAACCGTGTCTGCTGCGGCAAGTATTGTATACTAGTAGATGCTCTTTTCCTCTGGGGAGGTTGTTTCCAAAAGCCCACTGCCTCATGATAGCTCAAGTTAGCACTACATTTGAACTTCAAATCTGACATCTTTTCACTCATTCACTGCCATTGACGGATTTACTTGTCTTTTCACATTCCAGCAATTCAATCCCAGGAACTTATTCATATTCTTTTTCAATTTCTTTTCAAACGTTAAGGCAAAAGAGGGTCTGAAAATGTCTGGCAGTGAATGAGTTAAATGATGTTCACAAGACTGGGCCTACACTGGTTTTGAGGGTGTCGTTCAACTTCACTTGCATATGCTATAGCGATATATGCCATTTAATGCATAACGGTTGATGCAGAACCTTATAGGCACAAGCTGGCACAGCAAAGACACCCACACGAGCATGCACACAAAACCACGCTAAAACATCCGCTGTTTCCCACACCACAACGATCCTCGACCGTTGTTGCACACAAACGGACATGCAAACATAATATGCACACTCCTGTCCCCGGCAGCCTTTACTTTTGCGGGCGCCATCTCACTGATAACATGCTGGTGCCCTCATTTAAATTTGAAGCGCTTCTTTAATCTTCAAAGGCCTGATTGCTTTATGAATATGCATGGTCTGAGCTGACTCGCAGTTCATTACCTTGTTGTAAATTCTAATGACCATTAGGGCCCTGTGCGGTAATTGCCAATTGTTTTGCATTTTTGATTAGCCCATTACTGGAGCACATTCTGAACATGTCTGCCCTGCCAGCCTGCCTGACCATGACAAGAGGCTGAGATGAGTTGAAAAGAACAAAAAGGGGAGTGCATAGGGGACGAGCGAGTTTGTTCGTTAGTTAGCTTGGAAAACCATTTTTAAAGATGTGCTCAAAATGATAAGTTTTGTTTTGGGGAGGGAACAGTAGTGACTTCTGAGGGACGCAAGGCAAGAATTGTTGGCCTGGATGTACCCTAAATAAGGTTCATCTTGGTTGTTTCCGCAGCGCTTGAGTGCAAGAACGTGTACCTGACTTCATTTATGTCAGCATACGTAATTGTTGATTGTGTGCGTGGCTGCCCGTCCGGCTGTGTGTACATGTCCAAGTTTGCGTGCAAGCGGGTGAATTAAGCGGGCTTGCTGGTGTGCCGGGAGTGGTTGGGAACTTCTGGTGGTGTATCCCAATGCTCGGCGTGCCTGGGACTTATGAAAGATTGATGGCTCCTAGCAGAATGGCACGGCCCTGCTACAACTTGATAACATCTAATGGATAATTTAACGCTCTAAAACCGGCAGGCTGGTCCCCCTCTCTAGCTGGATGGAGCGGACAGCAGCTGCTGGGCTTTTGGGGGGATGCTGCTTTGACTGTCAGAGGGAGACTTGAGGACAAGCAGAAAGAGGAGAAAAGAGCCGGAGCAAAGGAGGAAGAAAGAAAAGTGTGTGTCCGTGGCGTGACTGGAAGCCCCACTTTGGTGCTCAGAGTGAACTTTATAGTGTCAAGAGTTGATTAGGCAGCTCTTGCCACAGTTGTTAAGATATGAAAAATAAAAGGAAAACTCTTCTTCAACTTAAATGCACTCCCAGTCCCTGCAGTCATCCGCTCTCTGTACATGTGAACAGGAGGAAGAACAAGGATAGCATTTGCGTCATGTTTCAGGTTTATGTGACAAACGTATCGGGATATATCTCTTTTCATCACAGAAATGTATCAGTCAGATGTCAGAAGCCCTAAGCTGCCCTTAAATCAGATGTTACTAGTTTATCACAACATTTTGAACTATGCTTCCAAATTGGTTGGAAGAATTTGGGGAAGTAATCTTTTAGTTTCAGGCTGCTACATCCAAACATATTTGGATGAGTTTGTTGTAGAAGAACTTAACAGCCCTTAGATCAGCCCCATCAATACATTTGCGATGACCTAGAATAGAGACCGTTAAACCAGGCACTCATCATCAGCATCATCATGACCTTGGATTGAATGTTTCCAAAGACATATCTTGTAGAAAGTCGAAACTGTTATCAAAGCAAATGTGACCAACTGTGTAAACCCCCACTCCCCATTTTATTTTCCTTTAGGTGTAATAGCTCAGTACTGGGCATGTACACACATGACCAAAATTGTTGGTACCCTGCCATAATGGAAAGAAAAGCCCACATTGGTCACTGAAATAGGTGAACTGTTGAGACTGGCATTAGCCCACCCACCCAAAAAACATATTGATCAGCAAAAAAGATTCTGGAAAAGAAGAATGTTCTTGATGAGACAAAGCAACCCATATTTTTTTTATTTTAATTTTTTATGGGAAATCAGTTATTTACTTACTACTTTTGTCATTTTGAAGTTGTTCTGTAGTGTAGTGTAAATGGGGTGAACAAATGCAACCTCCATGTTGAGTTGGGTCTGGTAATTAGCAACAGTATTTTGTAGTCACTTACCTTAGAAGAAAAAAAATTGTTTCAACACCAATTCCATTCAATCTAACATACAAATGACACATAAAGTTGCATTCATAAATGATTGCGGTTCTTTTGTGTTACACTGTCTTGTCCCACTCACATATAAGATTCGTAATCTCTGCAGCTCTGAGGTCTTCAGCCAGTCTCTTATTCCCAGACTATTAAACCATTGACAGTTTGGTTAATCGCCCCGCAGTTGGACTTCAAGGGGAATTACAAAGAGGTCAACAGACGCTTTCTCTGAGGTGTAGAGAGAAAAAGCCAGGTGCATGTACTGTTCTTTGCTTGGTGGTGTGCCTCAGTCTCAAAGAGGTCATTTTTTTTCTTGTTTTAACAGCTCAGAGGATGCACAAGGTTAAGTTCAGTCTTTCCTCGGGCAGAAAGAAAGAGGACATTTTTACAGCTCAGCATAAGGAATTCCGGGAGTAAGTAGCACGCCGGGATGGCTCATCTACAGTATGTCCAGTCTGCATGTGCCGTTGTCCACACATACACACTCAGAGAGGAAGGTAGCAGAGCCTGCTTTAAGGCATCTCATGAAGACAGCATGATAGATGGCTTTGTTAAAGGGTCCCAGGGTGTCCCCTGAACTTGAAGCACTGTGTTTATCTTGAATAGGAGACGTACAGAGTGTTGGGGGTGGGGGGGGGGGAGTTAGTTGTGAGCAGGAGGAGAAAGGGAATGATATAGCTTTCAGGGGAAGGGAGAGAAAAGGAGGGGAGGAGGAGGGTGAGTTAGGGTCTGTATCTGGGCAGGCCAGGCTGGGGGTTGGCGAGGTTAAGGGGGGGTCGTGAGCAGGCATGGCCGTTGGGGGATAGAAAAAGGGGGGATGGGGCATCTCTCCTCGTAGCTGTCCATTAACAGATGAACTTGGCAATGGTCCAGGCCTCAAAGGTCTTGGGAGGCAGGCATACACACATTGACTTGCTCACATACACATGGATGCACACTTCCCCGGTACCTGCTGACTGTGGTTGGAATGCCACCAGAGTTCTTTTTTGTCCAGAGGCGAAAAAGGACACGTCTCTGGTTTACCTATGTCAGAACCAGTTCAGACCGGTTGGACAGCCAGCTCGAAAGGAGGCAGACGGACGGACGGGTCTGCTGGTCACCCGGCCCTTTTCGTTTTCCAAATATCCTGCTCATCGTTTGTTGTCCTGTTGTGTTTTCCAGACTTAAAGGAGGAAATAGAGAGAGAGAGAACCTCTAACCTGAGGGCACAGGATAATGCAGAAGCGATAGAAAAAGAAGTGAGGGAGCATGGGAAAAAAGTGAGAGCGGAACAGACAGCCGAAAACAGCATGGTAATAGGAAGGGAAAGAGTTTTGTCGTCGTTGGTGTGCGCCTCCTGATGGGGCAACAACACCACTTCTGCTGTTGTGTACTGAAAACATTGCAGCAAACACAATGGGAGTTACAACTCACTGTGAAAGGTGATTATGAATCGGAATAGAGAATCCTTATTGTAGGATTAATGTTGTATTTACATTATTCTTCCCTATTCCTTATTCATGTCTCTTTTTATGCCCGCCATGCAATATGGATGTTGCTCCACTCCTAATTACAATTTAGATGTGTCCCCTGGGTTTGAGTGTTAGCTGTTTACCATTCCACTTCAAATGCTTTCTCCTCATAAGCACACAACGCAAACCTGACCTTAAGATGTCAGATCGCAGATGTCATGAACATCTATTGAATTCAAGACGCCGTAAACGTATTGCTTTGGTACCTCAGTTTAGTTTATATCAGTTTTCCAGCCCAGTCTCTCAAGTTTTGCCATCAATAGACTATTTTGTATATAGGCTCAAGATATTGCAGAGTGAAACGTTTTTTTTTCCACAACATATTTCTTATTCAAAAACCCAGCTGATACAAGCTGTGTTGTGCATTTCCATTAACGCAACGTCCAATTAGAGCTTAGAGGTGCATACACTTTCGAGGTGTGAATTGCTGTGTGGTGATTGCAGCCTTATTGTCATTAACTTTTTTTTCTTGGGCGTTTCTGATCAGCGACAGCACCCATGAACATTCAGCATTCCTGACACAATTGCAATTTCTTGTCATGTTTGTATTTATTGATTCATAGACTGCCGCATTCAAGTGCTATCTAAAGATCGTAGCATTTTAAATTTTATATGAAAATGGTTGGCCTGGAAATGTTCACTCTTATCTCACAACAGTCTCATTGTGTGTCAAGATGTTTACCTGCCGTGTGTATCTAAATCGAATCAGCTGCTCACAGGAGCATTGTCGTGTTCGTCGCCCGCAAGCACCAGTGCGAGACCCCAAAGGCTGCTGGCGGGTGTCAAATGCCAGCATTGATGGATGGATGGAGTTTTATGAATTCATCACATGCATGCTGTAGGGCAAACATTGAAAATGTATGTTTGCGTGTCTGTGTGCATGTGTTGATGTGCTCCCATGGAAGTGCATGCAATGTGATTTGCATGTCTTCACACGCGCTCACAATAATTTGTTATTTATAAAAAGAGGGTTCATCCTTTAATCTCCCCTCTTTGCTCTTTTTCTTGCAGTCTTGCAATTCTTGCTCTAGTTCTCTGAGAAACCTGTGCTCTCCAAAACTCTTGGTGCTGACCCCAAAAACATTTCTTGCATCTGTGTGGAGGGAGGTTTTTTTTTTTTTTTTAATAATGCCCCCTGTAAATTTGCATATGTATATGTGCAGATTGTATGAGAAGTGCTCTCACACTTAAAGCAGTTAGACGGCTGGGTGAAGGGGGATGTTGTAAGGCCAATGTGTATATAGTTTATGTGTGTGTGCATTGATGGGGGGTTGTGTTGGCACTTGGAGACCCCCCCCCCGAGCCCCCCAGCCTCTCCTACCCCCAGCCCCTCCCAGACAAAGCCGGCCACCACTCCCAGATGGTAGTCTGCTCTCTTCGGCCATGTGTCTGGTGTGTATGTGTGGGTGTGTTTATGGACAGGGACAGCTACAAAGACGGAGAGAGTGAGGGAGACATTTGCAAGTGAGACTGTGTGGAAAAGTGAAATACTGATGTGGAGAGAGTGTTTGCGTGTGTTTGCGTGTGTATAGGTGTGTCGCGTGCGTGTGTGCGTGCACGCTTGAGGAGCTGTCTGTACTTGTCTGTACTTACAGATTGGTTTGCGTATCGTGAGCAAAAGCAACCCAGTGTGGTTCGCTATGTTGTCTGTGCCTTGTTCCAGATGCATTAGAATACATAATGCAAGACAGAGGGACAAAGAGCGGGAACAAGGCTAACGGAGAGGATGCAGATAGAGAGCTGGACCAACCGACTGACAGACGAGAAAGGGAAGGGAAGGGCAAGAGGGGAAAGGGGAATACAGTTTGTTAGTTAGTTAGCTAGATGGTACACACGGGCAAGTCTTTGTCTTGGTGATGATGACCTAGAGATGGCCGTGGATGTCTGGCTAATGGGGTCAGCATTAACGAGTGGGCGTCAGGATTATGCCTGCTGCACATTCCGGCAAAAATGGGGTTATATAGTGGAGAAAGTGTGGATGTGAGACTGGCTTATTGGGCTAATATGTTGATATTCTGGGTAGTTGCTTTTTAAAACAACGTTTGCAGTAATTTAATCATTTGTTTTCCTTTTGGAAGTGTCTTTAATATGAGTGGTAAAGTCTTCATCCCGGAGGGTAAGGATCCAATAAGGATTAATACAAAACATGCCTTAAAGTCTCTATGTCGACCTACAGCTCTGTTAAGAAGGGGCTATTTATTGGACCGACTCCAGCTTCTCTGACCTTGATGTTTGTTTTCCTTGTATCCACAGACATAAACATGGCTCACACATTCAGACACAGCAAGCAAGGAAGTCACCCTCTCCCAGGTCTAATTTCTCGCTCTTTGCATAGATCTTTGGGATTTTGAAATGGGTGTGCATAAATAAAAATTCCCTGCAATTGTCCTACAAGCAGTTCGATACATATTCGAATGTTTTTCGCCCAGCAGCTGGCTTGCTTGCCCTTCCTCTCTTACATACCTGTTAAACTGGTTCTCTGTCTCTCTGTCTTTCATAAAACCAAAGCCGGCCGCCGTCGTTTTCTTCACCAGGTACTATTTTGTTATCAGGAATGAAACCAGACTCTCTTATGACATCACTTTACCCCATAGTTCAAAGTGCCATGATAACAATTCTCTAGTTATACCTTTATTGAGGCAAGCCCTTCTCTGCCAATAAGCAGTCTGGCAGCAAGTGTTCTTCATGCTGGACATGCCCTGTTCTCCCCAGGCTCTGGTACTGCTCTGGTCTGCCAAGTTGCAGGGCCAGATTGCCTGTAATAAGCCTGCCATTTCCCTCTCATCATCTGTCAGCACTTTGGATTCAACTGCATGGTCCAAAGAAGGCGACCGTTCTCCAATTAAAAAGGTTAATTTGCAGACTCCTGTCTCCCCCCCCCCCCCACCAACGGTTTGCAGTGTCTTCATTTAGCACTCATTTGAAGCTTTGCCTTGTATTTTTTTTTTTTTTTACGATTACTTATTTTTATTTCCCTAACATTGTGTCTTTCAGTTTGTAATTGTGACAATAAAGCTATGCTAATCAATGAGCTGAGATAAAAAATAACAAACCGAAACCGAAAATTATACCGACTAATAAATGTTGGTTGAATGGCGAGCAAAAAGATATTTCCCTCAGATGAATTTGAATACTTTCATAGTTTGGTAGTAAGGAGCTCTGGTGTGGCTGCTATCAAAGCATCATTGTCTGTATCTCTATCATTGCTGAATGCAATGGACTCTTCTAGTCTACTCGTCTTGTCCACACTTACACCATCCTATTATCTGAGAGGTCAATGGAAAGGGGCCCTGTGAATTTCTTGCTCAACTTCCTCTTTCATTGAGCTGCTGCAGTGGCATCACAAGGCAAAATATCCCCATCTCCTCCTTCACCCCCCCAACACACACACACACACACACACACACACACACATTTTATCAGAAGAAAATGTATGTGGGCTCTTTGTGAACCTAAAGCCCAGGCAGGAAGCTTCTCCTAATCGCTGCCTGTGCTGCTTGCTGCCTTCCGTCTGTTACCACTGCTGACATAACTCCTACTCTGTGTCAGGCTCGCAGAGCCAGCAAAATTGTATTCATATTTACTCAAAGATATTTCAGCCTTTACTAGTAGGCTATTGAGAGGGCAGTTATTTGTGAAGGAGAATCCAGAACTACATTTTCTTTTCAACGCTTGTTAATTGTTGTTAATGTTTTGAAGTCCCTTTGTTAGCTGGTAAAAAAAGAAAAAAGCACTCTTTCTAGAGGGGTGTGACATGGTCCAAGGAACAACCTTGTACAATTTAGTGAGCATATGGACCAATGTGCATATTCACAAATATCTGACTGACAGTCCCTTTTGGTAATGTTACAAAAATCAAAATCTTTTTTGCGCGTTTCCCTTAACTTCAGTGACAAAATGCTTGAATCTTAAAAAAACTAACCTATGAAGAGGGGAAACTCTAATGGTGTACAATTTGGTTCTCATCCAAATTGGGATTTTTCGGCCTGAGTGCCATTCTAATTACAGTTCTTACTCTACTCATTCAATCACAGCTCAGTTTAGGGATGGGCATAATAATTGATTAAGTGAAAAATGCTACCGGTTAATTGATTGTTGTTGATGTAAGACATCTTGATACATGGTGCTAAAACGACGTGTAACACTTGTGGTCCAAAACATGAAGTTGCGCTACATTGCTATGGCAAAACTTCTGTGGGCAGTATTTCTCTGTTCAGAATGATACTGGAATTGATTAAGGATAATAATCAATAAATAACAATTGATAGTATCAGTCTCGTAAAACTAGTCACAAGCCCAACCTGTCCGGTTAGAATTTAATGTAGTTCAGTTTGCATAAAAGATCTGAAGCGAAGACAAATGAAATTGGTGTGAGGTTTGTATTTTACTTGATTCACTCTATACGTTGTCTACATTATATGGAAAAATATTTTAAATCTGCTTCAGACATTTAATGTTTTCACATTAATAAATCAACAGTAGCAGATGCGTCATCATCTGGCGTTATCTACAACGGCATACTAAATGAAACTGGGGGTCAGTCTTGGTTGTTTTGGTGATTAACATAATCTAATGACTTGGAAAGATGAACAGGAGGTGGAGATAAAAGGGAAGAAAAGGAGGGAAGAAGTGAGACGTTGTCTATTAAGGCCTTGCCTGTGGACAGGGTGAAAGGGCCAGTTTCCCATGCACGAGCAGCACAGACAAGGCCTCTCTGGTTACACAAAATGTCTGCCTGCACGGCCGCGCCGAGGGATATTAGCGTTATTTTTTTGCCTTAGTTATCTGAGAGCATTGTGCTTTTAGGCACCCTTGTTTGAGTGCCTGGCAGACACTTGAGTTTCTGCAGCAGATTAAAGGACATTTTAGCAGCTTTTTCTTGGGGCCAGGCCGTAAAAGCACACAAAGGGAGCAGCTGCCACTAATGTAATCTACAATAGGCTGCCGCAATGTAAAGCTGTCCAGTACGGTTTTGTTTTGCTTTTTTTATGCCATTCTTGACACCCTCTAATACTCATTCATCTACAAATTTGAATTTCTTTCCAAAGATGTGTGCTGAAAAGGTGATGAAAACGTGTGACTATAATAAAAGGCCAAAAAGACCAAAATGCTGGAAGGAAGGGCAAACGTGTATTTTTATGTTTTTCAACATTTATCGGTGCATCTGTGTCAAACGTCCAAAGGATAACTGTGTGGTCAGCTCTGAAATGTGTCCAGACACTTTCTCATATTTCTGTGTGCCGTCACAGTCTCAGATGGACATGTAGGCGCATATAGGATCTTCCTAGTGTGACCTTGTCCTACTCTGAACATTTCTCGGAATGCAACTCAAGCTGTCCACTGGGGTGGACATATTGGTGACCTTTGTACCAGTCAGGGGTTGTCAGCTTCTGTCAAAATGACAGAGTGGATCTCTCGAACCTGAGTTCATGTTGCAAGCTCATAGCTGTCAAATCTGTCATTGCAGAACGGTGAGGGGTAAAAAGGTAAGAGAGATACATGAAAATGAACAATATTGATCCCAATTTTTTGAACTTGTTCTTTTTTTATCTGAAAATCAACAAAAATGACTTTTCTTCGTTTTTCAAATTTCAAGAAAGGCACTGGCACCAAGTACGAGTACCAACCCATTCAGTGACGTTGACCAACCATTGATCAGGTTGTCTTTCTTAACATTTCCCATTTAGATCATTTATATTTGGAATATTTTTCCCAGAGTCATCATTATAAAACCTCTGTTGTTAATCGTTACTTGTCATGCAAGTGTAAACAGACGTTAACCGGTCTTATATGGCTGTGTTTAAGATAGCAAAACTCTCTATTTTAATGACAAATGTGGAAGGGTAATATACACAATGATGCACCTCACGCAAATCTAAGCGTGAAATCAACCATATTGGATACCGCAATGACAACAACAATTCTAATTCTAAAGTAACATTGAATATTGAACATTCTACATGTATCTACACGTGACGGATGAAGAGACCAAATGTGGGTATTCATGATTCTTTATTTTCACTCAGTAGTCGTTCTTGTCATATATAATTTGCACAGTCCACCACATTTACTTGCGATCATCTCCAACCATCACACTGAAACACTTGCTAACTATGGACTAAAGTACTTTTTGTCTTTTCTGCTAAGAATGAGAGTTCACTTACTTCACAGGAACTTCCAGTGTAAGTATGTCTGCTTTTTGCTTCCACCATTGTCCTGTTGGACTAAAAGTAACAGAACAAAAAAGTCAAAGAGGAAAAACACACACACATTCACGCAGAGTTAATCCTTTTGTGCTGGCTGAAATCAGGTTGACTGTGCTCTTTGTCAGCTTCTTTATTGAAGATAAGAAAACGTGCAGCAGACATCAGGTCACAGACAACTCGATGCAGGTCTAGCGAGGTGCACTGACGGCTCGTGTGATACGATAAGAGTTCAAAACTTAAAACAATTTCTTCGGACCATATTTTTCACCAAAATGCTGGTCTACTACTCCAGATTGTACTTTATTTAAGGCATTCCTCTTTTAAAGCAACACTGTTCTCTTCATGTTTTTCATCTGCCAGCAACAATATTATAATTGGTTGCAGTTTCAAGCGCACAAGACTTTACATTGAGAACCAGACATTTCCGACTGTAAATTAAGTTTTATAGCACATCAGAGAAGCAACGGCATAAACATCTGGCCCATAAATCTCAGGTGCTGTTGAACCAGAGTGTAGCTTGAGACACTAGCTTCATACCCATCCCCTGATTAGCCATCCATCCAAATTTGTACACAGACGTATTCATTAAAGAATACCTCTCGTTAGCTGTTAGCTCATCGAGGAGTGCATCCCTTTCACAGTCTTGAAACTCCAATGCTTCTGCATTATTCAGGTCACTAAGTGTGTATGCATCAGAAGCAATGCCGAGTGCAAATACATGTATGTCATACTTACCCATTGGCTGCACTTATTGTATATAGGTCTGTGACGTGTCACTGCCTGTTGAGGAATGTCTGAGTTCAGTGACCCGCTCTTTACAGAAACGATGGATTCTAGTTGGACAGGCAGCCAGAGAGCCAGCTAGCAAGCCAATCCATCTGCACATGCGTGTGTCCTCACTTGCAGCTGGCTGTGAATAAATCCTTCTGTCACTATAAGCACACAGGCTCTCTGCACATATCCTATTCATTAACTGTTTCCAAGGTCGAAGGAATTCTCTCTGACATGTACAGTGCAAACTATGTATTAAGGTAGGGAAAAGGAATTGATTGCTGATGAATCCATGATTGTTACCACAGGGGATGTTTCTAACGATTGCAAACCGGTCTTCCAATAAACAATTTGTATTCTTCCTTATTTGCCCTCCATTCTGATTCCATGTTGCAGCACATATGCATGCATGCAGCATACATACTCCCACGCCAACGCCACATATGTTTGCTTAAACCTGATGACCCAATAGAAATAGCACTTGCCCCCCTTGATTGCCCCCCCCCCACACACACACGTGCACACTTTGCCACTCCCTTCTCCCCTCTTGTGTCCCTCCTCTTCCCCCCTGGGGTAGGTTGCTATACCTCCTTATAAACATAGAGATCTATAGGAGGCCAAGACCAAGACAGGTTCTTGGCATGAATGTAAAGGTAGTATTCCAGCCTGGTTTGAGATCTTAAAGCCCAAAGCCTTGTTAAAAGTCTGATTTATGATCTACAGCTGGGTACAAAGGAACTTACATGTTGGATACGTAATTAATATCATGCTTGCTACTGCTTCGAGCTAGGCATGTTCCTGACATATCTTTAGGGAGGATAAGCGGAAGTGTCCACTTGCTGTATTTTTAACAGGGTGTCAATGGTGTGTATGTACATAGAGTGTAACTAAATAAGCACAGGTAGTCTTGTCATTGGGCACCACATACAGAGCCGTACTCCTCTTTTAAATATGCTTTTAAGGGCCACCAGTGAGGTGATTACTCTCACAAAGTATAGGCGCTGTTGTCCACCATTTTAAATGCTGCTCGTGCATTGCCATAGCAGCTAATCATGCCACATGTCTTCAATTAGAGGGAAGGAATCTGGCACGGTGGGCTTCGAAGATGAAGAATTGTGTGGAGCGTGGCCTGCCATTGACGAACATATGGCCCATCCATCTTTTGGATGGTTGTTGATGGTAAACATTACTTGTAGGTAATCACTAGCTGACTGAAGAGGAACATTGCATCCTACACCGAATAATGCAAATGCAGATTATTCTATCAAGATTTCATGGGGACGTTTGTCAAAAGGAATATTAAAGTCAGAGATCATATCAAGACTACTAAATCACTCTTTAGACAAATCTGTGAACTCCGGTAGACAGATGAACCTTTAGATATGTGACCACCACCTCGTTCTGCCGAGTCTCCTCCCGTGTTCAACAGAATGTCTTTCAGGAGCTGAACAGGAGGCCATTTTGCAATTTTAATCAGGATTTGAAATGTAACTGGGTTAGGAAGTGGCACAACAATGCTTTCTCCCCAATTAATTAATAATAGGGAGGGGACTGGTTGAGTGGTGATTGGTAGTTGGTTAGGGCACTTAGGTCTCTGTTAAATGTCATTTCTGATGTAGCTTACATTAGTGCAAAGAGTGAACTGGCCAAAGGGTCTGTGTCATCTATAGTCCAGCCTTGGCCATTGCATTTACAGAGAGATACTTTGACTTCACACTTGCAATGGGAATTCATTTGCAGCTATGTCGGACCCCGAGTTGCCGTTCGATCGTAAGAGTCAGGCTATTGCCTTGTCTTTAGCCACTCAACCACCGTGTGCACAGTCACACACACCAGATGGGACGCGTGTTAAAGCCTCAGTCTCCACAGCTCTGGGCCACGGGACACGGCAACACACTAGTCCTCTTGTTTTCAACTTCCATGTCCTACCACCATGCCTTAAGGCTGGTCTGCATAACGAGCTGCTATGGTTGGCCCAAGCTCACATGCCCTGGTCCTCTCACCCTGCGGTGGTAGGACAGGGTGAAAAATAACCACATGTTAAAACAGCTCTTGTTGACTTGGATCTAAATGATGGCTCATGTACAGGATGCCGTGTAGAAACCTTTGGGTTTACTTCGACCGTGTTCAGGATGAAAGATATGCAGTTCACATTAGTGTTAACTATGCATTGCCTAATTTTCCCTTCCATGTATATGTGATATCTAGAGGAAATCTTGAGTAATTTTATTAGCGTATTTGTGTTGTGTATCATCACTGGTAACTATGGAAAAGTTTATCCCGTGCACCAACTAACGATTTTTTTCAAGACACAAGCCATTGCTTGTCGTTGTTTTTTTTTGCGGGGGGGGGGGGGGGGGGGGGGGGTTGACGAGCGGGGGGTTGACTGAAAAAAATATGCGAAACGATCCCTAGAGGGAAGCAGCAAACTTTCAAAAAAGAGGGTAAATGCTTGTTTCAAGCAGTTTTTTTGGTCACCTGAAGTTGAAGTTTACTGTTAAACAAAACATAAAACAAAAAATAATTAAATGTTTAATTAAAACAACCACATAACTTTGTCTAAGGAAAGTCCGCTAGCTTAATGTTAACACACAATGGAATACCATCAATGTTGCAGTGTTAAACCAATATCAAATATCAACCAAATAGCAAATGGTATTTGAACACAAAGAAGTGCAGCAGCACATAGACACACAATATGACAATAATCACAGGCAAATATCTTTTTATGCTCTGCGAATACAGATTCATATTATTACTTCTTACACTGTCACTTAGCTGTGAAAGTCTTTTTTGTGTATTATACAGTAGATGTCTGTATTATGCTCCCCCCACCGCAATGGCCAAGGCATCAGAAGTAGCCATGAATTAAGACAAGTTTGATTTTATTTAATTATGTTATTGCTGGGGTGGCACGGTGGACGACTGTTTAGCACGTCCACCTCACAGTGCAGAGGTCGTGGGTTGGAATCTGGCCCCGGCCTTCCTGTGTGGAGTTTGAATGTTCTCCCTGTGCCTGCGTGGGTATCCTTCGGGTACTCCGGTTTGCTCCCACATTCCAAAACCATGTATGGTAGGATAATTGAGCACTCTAAATGAGCCCTAGGTATTATTGTGAACGTACCGTATTTTCTGGACTATCCATCGCTCCGGAGTACAAGTCGCACCAGCCACAAAATGCGTTACAAAGAAGGAACAAACATAAATAAGTCACACTAGCGTATAAGTTGCATTTTGGGGGAAAATTTATTTGATAAAATCCAACACCAAGAACAGACATGTCATTTAAAATTTAAATGACGGACAATTTAAAATACAAATAGAATAAAGGCAATAACAGGCAGAGCGGTATGCTTACCTTACATTACACAATGCCCCCCACGCCCTCCAAAGCCAAGTTGTCTCAATTGCGTAACGCTAATATTAAATGCACAAGCTAGCAAATGAGTAAAACCAATAGACATATTGGGGACCACTCGCAACCCCCTCCAGCTACTTTGGATACGCCTGTATGAGTCCCATTAAAGGTGTATCAAACATTTTGCCTATACAGAGATAATATTCATCATTGATTGACACTATATGACACTGTCATTAAACAATATCTGTCAATGCGATTGTAGCTTGCAATGCTGTAAAAATGCACTGCATTACTGTATATTGAGCGTGGCAAAATTGTTAGTATTAGCTTTGACTGTTTTTAACCGCCTGGCATACTTCATTGTCATTGTTTTCAGAATTCAGAATCTCCACAACGAAAGAACTTGACCGTTGTGGCCTTATTGCAACGAGATGCAACATGCTCGCTTGAGCTCGTCATTGTCTCCTAGAATGGGGTGCTTTTATTACTCTGTCTATCTTCCCACATGTCAGCGAAGACAGAAGAGAGCTAAAGCCGGAAGGTCAGATACAGAGCCCTCGATGCTCCGGTGAGGCTGAATCGCGTACCGGCAAATCATATGCAGGCTCATAACGTGCTCCACTCATACAATAGCCAGAGACGAAACAGTTTTGACAGTGTCGAATGCCCTGCCCCGGGGGCCTTATCATCCTCTGCTGCTTGCTTGCCTCCCTCTTCTGTTTCCACTCCCCTGATGCTATCTGTCCAGAGATTTATGCAGAAATGTGCTGCTAGCCGACCTCGTGCTCCCCCTCCATCCTTTCTGCGGGGACGCCAGCCTGTCATAAGCTGAGCTATGCAGAGATAGCGAATCTCATGCTATTGGCCTAATGTCTTAAGGCGGGCTATCTTGCCAGTGCTCTTCAAACCTGGACCTTGGTTGTAAGAAAAAGGCAGCATTCTATAATGTGAATGCTGCTTTTCAAAAAATATTCATTTTATCTTTAACACTCAAGGTTTGTGTTAGTCCATTTGAATGTGCTTTGCTTCGCTCAATATGCAGTATTTCAAATACATCTTTAGCTGACGGAAGACTTCACATATCCCCTCTGATGTTCTCAGACACTTGCCCATCTGGGATGTTACCCGAGTCCAAAAATACTCATGCTTGATTAAGTCTACTATGTACCTGGGTATGTGTGCTTAAACTGACAATTGGCAGTTTCTTTGAATCCTTTCTTTTATTTAATGCCGACTCCACTGAGGGTTGGCTCATCTGACAGCGGTTTGATCCTGTGAAGCGCATCCAGACTCAATAAATAATCTCTGCAGATGCTCGTATAAGTGACGGTCCATTTAATTAGACTAGTTAAGCTTCGAGGCCCAGAGGCCTTTTTCAATGTACCATTAGAGCAACGATGAGAAACAACAACGTTCAGCCTCCCACTGTTGTTGGTAAGCAGAGAACAAATAATGAGACACGGCTGGCCCAGATTATTACAAGGTCTATCGGACCGAGTGGCACCCGAACGCAATGCTTCCCATCTGAGCTCAGTTTGAATGGATGGATAGACGGAAGGGTTTAGAGGTGAATGGCTGAATGAATAAATGTGTGGGTGGATGGTCAGTTCAAACATGATTCAATGGTCCAAAAAGATTAAACTGTAAAGTTACACAGGGAAACAGTCAATGTAGTGCTTGCTTTAGAACTATCGTGGCAAGTGTGTCTTAATCCCGCCAGTAGACATTGTTTTAATACTCACCTCAGTTTACACCAATACATGCACGGCGACACACTCACTAAGGTGTTGTGTCACACTTGCCACCCCCGAAAAAAAAAATTGGTCACACCCCTCATATATTTGGCCATAGACCCTTTATAACCACCATGCAGTTTATCTGAAGATCTGCTTGGACATGCTTGCTTTTCTGTGCCAGCACAACGTTTCTTTTTCATTTCCTCCTTTTTGCCATCTTGGGTCTCCCCCTTTCTACTGTATGTGTGTGGCGTATGTCGTGGTTAGCTTCTCTGAAATGTCTTGTGTGTGTGTGTGTGTGTGTGACTCTCAACAACAACCAGTATTGCAGGCCATTCAGACTCGTAAAAGGCTTGGATTTAGGCCTGGCTGGCTGGCTGGCGTTCTGTTCAGTAAACAGCATTCCCTGTATCCGGCTTTGCCTTGTCTACACGTAGCCGGGGTCTTTTAACAACCGTATATCTCCCCCCGCCTGCGTTGGAATACACGTAAAAAAAAAAAGGCATCCACACGAAGCCGCGGAAGTGCGTTCTCAAACGCATGCCAAGCCTCTGGGTGGCAGTAGTTAGCCAAACTGTCAATTCAGAAGAAGTGTCTGTCCTTTGACGTCACTTTTACGAAACCAAAAACACGGAGCCAAACTCGTTCGGGAGAACCGACAAGAGGTCCAAATTGCTTTCAACGAGATGCAGTGGTTGGTTGCGGACAAATAAGTAAGCAAAAAGCGCATCGAGAATGGCTACAACCAACGCAGCGCCGCGAGAATCCATGTTGACTCGCGTGAAAACACAAGTCGCGCAATGACATCAAAGCATTGTTGTCGCACAGTGATGACGTAAATCTCCAGGTGTAACCGTCCATAGCAAAACGCTAATCCGGAGATATCCGCAAAACTCCGTCCGCTGTGGAGATTTTTGGAGTTTTTACTGATAAAACTCCAGGGACATGTGGATGATAGGGCTAACCGCAGGCTTATATCCGGCGTTTTCACAAACCCCGGCTACGTGTAGACAGGGCCTTAGAAACAACTGTTGGTCAAACAAACCTTTTGTTTGCGGCCATTGGCTCAGCACGCCACAACGAGTTTGGCCCGTGACAAAGAAGTGAGTGTGCGAGCATGTGTGTGTGTGTGGTTGTGGGACAGAGAAATACAGGCACGGTTTGTTGGAGGTAAAAGATAAGTAACAAGGCCACTCTGCAGCTCTGTTTGAGGTTTTCTTACTCAAATGAATCATTAAAGAGGCAAAAAAGAAGTTTGACCAAAATTTGGAAAGACAAGTCTTTTCTCACATTCATGCATATTTACTATTTGTCAACATCCATGAAGGTTGGTGAGTGTTAGCGCACGGCCCGAATGATGTTTTTTCTTCAGGTTTCGTTCAAGGTTGAAAAAGTTTGCAAAGATGTTTGCCAGACATTTGCAAACAGTTTAATGGTCGGAGTTTTTTTTTTGTCGCCATCAAATTTTGAACCTATTCAAAATCTCTTTGCCTTGAACGAGCCCTGACAAAGAAACCACATTCATTACGTTCGCTAACACTAGCAAACCTTTGCAGCTCTGTGAAATAGGGGCTTGAGGCATGTGAAAGTCATATCAATGAAAAATTTACTTAGAAAGAGTTTTAACAGCATCCTCCTCTTCTTTGTCAACATAGCTCGTCCTGGTTCACGCTTCACCTCTGTCCAATCCCTGCCTGTGAATACACTAATGACATAAACAGAGTCGTAATCACATTAACAAGCGTTACGGCTGAGGTGCTCTTAAGAGGCACTGTATTGACAGCCCTCAGTCTTCCCAAGGCACAAACTCCAACACCTATAAACACTTTTGAATATTGGCAATGACCTGCTATTAGCATAATCACTTTAGAGGTGTGCGAGTGCTCCCAAGCTCAGGCCACTGATAACTTTTCGAAATGGCGATGACATGTGATGTCCCCATCATCTCCTCTGCTGGTGCCATCCTCCTCTTCCTTCCCCATTTGGAAGACCTGCATGGTAATCCTGTTAGCTCTTTCCTCCATTAGCTAAATGACCAATCTCACTGAGAGCTATGTGGCCTTACCAGGACAAGCAGACCCCACTGTATGTGGTGAAGGACAAAACAAAAAAATGGAGGTCAAACAAGTCACTAAACTTTTCTGTACGTTGCTAGCAAGTTAGACAGCTGGATGGATTGGAACAAAAACCTATATTTGTGTACTTTGTACTTTTTTTGTTTGCTTACACCATATTTTGTGTTGTATCTATTGTTTTGTATGCACCTGTAATTTAGGGCACATTTACAGGACAACAATATCGCAAAAATGGCAGTTTTATGGTGTTTTGTGTTTTGTATAGACTACATGATCAAAATTACCCAAATTCACACAGGGCTGCAAAAGCTTTTGCAAACAATATTTTTTTAATTTGCATGCCATTCTACTTACTACCAACTGCTTATCCTCCTCACTGTTTGTGCTACTAAAGCAAAAACGGGAGCAGCACAGACACACCTTAATGTGATGTGCTCACGCATGCTGTTTTATAAAAATAGACATAAACAACCCCTTAAAGTCACTGGCATGGACCAGTGGGAAAAACACATGACATTTTTGTGGTGATCCACAGAGTGGATCCAGTAATGTTCTAATTAATTTGTGACTTCCTCAGAAGATAGTGGGCATTATTGCCAATTTAAGGAACACAGGTGTCCATCCTTGACAGTCTGCACTGTACTGCGCGTGCTCTTGTGGAGTTCGGGCTAAGAAAAAAAAATGGAGCACAGCAATAAATCAGTGGTGTCGCTTGTTATGCATGCAAGTAGATTGCATGTGTTGAACTGGATTTGGAGGTTAGAAGCATCTTAAGTAGGGCCCGACCAAAATGGATTTTCTGAGTTGTTGCCAGTGCTGATTTTTGGCAGAAAAAAATACAGAAGATCAATTATTTTGCAGACTAATTTAAACAACACATAATGCATTCATTTTTTCTTACCCCCATTGATATAATGCAATTTTCTTTTGTTTTTTTTACCCACCAATTCATTTCAGTGGGCGTCAATTATACATGGATTTGGGGATTTTGCTAGCTGGCCTGGTCCCTTTTCCGTGCAAATAGCGGGCGTCAACTGTAAATATATTGTTAAAAAAATTAATTCGCTTTTTTGGTTACCAGAATCCATTTCGTACACATAATTAATGAAGTTATAAAGACATTAAACCATGTCATATATGTGTTACGTATTACCAGTAGTTGAATGTGTCTGTGTTGTGTGTTGAATTTCTTGAGTTAATGTTTGATTTATGTTTTTGTTTTTATTGTATTATTTTTTATTATTTTAAACTGTGACTTTAATTTGTGTGTAAAATAGTGGCATCCAGTTCAATTCCTTGCATTACACAACTTGCATTATTCACCTAGGCATTGCTGGTAAAAATGAAGATTTCCTTTGTTTTAAATGGCAGGCCCATAGAGTTACCTTATCAACAGATTTCATTGTGTATTTTTAAGGATATAATGTTGCGGTACAGATTTATTTGCAATAAATAATGGTATTAGTGTTATGTCTCTGCACAACTGCTGTACATGTTTAGAGTACATAAAGGTAAAAATAATCGTCAAACGATGTTTAAAGGGCCATAATCGGCATATTAAATCGACCACCCAATTAATCGGTCTGGCCCTAATCGCAAGTGTGGTTAGAAATGTACAAGATCAACACCGTTTCTAGATGAGTGCTGTGAGTGTGGTATAGAGGGTGACATAGGAGTGGATTTTCACTGCGGTTCCATCTCACTTCCACAGAAAAAAATCCTGTCCCATCCCAACCCCAGACCATAGGTCTGCTACATAAAAAGAATTGTACTCATTTATTGAACAGTTTGTCGCCCCCCCTTTCTCCTCATGGACTCTCTGATGATTGTTTTTCCTACTTGATAATATCGCTGCTGTCTGTTCCCGTGATTTTTTTTATCCTGTACCTGGCATAAGCAGCCACAGGTGACCCCATCTGTTCTTTAAGGTGCAATCATTCCTTTTGTGTCATTATTTGTTGCACGTTTTAGAATGCAATCCGGATCGTAATTCCCTGCCAATTATCA
This sequence comes from Filicampus tigris, assembly GCF_054856515.1. Classification (NCBI taxonomy): domain Eukaryota; kingdom Metazoa; phylum Chordata; class Actinopteri; order Syngnathiformes; family Syngnathidae; genus Filicampus; species Filicampus tigris. The sequence continues at coordinate 9,756,336 of NC_141222.1, forward strand.
GGATGACCACGTTTCCTAGACTTCTTTGTGTTGCAATGTGATGAAAGGGAATTTGAATGTCTTGTTAACCTCCTTCTTTCCTTGACTGTTCTAGATTTGCCTTCTGCCTCTTACCTTCTTCATACTGTTTCCTCTTTCTTACAAATGCTCCATCTTTCTCTTTTCACTTTGAATTTAGGCTTCTTTGCCATTACTCCCCAAAAGACCCCTTTCTCAGCCATTGCCATGAAATGGTAGCTACAGGGTTGTCAGTGTGGTTTCTCCTTTCGGCTGATCCTATTTCAAAGGGACTTAGAGATCCAGCATTAGGCCAAGCTCTTCTACTCTCCAGTCCTAACTCACCACATACTGGAAGGGGAGAGCCAGACAAGGAGAATGAGTACTTCTTTATTCCATTAGAGGACAGATGTGTGTATAAGATCATTCTTGCCTCACACATCTCGCTGTTTTCCGATGGTATGAAAAGCCCTTCGAGGCCATCAAATGGCATGTCAGAATAATGTTTCTCCTTTTAAAAACCGTCCTTCCATCTTTTTGAGGACGGCTATTAAGGGGGAAAAAATGGGCTTATTAAGATATCCACTGTCACGCAGCTAGGCCTGCTTTGGTTAGTTTTTTTTCATGGCCATCAGTGTGTCCACTGCCTTGCTAGAATAACAATTATTTTGTTGCTTGTGGCATGAACACTGACTAATTCCAGGGATGGATTTGTGATTGCACAAGACATGCTGCTTTTGTCACATCGGAAAATGAATTCACTTGCGACATGGAAGCGTTGTGTTCTGTCCTTCAGAAACGTGTCATTAGGAATGTCCCCTTCACGCCACACTTCTCTCCCTCCTCTGAACCGCCTTCCTTGCTTTCCTTCTTTATTTCCAAGATCCTGCAGTGCTTTCCTTTCTTCGTCAATTGCAAAGTGTCTCCGAGGAGCCGGCCCCCCATTTCCCCCACCCCTCCACGCTCCCTGCGATACGTCTTTTGTCGTTTACAATAACAGAAAAAATATCTGTTTTCCTCCTCATGCATATATGCACCATCTGTTCACACTCAGGGCGAGGATATATATATATATATATATATATATATATATATACACAGGCTGCTAATCAAATCAAAGTGAACAGTAGACGTCAGGTTATTGCAGCCATAAACCATAAAAACACACAGTGTCTCAGGAAACCTTTGTATAGGCAAAGTCAATGTTATGAGCAAATTGTATTTTTTGCTTGTGAGAGAGGGAGAAAACCGTGTATGAACAAATGGCTGTTTATGATGGAAAAATTCCACGGTGGGTCAAACCCCTTGCAGGTGGCAACAATTAACTGTAATTTTTTTTCAGATTGTAATGATCCATAATTTACCCGTATACCCCCTTCTAACTCCTTTCACTCAGAAGAAAAAGCTTTGCATGGAGGTTTGATTGGGTGCACATTTTATGCCATGTTAAGGTCTTTAAGTGAGATTGTTCGGAGGGGGCCACGACGGTTATGGACACACGAGATAGAAAGGGGGCACACAACACCATTCGGTTCCCATTATTGCTCATCCACAACATCCTTCTTTTCTCTCAGCAGCAGTCTCCTCTTACTGTCCCATCTTCACCTCTTTGTCTCGGTGCCACTGCGGGTTGAAAACATGCAAGCCTGTCCACCATCTTAGGGATGGCTCGTATGCACAGTCGCACACTCAGGCAATCTTGCGTCTTCCTCGTACTTCTCCTTGGCCACCAGTGTGTAACAATCATTTTCTTTTTTCTTTTGCAAATCAATTCAGAAACGAGTCCCCTTGCGAAAAAAAAAAAGAGGAAACAAATATAGGGGAAGCCAAGAGATGAAAGACGGTGCACATTTGCAAGTGGCGGATGATTTTTATTTAGCATATCTTTCACTTCTGCTTTCCCCACCTTCTCCTATTCTGTCCACCTGAGAGGATTTAAATAAATCCGTACTGCATAAGATATAAAAGCAATGCATGAAATGCATTTTGAAAAGTGCATCCCCAGTAACAATTTTCCATTTTGCTTATAGTGTGGATCTGTGCTTTGAAAAATGCTGCTATATATTAAGAATAGGTGACCTTGTATTTATATTCACGTTAAATATGCAGCATTAAATACGTTGTGTGCTCGAGCTCGCCTACTGTGTAAACAAAACCATAGCGGCGGACGACTGTTTCGCAAGAGTGGGAATGCGTTGTCAGGCTAAGCACAGGTGTGTGTACAAGGACTCATTACACAAAATGTCTATTTGCGGTTTTAGAATTTTCTAATCATTGTTTTCATTTTCTATGATTCTATTGTATGGTACAGTATTTCACACACTGTTGTTTGCCTTTCAGCAATTTTACACATTGTACGCTATTTTATATATGAATAGAATATCATTGATTTCCCTCCTTCAATCTAGGCCCAAAGGTATCTTAAGAATAGATCAAGTAATTTCATTCCATAAAATTAGTAATAATTAAAAACATTTTTTAGTGTAATAGTAATAATAATAATAAAATACTTAAATGTTATTGTACTTGCTCTCGTGAGGTTCACTTGGTGTTCAGTGTGTTAATGTATGAAGTGTGTACTTCAAGACCTGCTCCCTATATAAAGTGCCCTTGAGATAAAAAATTATATGAATTGACTTGACTATATTCATAATGCATTGCATAAGTTGTTTGAAAAGAAGAACGGATGAATTTCTGGATGTGAAGTGTTTGAACTAAAATGTATAATAAACTATTTTTCAATTGGTTATTATTATTTCAGTTGACTTTGGTGAGGCAGCGTTTACCACTCAGTGTTGGTATGAATGCGAGTGTGAATGGCTGTCTGTCTCCATACTGTCAGTCTGTCTGGGACTGACTGGCGACCAGTCCAGGGTGTAGTTCGGCTGAAGTCAGCTGGGATACGCTAACCCTGAGCAGGATACGTGGTGTAGAAAATGCAGGATTTTAGAATGTGTGATTTGTCAGTTGTTTTTGACGGTGAACTGATTGAACTGACAATTTACTGTATTAAACAGCATAAAATAGCCTTTTGTAAGATAGCTCTTCATACGCAGACACATACATATATATATGTATATATATATATATATATATATATATATATATATATATATATATATATATATATATATATATATATATATATATATATTCTTTGCATTCATCTAAAATGGCATGTTTAAACCCTACAAGTCCTCCTTGTTTTCACTTTTTCATTCACATTTTATTGTTTTGATTTTTTGACAGATAAAGATGAGCCCAGCAGTTACACCTGCACCACATGCAAGCAGCCCTTCACCAGCGCCTGGTTCCTTCTCCAGCATGCTCAGAACACCCACGGTTTCCGCATCTATCTGGAGAGTGAGCCAGGCAGTCCGCTCACCCCTCGTGTAGCTGCTGCTCCTGGAATGGGGGGTGACTGTGCCTCATCCCAGCCTCCCCTTCATGCCGTGCACCTGGCTGAAGGGAGTCCTTACAGCCTGCTGCGAATGCCGGGGTCCGGGTCCGGCCGAGATTCAGTATCTACTCCTCGAGAGGGCCGTTATCCACGGACCCCGCCCCTGTTCAGCCCGCCCCCACGTCATCACCTCAGCCCCGATGACCTGGCCCTGGCAACCCACCATCCTAGCGCCTTTGACAGGGTGATGAGGCTCAATTCAATACCACTTGAACCTCCCCCAAACATGGACTTCTCCAGAAGGCTCCGTGAACTGGCTGGGAACGCCACAGGAGCCTCACCTCCTCTCTCCCCGAATCGGCCCAACCCTATGCAACGGATTCTTCAACCATTCCAGCCAGGTTCAAAGCCTCCCTTCTCCGCAACACCGCCTCTTTCCACCTCTCAGTCACCTTCTGGCTCGAGGTCTACCCCCAATGCCACATCCAACGCAGCTCAACCGGGCACGCCATTAAAGGCAAAGTCTTGCGAGTTCTGTGGGAAGACTTTCAAGTTCCAGAGTAACCTGATTGTGCACAGACGGAGCCACACCGGGGAAAAGCCATTCAAGTGTCATCTGTGTAACCACGCCTGCACCCAGGCAAGTAAGCTAAAACGACACATGAAGACACACTGTCAGAACAAGTCTTTGGTGCTTAATGCCAAGTCAGAAGATGGACTTTCGACAGCCAGCTCTCCTGAGCCCGGCACCAGTGAGCTGATGGGAAGTGCAACTGATGCTCTCAAGTCAGTGGTGGCCAAGTTCAAGAGTGAGAACAATGGTCTGATGGCTGAAAATGGAGAAGAGGAGGAAGATGAGGAGGAGGAGGAAGAGGAGGAGGAAGAGGAACAGGAGGAAGAGGAGGAAGAGGAGGAGGAGGAGGAGGAGGAGGAGGAAGAGGGTGAGGAGGAGGAAATGGAAGGTAAGCCTGTTGTTCGAGATCTTGAAGAGGAGAGGAATGACTATCGCTTTAGCCTGAGGTTAGAAGGGGCTCGCCACCACCAAAACAGTGTGGCCCTGCACCCTCGGCGTCGGAGCTCCTCGCAGGAGCCCGCTGATGAGGATTCAGCAATGGAGTCAGACCGGGCAGATGACGTGACCACAACGACAATTAATGGTCTGGCACCTTTATCCACTGACGGTCTATCCAGGAAGTTGTTGGGTGGAGGCATTAGCCCAGGCTCCCTGAGCCCTCTGTCGAAACGTATCAAGGTGGAGAAGGATCTAGACCCCCCTACGCCCACGATCGCAAACTCAGAAAACGTCTATTCCCAGTGGCTAGCAGGCTACGCTGCCTCACGACAACTCAAGGACCCCTTCATCAACTTCACTGGCGGAGATTCCAGACAATCGCCCTTTGCCTCCTCATCCGAGCACTCGTCCGAGAACGGCAGCTTGCGCTTCTCGACTCCGCCCGGCGAGCTCGACGGCGAGCGTGCCGCTTCGGGCCGCAGTGGCACAGGCAGCGGGGCCAGCACACCCCACGGCGGCAGCGGGAACGGCAGGCCGAGCTCCAAGGACGGCCGCCGCAGCGACACCTGTGAGTTTTGCGGGAAGGTTTTCAAGAACTGCAGCAACTTGACAGTGCACCGACGCAGTCACACTGGAGAGCGACCCTACAAGTGTGAGCTGTGCAGCTATGCCTGCGCCCAGAGCTCCAAGCTCACGCGCCACATGAAAACCCACGGACAAATGGGAAAAGACGTTTACAAATGTGAAATATGCCACATGCCTTTCAGTGTCTACAGTACTCTAGAGAAACACATGAAGAAGTGGCACAGTGACCGTCCTTTAGCAAACAACATCAAGACTGAGTAGGCAAAGAACAGCATGCTGTACGCTTTCTCTTTCGGCTCCTTTGGCTAAAATGCAACCCTGGCTATGTAGCCAATAGATGAACGGAATGGACTACAGGGTCAGACGACAGTACACAGTACAGCCCTGTTATAGTTCCCAACCACTGGGGCAATACTCTTGTATGAAACAAAACTTTTTGAGCCTTTCTATTGTGCAATAATTTACACATTTTATATATTTTTTTTGTAACTGGACAGCATGCTCGGTGTGTTCATGGCTACTCTAAAACTATCAGTGACTGGTGGCTTTGGTTGTACTCGTGTTGCTGTTGATCCTTTTGATTTAGCCATCGTATTTGAACCCTCGCTGCGGAAAGTTCATACTCTTTTACATATCATGTACAGTTTTGTTCCCGAGCATAGTGGAACAGTGTCATATTATTCAAACGTCAAAAAAAGCAGGGTTACATTTAAAACTGATCTTTGTGAATGATTTTCCATGCAAGATAGACGTAATACCTATATGTACATAGATATATATACAAGGATTGGGCGGCCTATCAAACGCTAGGCACTAGCACCATGACTTATTTCTTTTACAAACAATGAAATTAATACTATGGTGTAAAATGACAACAAAGAGTGCCTTGGATATTTTACCTGCATTAGTTAATCCTCCTTTTTGCTATAAGCTCGGCGTTTCAGATGTAGGTGATTACAGGACATTTTGTGCACATAATGGAATAAACAGGTTCTTGCATCAAGCACCTATACAACCCCGTCGTGTTGTGACTGAGCAGAGCATTAAGAAACCAGCTGAAAAGAAAACAAAAAAAGATCATGTTTATTTCTGGTCAATCATTTATCTGCCTGACTGTATATTTTCATTCTTCAGATTGTAATTCTGTTTACTGGCATGTTACATGCTCAAACGGTTTGTGGAGGTTTTTGTTTTCTGGTACATGTGTATCATACTAAGAGGGTACTCTGATGAGTTGTTCTAACCAACGTGAAGCTCTTAATTTTCCAGAGTGTTTATTTTCTTTGAAAATGAATCTTCGTTCTTTTGTGTGTTTAAGTAACACAGTTTTTAGTGTCATCCGGGCAGTCTGTGTAGCCAGCATTAACTTGAAGACCACTGAGTCGTTTTTTTTGGTTTTTTTTTACATCAGGCAGATTTGGGTTTTGGTGATGGTGGGGATACTTGGAGTGGGTCGGGGTTACGGGAAGAGAATGGGTATAACCAGATGTCTCTACAATTCAAACGTTCGATGCCCTCTTTATTCTCTTGACTGCATTAGACTTCAACATTTTTATAAACTCACATTGGTAATGCAACTACTGTCCAAATTGAAAATATATACCCTCCTCCACACACACACACACACACACACACACACCCACACACCCCCACACGCACACAAACACCCCCCCACACACGCACACACACGCAGTATGTTTTACTTTTTGAATGACTCGTTTTAACTCATTTTAATTGTAGTATTTCCTCTCACCGCCTTGCCATTCTTTTAATGATTATAGCACTTGTCACTCTGCCTACAGTCTGTATCTGTCTCTCTAATCGGAGATACAGTTGGTTGAGTATAAAATGAGAACCGGATTGCATATCTGGGACTATTTACGTGCACTGTTCCATTTCCCCAGTTTACAGGTGGATGCTCAAGGGAAAAACTTGGCTCTTGTGCTCACCGATGCAGTAACTGTGGTGTCATTTAAAAAAAAAAAAAAAAAAGGAACAACTAGACTAAAAAGAACTAAACTAAACTAAAACTAAAAAGAAGAACGTGAATTAAAACCTTTGCTAAATATGTCTTGAGGGTGAAATCTCAATTTGGTTAAATTGGGTATCAATGCAGAAAATGCCATTGAAATGTCCTGCATCACACTAACCTTAAAATACCCATCAGTACAGCAAAACTTAAAGGACGTTTTTTTTTTTGTTTTTTTTTTTTAAAACTTAATTGTGTTGCTGATTTTTTTTTAAGTACATGTCATTGTCTTTTGGGGAGAGTTTTATTTAAATTGTATATTTGATTTGTGATGTTGATTCTCTTTCTTGTCTTGTTGACATTCACGACTTGATCACTATGTATTGAATTGTAATGAACATGTCTTGTATCTTTTTTGCCTTTACTGTACACAATTCTTCAGGTTGAACAAAATATTTTGCATCGGGGGAGATATATGATAAATAAATATATAGAGAGAGCTTAAACACATAGGAAGATGCACACTCATGTAAGTTCCTAAGTTCAAAATACATTTATGGTCGACTTTTTTGTATTTAGAATTGCATTTGAAATTAATGTTCACTTAGCGTAGGCACTTATAGTATTTATGTTGGAGCCTGTATTTTTAATGGTTTTGCCTGTACTCTTTAAAGGTTTCAATGTACCCTTTTTTTCTGTAGTGAAAAAAATCCCAACAAGCTGCCTCCGTATATTTTCTTAATTTGGCAGGATAATATAGTGTGAATAATTTGTATGCTTGAAAATAAGATTGTTTTTCAAAACTAAAATGTTGTGGTGTTCTTCAAGGGTGAGAGGTCATATGATGACTTTTTCAGGCAGTCCTGCTGGACTTACCACAATGAAGTAAAAACAGGTGGTTGTACATATCATTTTTGTTTTTTCTATGTTTGTCTCCTGCCATTTTATATGCAGTAATACAAGCTATTGTTGGGTTGTATTGTTAGCCAACTTTTTACTGTCCTTAAGCATGTACCACCTGATGACATTCCAGCTGTTGAGGAAAAATAACGTTTTTTTCATATGCAATCAGTCCATCCTAAATCTGAAAAGCAATGTGCTTCTTTTTGCTGAATTTTTATTTTGTTATTTGGAATTTATTTCATGTTGTATTTTACTTTGCCAAAACCACCACAATAATTGATTTACATCGGGTACATGTCATAGCATATGCAAGTTATATTGTCAATGTGAGAACATGATAGAACGAGGTTTGCTACCTGTTGTTATAGCAGATGGTACTGATGTACATCCACGTTTCAGCCTGATCTCAGTCTGTGTTCCGTACTCTTATCTGCTATCAAGTGAACTTGAAGTTGACATTGGTTGACATTATTTATTATGACTGTACACCCACATTCAGTATATCCTCTGTTCAGAACAGCGTCACAGCAAAATGTGTCCGTTTATTGACCACCATCCCCTCCCCCTTCCTTTGTGATGAATTCTGTGGGCTTGGTTTCTCTGTTTGATGACCAAAGGTCACAGATCAACATTGAAGAGTTCCTGGTCAGCATACAAATGTTATTATTTTTCAGTTATGGAAATGCCACTGTTTTCAGCTGTTGCCTGCATTTTTCTCTTCACTCAGCCATTTTGTCTTGGGAAAAAAATAAAACGTATGACATACATACTGGATGTGATGTTGCTGTTTTTCACTTTATATACATGTATACACATCTCTACATATATCACAAAGACACACACCAAGTGCAGCATACCAAACACACAGCGGAACCTTCACACTACGTGTCCGAGAGTAGTTGCTCGACCTCTGATTTGTTTAGCTTAAGAAAAAAAAATCCTATAATGAATAAAGCAAACAGACCTAATTTGTTCCAGTGTATGACATAAAAACATTATAACACATTTATTCATTCTCCAAATCCTGTTCTAAGCAGTGGCATGCCGTGCATTTTGTAACTGGGCCATCAGTGGGGATTTACCTGATTTAAGACACCTCTTAATACCCCAATCACATTGTAATTAAAGAAACAATCCAATTTTAACGCAAAAAATTATATATCATCTGGAAAGAGTTCAGAATCAATATTTATGTAATAACATAAAAACAGAAAAGATGTGACTGAAATACATCATACTCACCAGAGATGCTTTATTATTAAATTTATTCATGTGTGCAGATTGCTAAAAACATTTTCCAAGTTGAACCTGGCTGTAACAACCAACTAATAAGAGGGTGGAAAAATGCTGACTTTATTGTGGGATGGATAAATTTGAAATCTAATTGGTTCAAGAAACAGAAACAATTATACATTTAATATCATCCCACCGGGATGAATCAGTGGTCTGGGGGGAGTCTCCGAGTGCCCACTTTACGGTGCAGATGCGCTCGACAGCCATATTGAGATTGTAATGTACGGCTACTGGGCCCTATTTAAAGGGAATGAAAGGAACTGCTTTGATTGACAATACTTGAAGTTGCTTGTGACCACTCCCACAGCATTGCAGCTCTCCCTCTCCGGCCTACACTTGTCTGCGAAATTTCCATCATGGATTCTAACCAGCCTCGCAGCATTTATGCCGGTCACTAAAATAATCCCAATCACTTAAAACAAACACTTAACACAAAAACAATCAAGCAAAATTGAGTTTTTGCTACTTTGTGTTTTACAATCATTTCGGATGTAACAACGCTCTTAAAACTGTTCACACGGTGCAACAGATATGCATCATGTGACAATTTATATCGCTCATGCGCAGAAATTGCTTGTCTTCCACCTCTTATCGCTAGAAAAATCCTGCGACCGGATCAAGTGAATTATTTTTGCATTATTTCTTACATGAACAAGTTATTCAAAATGTGAGTAAATGCGAAGCCAGCGAAGTTGCATTCAACCCGCGAGAGTATATAGTGAAATGCATTTGTTTTCTTATGAAGTCCTTCTAAATCCTCATGAAAAGAATCCGCTCTCATGTGGTTCTGTCAAGTTACCGAAGTATAGTATCTGTTTGATCGTAAGCCTTTCATATTTCATCCTGTTTCTTGCCCGATCAGCTCTCATCTTTGTTCTCCCTGTTGTCCTTCCAAACCACGTTTCCAGCTTGTTATTGTATCTCATCGTACGCCGTGTGCCATTCCATTTTTTACATATTCTGTATTCAACTTTATAAATATCTTCCCATGTCCAAATCCATTTTCTTCCAATCTTCCCTCCCCTGCCTGCTGAGGCACCGGAGGGCAATGTGACAGAGTAATCACTCTTCTTGTCCTAGCCATGGTGCTGTTTGCCTAGCAGGGCCAGATTAAAGTTCACAGATAGAAAGAGGTTCCTGCTTAGGCCAGGTGTTGACAGTTAAGATAAAGCAGAGTTGTAAGGAAGTGGGGCTGGTCGGGTGGGTGTTGGGAGAGCGATTGTTAGCTTGTGTGTGTTCTCCCACACCCTCCCCATCTTCCAAGTTCAATGTCAAGAGACCAACAATGCCCAGCTCACAAACCTTAAAGCAGCAACAACCTATACATGGCAGACATACTTTTCTTGTAGCGGAGGTTTGGCCCTTGCTTCTTATCCACACATAGAAACATTATGAACAAAAATTGTGCTTTGACTGATTAAAGTCAATAAACATGTGCAACGTTGCACTACCTTTTGGCTGGCCCTATAAGGGATGCACATAGGTTTATGTCGGTTCCTTTAGCCAATTGAAGGTACAGGTAGTTCACAAAAATGATGGAAGTTATACTGACCACCCTCCCTATTTTGCACTCTCTTACTTCATCTCTGTGTCCTGACTTGCCTGGGTGTGTTTAAAGCACGGTAGGCCTCCCAAGCATAGCTGAGGAAATCCTGTCCAGGAGAAACTCTGTGTGTTGAATCCCCTCTCTAATCCTCATAATATGACCCTAGCCCTTACTTGCTGCTCTTCCGATTACCTCCATTCTTCTTCCTCTAGTTTTATACTCTGTATTGGTCTTGCTTTTTGAGTGTCAGGGAGAAAAGGAAGGCTGAAAAGCAGAGATGGAGAGGCAGACTGCAGCTGTGCGGTAGAGCAGTGAAGAGGGGGCCTCGTCCGGACTCCTTGGAACAATATAAAAGCACTAATCACCCAGGACAGCTGACACTCAGTGCCACACACACTCACGCATGCCCACATGCATGCAAGCGCAATACACACATAAGCACACATCTGAGGATTGCTGTAGCGTGTACGGAGAGGAGCTCTGCCCAGACAAGACTTGCAGGTCTGGCCCAGCAAGAAAACAAAGTCTGTGTTATGTCTATAGGTAGCAACGCTTCGGGGCTGAAATGCTTTCACACAAACATGCACCTACACACATACAGTATTCCAAGGAACTAACATGAGACTAAAGGTAAGTACACACTTTACTGGCAAACTTGATCAGCATTAAAATAAAACAGCAATAATTTAAATGTCATATAATGCAGATCTGGAGCGGAAACATAATCAAGCAGACAGGCGCGCGCGCACACACACACACACGCACACACACGTGCATACACAAAAGTGTCTTCGGGAATGTGACCTTTCCCCAAAAGCCTCCCTTCCTGCCCCGGCTCCCCTCCCCCTCTGGCTGTGTGAAGACTGAGGAGGTCAGGGGTCAGGGTTTGGGGGGCTTGAGATTAGGTTTCACATGACTGAGCACCTTTGTTGGGGCAGGCCAGCAGAAAGGAAACGTCCAGGAGGGTAGCTGTGTCTGTCTGAGGAGAGCGAGAAAGGGGGAGGGCGAAAGATGAGACAGGGGGGCTGGATGGATGGATGGCTGAACTTGAGGTTTGGCATGGCTGAAGTTGAAGTACAAGGAAGGAGACGGTGAGAAGAGGCAGAGAAGATGGATAATGGAAGAATCGAAAATAACCGGAAAAGCCTCACCTGCATTGCTCACCCGAGCTCAGTTTGGCTCTGGCTCCTCTATGTCTCTTTATCGCTGCCTCACACTCTCTCTCTGCCTATGCAGCTTCTGTGTCAGGCTGCAGTCAGCCAGTGTCCTCAGACGCTATTGGCAACATTGATCTCCCACATGACCACACAGCAAGAAGAAAGCCTCAGCCCAAATAGTGAACTGGATCAAAGGAAGAAAAAAAGCACCCCTCTTCCACCACCCTCACAACATTGTCATGGTTGAGACAATAAGTGCTATAACTTTGATCTGGATTTCCTAGCTTGTAAGGATCACTCAAACGTGTGTGTGTGTAGGTTATTTCAACACCTCAGAAAACAAGTGAAGGGTAAGATTTTAACGACCTGCAACAGTTTCAACTAAATGAGTCACAGAGGTGGGACTGGTACTGCTGATGGCTTCCAGATAAGGTGAAAACTTTGACCTCGCACTGAAAGAGAAGGACAAGGGGTGGAGGTTTCAGGGTGAAGGAATGTCTTGAATATGTGCTGACCATAATTGACAGAACAATTTTCATTTCATGCGCAATCAAAAGGCAGCCGTAGGGTATTATTCTTAATTTTGATATTTTGGCAAGCTTTTCCGGTGCAAGAGTGTTTTAGTGCATGTGTGAGCTAGGCACCACAGTATATCAGTGAGGGGCCTTAGGTTTCAAAGAAATACATTGCTGGAAAGAAATGATGAAGGAAACCTATAGGTATATTTTTTGAGTGCTTAATTAAAGGGGACAAGTCCGTTTTGGGTAATTTAGCTGTTACAGAGCATAAGGTGTGAATATACTTTTCAGTGTTATGACTAGAGATGGGCATTCCGTCCCAGGGATGGAATGGTCTGTCTGTCCGTCCCTGACCGACGCTCATTTTGTGGATGAAGGACGGAGGATGAGAAGTTTATTAAAAAGGATGGACTAAGCAAGGACGGAAGTGGGTCTTCGTCCGTCCCTGTAACCGTCCCTAAGGTCACAGGATACAAGATTACGTCAAGTACCGACTGACGTGTTGTTTTGGGTTTCCTTAAAAAGAAAGACCACTCTTCTCTTTTGCGATACCACGGAGCCACCATTACCTCGGGTAGGGATAGGGGTTGCACACACGATGAATGATTCATTCACAGACCATAGAACACTGCCATTTGCAGGAGACTTGGCTTTACTCTGAGTGATATACAAGCACTAGAATTACTGCATGGTGAAGTTGAGCCCCCTTTATTCCATACTGCAGGGTTGACCAAACATTGTAAACTACAAAAGGCTTTAAAAAAGCTTTAAAACAAAGAGCGCAGCTCTTGTCAACTGACATGCTGTGGATCCTGCTCAACCATCAATTGTCACGGTCACCATCCATCTCCAGCGTTGGCTCCTTTCGGGCTTCGGTCGTGGCGCTTCTGTGAGCTTTTCAGCCTCAGCTAAAGGATGTTTCCGTCCAATCACAGTCTCGGTGGAGAGTTCTGGACTTCTTTGCTGTCCCTGGTGCGTTAAAGGTCGCAGCTTGATTAAGCCAATAGAACAGGCATGTCCAAGTCCGGTCCTCAAGGGCGACTTCTGTCCTGCTTGTTTTACATGTCTCCCTCGTCCGACACACCTGATTCAAATGATCAGCACCTCAGAAAGCTGTGAAGAAGCCTGATAACGATCCTGATCATTTGAATCAGGTGTGTTGGACAAGGGAGACGTAAAACATGCAGGACAGCGACCCTTGAGTAAAGTTGCATTTTTTTTCAGTTCACCTACAAAAGCCTAACTTTTCAATTACCCCACACCCACAATTTGCCGGCTTTTGTGATTACAGAAAAACCAAAGGATTGATTTTAATGTCATTCATTGTAGTTTAAACTTAATGCAAAAGTCGATTTGGAAATTAAAATCTGACAAACTATCACAATAGCAAAGCACTAAGTAAAAGGTTACAATGTGTCACGGAACAAAAACAAACTGAATAACATTATGTCGGTAAAAGTGAGCACGAAATGAACAAGTGACCTCCAGCTCCGACTGAAAAGGACTGATTCACATTTGATCAGAAGAGACGATATCTCACTCCAAGTAACTCATCCAAAAATAACAATTCAAGAGATCTCTTCTCTGAAAGTGAAAGCCTCAAGAGGAAATCATTTAAAACCTTGTCTTCGTATACCTTTGGACCACAGTTAACATATTTGATTGTGATATGGATGTGAACATGCAAAGGACAGATTGTTTGGCCTTGTGGACTACTGTGTTGAGTCTCAATACAGTTAGCTCAATTCATGGAGCAATGTCATCAATATAGAAATGATTCCAACATAAATTTAGCATACCTGACATATACAGTACATGGAACAGGAAGTGAGTCTTCATTCAGAGTGCTTAGGTTTCAGTACAATTTCCAATTACATACTTCTGAGAACACATTGCTGTCTGTACATGTACTTCATTCACGGCTCACCAAATTTGTCTCATTGCAGAGTCTGGTGACAGACAAGTGAGGTTCAGGGGTGAGTAAGGTGAACCAAGTCCCAGGCAGTGGATTCCAGAGATCATCTGATTTGACCTTGACCCGTGGGGTCTGCAGCTCGGAGTGCTCCAACTGCCAAAGCCGTCACGGCTAAAAACAGCATATCCGTGTGTGTGTGTGTGTGTGTGTGTGTGTGTGTGTGTGTCATAATCTGTGACATTTGGACTTTCTGTGAGGTTGGATGTCTTTTCTGTGCTGACGGTGATATTTACATGTTGGTTTGGCTGTTCTTCAAGTACACTACTTAGGACAGAATTTTTATGACCTGTAAAGCAGGGTTATATCGTTTGTACTCTCTGACTCCTGTGTTCTTTGCAGCGCACATGAAGGAAGATTCTTTACACTCTGCATTCAGCGAGCCAGTATAGGCCACCTGTTTACCATCCTTTGACTAAAGAGGCAAAGTGCATTCTCTGCCCTCTTTAGGCCATTGGTTGCATTGGTGACATTTTTTTCAGTTCAGGCTGGACAGCAATTTAGCAGATACATTTGACCGCACATGGCCTGTAAAATTTTGCTGAGTCATAATTCATAGGACCGCCTGATGTTCGACTAATTTCTAAACAGTTGTTGTCAGCACCATGGACAAAAGTGTTTTATTTTTATGGAATGAAATAATTCCACCACACAATTCACAGTGAGAAAAATGAAAACTGATTGTGTGCAAGTCGGAAACAACGAGAATACATACACAATCACTGACACGTCATCTCCAGAACATACTGTACATTAACATTATTCGGAGCTGCCTATATCAAATACAATCGACAAGCAGGTACTTTGACACAACTCTTATCAACTGCACACAAACAGACAAATACATTCATTTACATTTTTGAGAAATGAATGTGCTTGTGGATAATTGTCGTCATTTATTTTGCAAATATATTTCACCGACAGTTTTTCAATCAATCTGAAACCCCCAAGAAGGTTTACCTCTCCTTTATTTATCTGACATACGTGTGTTTCCTGCTACATTTGTGCACATTAAAGGTGTATGCGCCCCTAGTTGGCCTCCCTGGGGCCAGCAGAGCACTTTGAGCCACTCCAGCTGTTGCAGAGGTGGGAGAGGCTAAAACCAGTCGGGGTTGAGAGGTGAGAGGGCTCTGGAAGTTTCTGAGAATTGCCGCGCCACTCTCAGTTCACTTGCGGTTCATTCCTGAGGCCCAGGGGTCACAGAGAGCAGGATGGGAAGGAGGGGGTGGGGGGATGGGGGCGGAAGAGTGGCTGCAGGGCCATGGTCACATGCTTGACCTGCTAGATTGACCTTGTTCCTCTCTGCACATAGTTGCTTCTCACTGATGTCGTTGCTGTTTTCTGCAAATACATTGATGTTTTCCCCGTGTGAAGAGCACGGATGTGCCAGACAGTTAAATACTAGACTGTGCCTCAGTGCACTCAGATCTATTTATGTTTTATACTCCAACAGGCATACAGATGTCTTCTAAATACTGTTTTTGACCCGAGTTCATTTGCTTTTTAGCCTGCAGTTAACATTTAACGTGCACGTTTTCACGGCTTTTGTCTTTGCATGATGGAGTTTGTGTTTTGCGGAGAGTGCACTTATTTCTCTCAGGCCAGAAACCCTCTAACATTGTGGTCTTAATGGGGCCGACCAGTGGTCTTTGGCGGGGACACATTCATTGTGGGCCTCTGTCCGACAAAGCACTTGTCAGTCATTGTAGTAAACTTGTGTTGTTTCTATGCGGCGCTGGAGCAGCCCAGCTGTCGTCAAAAGACCCAAGGCTACTCTACACCCTGCCTGAAAGAAACAAACAAACAAAGCTGTAAAACAAGAAAATGAGAGACAAAAAAAGGGTCACAAATAATGAGTGTACAAAAAGCATCCTGTCGAATTGCACCTTGGGAGTCTGCCTTTGGGAAGAGAGTGGCTAAGAAGGTTCTGAGCGGACCACGGGCACAAAGGGACTCGGCCCCTCCTGTGTTACTGTTAGACAGACCCTTTGGACGAACTTGTCACCATTCAGCTGGCGCTCTTATGCCCAGGTGTGTCCTTGTGTGTATATGTGCGTGTATCCACAACACTGACATCTCTTTGGACCCAAGTGCTCTATTGAAAATAAGACGGAGAGCGCAGCGAATGAAAAGAGATAAAGTGCAAAACAAGGATGGAGGGAAGAATAAAAGAAGAGTGGCTTCCTTGCTTTTCACCACAAGGACAATGTTCAGGCCTTACTCCCACGCTCTGCACTACTCTCTTTGCACCCATGGCCTTCTAAGTGACCACAACCATCAATCTGTTTCACTTCATTGAAAAGCATTCAGAAATGTCATATTATGCACAGCTTTCAAGGAGACAGGTGTATGCAATCAGTTCTATTAGGATTTTGTTATAAATCATCAATTCTGGTCATACATTTTCTTGGTGAGTCTAACAGAGTTAATCCGCAATATGCAGCCAGACAATAAATTACATAATCTTCTATTTTTTTTTAATATAAATAACCATTGAGTAATTCCGACCATATTTTCGGAATATTACGATGGCTTTATAGCTCTCTTGGGCTGTAGCTCGCTGGCCAGAGCAGCCATCCAGACAGGCGAGTGAATGGCTCTATGCCAAGGCCAATTGAGAGGTGCTGCTGTGGTGCAGAGCCAGAGGGGAGATGGTCATCCATTATTCATCACTAAGCCAAATAATCCCCCACAGAATTGGTCTGGTCTTGTCTGGCCTAACGGTTGGGGAATGGATGGGATGGTCCGGGGGGCAAATGGGGAGGGTCTCTGGGGCTGGGGGATGGCAGGTTTGAGGGGTTTTCTGGGGAAGTTTAGTAGGATCTTTTCGGCGATGAAAGGGGGTAGCGGGCTCTCTGTAGGAGGGGATGGGGCGGAGGGGGCGCTCTTTGAGGATTAGATGCAAATATGTCTTTGATAGCTTTCACAGTCTGGGAGTCCTATTCTGTTTATGGATATTCATATTAAGTCTAATCTTTGGAAACAATCCTCGGCATGGTGCAGCGAGAGGCTGTTGGGATCAGGGTGGAGCACTGAAGCAGCATGGGGTTCTGCCGAATATGCAATGGACCTGAATGGGGTCTCTCTGAGCCAGATCTGGGGCAAGACTGGCATAAGCCGCAATGGTGGGCGCTTGTGTCTAAAACGCCTCGTGAGCCTAAAAGGGCGAAGTAAGCGGTGACTCTCGCTCCCCTGCTGACAGTTCTAACGTGTAGCTATGTAAACATAAGCATACTGACACAGGAGGACAAATGCACACACACACACACACACACACACACACACATATGCAAAGAGGCAGTAATGTGTCATGTATACAATACATGCAGTTTTTTCCTTCTACCTCTCTTATCTGTGTATACGTCCTTGACATGGGCTCACATTAAGTGTTGTGTCTATGATGAAAGTGTCTCTCCCTTCAGACAGTTGCTTGCAACACAGGTCTCATGGAAGAAGATTAAGAAGTAATAATAAACCACAAGATCCACACATAACATTCTACTGCTTAGATCATCGTAGTAGTACCACTGAGAATTACATACATGTGATAGTTGTATGACTATGACGTGCAGGGAAACATGCACAAGATCACGTACATACAATTAATCAATCAAACATAGCGGTGGCAGCATTATGATCTGGGGCTGCTTTTCTTCAGCGGGGACAGGGAAGATAGAGTTGATGGGAAGGTCCATGGAGCCAAATACAGGGCCAATTTGGAAGAAAACCTGTTGGAGTCTGCAAAAGACCTCAGACTGCGACAGAGGTTTACCTTCCAACAGGACAATAATACTAAATTTGAAGCAAAATCTACAGTGGAATGGTTCAAAACCAAACATATCCGGGTGTTAGAAATGGCTGGGTCAAAGTCCAGACCTGAACCCAGTTGAGAATCCTTGGAAAGATCTGAAAACTGCTGTTCACGTTGCTCTCCATCTAATCTACCTGAGCTGCAGCTGTTTTACAGGGATGAATGGGGGATAGTACTTTTGCAAGGCACTGTAGAGCCCTAAGTCTTATACACCTCACAACAAATATTTGTTGGTACAATCTCAATGATTGTTTAGTCTCCAAAGTGGGGTGTAGTTAATTGACCTTAACAGCTACGCATTAGACCAGGTGTAACCAGCATGTTGCCCGCGAGCAACAGGTAGCACTCGATGACTTGACTTTCTAAATATTTCTAATCAGTGATGGGACATTGTTATTTTCTTGCAATGTTGTAGAAGTGTTTATTTGAAAATGAACAATTGCAAAAGTTTGTGGAAAGAAAGTGAAAATGTATCTGTTTCCTACCTTAAATCCAACCTTTGATCCATCCATTCTCTGTACCACTTTCCTCATTAGGTGTGCTGGAGCCCATCCCAGCTGGCTTCGTGCAAGAGGCTGGACACAAATCAATCGCAGGGCACATCTAGACAAAGACAAACAGAGGTGAGCATTCCGTCGGTACTGACGGAAGGTCCGTCAGTCTGTAATTGACGGACGCCCCCTTTTGCTGACCAATGACAAATGATGGCAAACTTCAGAAAAATAACGGACTAAGCACTGACAGAAGTGGGTTTTCATTGCCTATTTTGCTGATGACTGATGGAAACACGCACTGCCTGTCTCGCATGCGTTTTTTTGCGGAGGTGAACACGGCACTCCATACTTACTGTACAGCTAATGGCACTTGAGAGGTGCTGCAAAGAGGAATGGATGAAATGGCCCAAAAATAGGTGAGATCCACTTCACAATATACGTATTGACCGAAGGCTGTGAATACTTCTGTACATGGGATTTCTTTATTTTTAATACTTTTGCAAAGTGAATAATTAAAAAATATATTTTCTAATAGCCTAGGATTTTGGGGAGGAAACTGAATTCATTTAGTTTTGGAAAAAGTGAAGTGCTGTGAATACTTTATGGGTGCACTGTATACCTTACAGCAAGCAGGGCTCCACACCAACGTTTCAGATTGTGGAAAAACACTTTATGAATTAATAAATCAGTAATACTATCTGCAAAACTGTTCCGCGCATGACACGTTCTGATAATTCATCCATAGCCATGGGGCAGGGAAGGCATGATGGGTCCTCCCCCCTTGCAGCAGGTCGGGGAGCAGGGCGTGAGGTGAAGGGAAAAAGGAAGGAGGGGAGACTTTTTTTCTTCTCCCTCCACCCCAGCTGGGCCCATGGTCTCTCTCCTCCTCACAACCATCCTTCCCTCACCTCCCCCATTTACCTCCCAATCCTGCTAGGTTACGCTCTGTCTCCAGGTCAGGAGGTTTATGGAGGATGCGGAGCGTTTCCTGTGCTACCTAGACCCTCCGTGCGTGTCTGCATGTTTGTGTGTGTGCATGTGTCTGCGATTGTGTGTATTCAGCCCTGTGATCATGTGTGTGTTTTGGGGTGCGCACACACACACGCACACAGGTCAGTGTCCCAGGGGCAAGAGGGGAAAAGAAAGAGGGCAAGACAGCAGATCATTCCCCTGCACATTGAAACAGGCAACTTTGTGGGGATAAACTTCATTTTAAACATATTAGACTTAACAAATAAGAAGAACAAAGTATGCTGGCGCACTGTTGCAAAACTCTTGTAAATATATCATGACGTGTGACAGTAACTGTCAATTGCACAACTAGCTTGCAGACCAGTGTAGCTATTTACATCACGAGGAGACAAAACATTGGTCACAATGGACCATGTTTTCCATTTGAATGTGCTGCCCTCTTCTTTCACGAAGGTCCGGGTATGGTGAGGGGCGCCAATGGGCGGGGGCTGTTAATACAAATCTTTTGTGTGGATTTTATTCTCTATTAACTAAATATATTTTACTGTGAGTGTATTTGTCTTTGAGTGTTGCTGAATTAGGCTGTTTCATATTTACACAAATGTGCACGTGTGTGTTTTTGTGTGCGAGAAGACTGGAGGGGTTTTGAGACATTGGGACCCCCTTTCCCAGACATGTAGTGACCTTTCCAACCAGACAGGGATAAAGGGACAAGGAGGAGGGTGCTGAGGGCACAAGGCCACTGCTGTGTGTACATGTGTGGATGGGCATGAGTGCTTATTTTCATGTGTGTGTGTGTGTGTGAGCGAGTCCATGGCAACGTCCAGTGTGTGCCTGGTAGCTCATTTTGTGGCTCCTCGAACCTGTCAGTTCCACCAGACACACATTTCACTCTTCAACTTGTCTTGTCTTTTGTTGCACCAAGTCATCATGTGCTCTGTATGCAAAATGCGCTGCTTCGCCAAGAGTTTGACCCTCCGTGCAAATCAATTTGTCTATGCAAGGGCTGAGAGCAACGAGATAGGGCACAATGAGGTTAGGGTGTGGGTGTGAAGGTGTTCATGGTCAACATTTTGGCAAAAGTCAGAGATATGTGATGTAACTTTCCTCCTGAAAATCTAATAGTAATAGCCATATTCTCCTCTTTCCATATGCATTCATTGTTTGAAAGGAGACGCTAAATTAGCAAAGACAAAAGTATTATTAACCCTCTAAAAATGTGCTGCCTTTTGTGCCATGCTTATAAAACTGTACAACTAGATTTTTTTTAGATGTATTGTACTCTGCAAAATAATTGAGCCACCATTCAATTGGTTATTCTATTTGTTCAGCAATGTTGACCATAATACCAATACCCAGAAGTCAATAGAGAGTGGAACAAATGTAAAAAATAAAATAAAATAAAATAAAAATGACGCATCCTATTTGTGTTTGTATGCCCATCTGAAAAGCTCAATAAAACACCAAAGAGGTGGCCGAAATCTTCAAACACAATATTATTAAAAAAAAAACATGTACTGTGAATTGTTTTTTTGGGTGACTGGTGGATATGTATTTTTATAGTAATTTTTTGCAGTTGTCAAACAGAGCAAAAAGAGAAGCAAATTTAGACTCACCCAGATGCTCTGAGAGGTGCATCAAACATTGATTGTGGTTCTCTCTTTCTCCCTCTCCCACTCTCCTAATATTCAGACAGGAGAGTCCCTGAAGCCTACATGCTTCACAGGGTCTTGACTAGAACAATGATGATCAATACCTGTCACTTCTGTCATGTCTGACCAGAACGCTGCTCCCCTGCCTCCCAGCACAGAGTGAAGGCCAAACGACAAATGCACACGCAAACCGCACAACCCCCAAACACCCCTGATATTGCTTGCATGCAGACATCCGCAAAAATGCGTGCATACGTCGGACACACATGTGCTGCAAGACATATGCATCAATATACTGCATGGGGGTGCACACGCAGATGGACAGACTGCCAGGGCCCCCCACGACCACCATCCCACCTCCCAACACATACACACAGGCAAGCGTCAGCGAGGTCAGACAGGGCATTCAGACCCAGACACTAGTCTCTTCTCTGGGGTCAGACCACAAGGCCAAGGTCTGCTCCCTAACCTCTATGAACCTTAGCAAACATACACACACAGACGCGCTCGCGCACACACGCACACTGACCATTTGGGGATCATGAATGGTACTTTGGTGAGGAGTGATTTGAGGGATGGAAGAAGAAAGGATAGGATAAATCCATTTGATTAAAGGCACATGATCTTAGATACCGATAGAAGTCGCAATTAAATATGTAAAGCAGCCTTAACCCTCTGGTGCATCGTGATTACTGGGATCTGCAGTGGACAGGACTTAAAGAGCCATTTTCTTCTAAATGCAGCGGTTTGTGGGGTGGGATTGCCTATCAGGGCTTGAAATGCTCTCTGATGCTCCCTTCCATTGATTTGTATTTAGTGGTTACTTTTTGTAACTTTTTATAAACTTCCTCTGAATCCAAGATGGTTGACAGACAGCCACACTTGATGAGCACTGCTGGAATATCCTGCCAGTCGTCCTATTCCAGGAGATCCCTTGAGGTGAAAATAAATACATAAGTAAATGAATGAATGGATGAATGAATCACGAATGTATGAATAAATAAACAAGTAAGTAAATAAATAAATAAACAAATAAATAAGGAGCGGAACGGTTTCTGAAAATCGTTCCATTTGTCTTTTTCGGTTCGGTACGCTCGTGACCGTTCGGATTATTATGGCGTTAGATTGAAGCCACAATTACGTCAGCGTAATGTTAAATAGCACGTGCAAAAATGTTTTTTCGCGTGTATGTAATGTGAAATACCACATACAAAAGTGTTTTACATGTATGCAATGTGAAATACCGCATGGAAACACATGTTTTGTGCGTTCAAAAATGTGTTTTGCATGTACAAAACCATCAACATGCACGCTCAAGATTGTTTTTTACGCTTGCTTCTTCTCTCTACCACGCGTACAATACGCTGATTCACGCTTGGGATACAGTTATAATTGTGCCACAATTCTTAACCAATCAGGAGTCGGGCAGTAGGGCTAATTCTAATTGGCTGTTTACTATCCAACCGTAATTAAAAAGTGGGGAAAAAAGGGGAAAAAAATGCTGGTGTCTCAAGGGAAAATGACGTTAAACCAAACAAATACACTTGGTAAAATATATTTTTGAATTATTACCACAACAATACGCCATACCCTTCCATCGACTGTTTGTGTTCGAGGCTTCCCGGACGTCATACTTACTGCTGTAAAATGCGATTGGATAGAAAACAGCCAATCAGAATTAGCCCTACTGTCTGACTCCTGATTAGTTATACATTTTTGTACGCGGTATTTGACATTACGCTGATGTAATTGTGGCATCAATCCAACGCCATAGAGTGTGCGGCATTCTTTTATATCATTACTGACAAGGCAAAGTGGTGTACAGTGTACACTGAGCTGCACCACTCAGTGGCACTACTGCACCCAAAGCTGCCACTGTCGAACGCAGAAGAAGGAGGAGCAGCAAAGCAACTCATAGAAAGAAAAAGAAAGTCGTGGAAGTGTGTGTGGTTATGGCGGGCGCAAACGAATCCACAGTGAAATATGTGCCAGCACCATCATTATGCAGGTGTGGTATGAAACATTTCGTATTTAGGGTGACCTACGACGACGGCGATAAGAAAGCCTTAGACAAAACTGCGACTGTGTGTAAGCATTGTGCCACATGTATTCTATATGCCGAAAGCAACACATCAAATATATCAACTCATCTGCGGAGACATCACTCTGGTGTTATTGAAATTGCAAGAAAGAGAAGGAGCGATTCGACTGGGCAACTTTCACTTCCCGCAGCTTTCAAAGAGCCTTACTTATGACGAGTCTGACAGAGCAAAACGCATAACTAAAGCACTGGGCAATATGATAGCAAAAGATATGCAGCCTTATGCCGTGGTGGAGGGGGCAGGATTTCCTTATGATATCGTTTTCTTTTGTTTTATAGATAACACAGTGACACTTTGTTGGATGAGAAATCAAACCTCATTTCTTTGTATGTTTAACACTACACTTTAATTTCAAGTTGAAAAAACAGCTTTGCAATTGGTAAACAGGGAGGTTAGACATGTCAACATTGTTTTGATTCTGTCACTACTGACGGTGGTTGTGTGGGCAGCTAAATGTTATCTTGGTAAAATAGTTGAAAACAATTCAATCCACCCCTGATATTCACAGCCAGTAAGTGAATTTGCATAAGAAATTAGTCAGCTAATGAGCTTTAAATAATGTTTAAGAGTGCACGGATGCTTTTTGTGGAGGGGGGGGGGGTGTTCTTGCAGACAAACGGAATGTAAGGACGGAAGCATTTTAAAAGCACGAGGACGGATGGGTCGGAGGACGATTATTTTTATGAATAAGGATGGAGGGACGATGACGGGTGCTAAGGTCGCGGACGGAGGGCGGACCCAAGAAAGAAATTTTCCGGACTATGAGTTGATACTTTTTTCAGAGGTTTTGAACCATGCGGCTTATATAAAGGTGCGGCTATTCTGTGGATTTTTCTTCCACTGCTTGGGGTGCTCTAAACAGAATTACAATACAATACTATAGAGTTGCCATTAACAGGATGTGACTGCAGTTGGTCAGACATGAAATTTTCGGCTCTTTTCCTGTGTCTATTGTATATAGTGTTTTATGTTAATTTATTGATTCCATTTTTTATTGTTTTTATGTAAAGTGCTTTGTTACAGCTCTAGCAGTTATGAAATGCGCTATATAAATAAAATAGTATTGTGTTGTATTTTATCACTAGCAAAGAAGTTCAAAAGCTTGCTGCCTTTTAGCCACTTGTATATCCATTGACTTAATTGTCAACTCTCTCTTCCTTCTTCTTCTGTCCTCACTGTCTTCTTACTCAAGAGGCCCTTGCTCTGCCAAACCAGAGCGATAAGGAAGTGGAGGGGCCAAGTTTACCTTTGCAGATAAGCTGTAATTGCAGGGTAATAAAGCGACTGACAAAAAAGAAAATGGAGAGACGAGAGGAAGAGAGCGGGGACACAAAGGGGCAAATTGAGCAGCTTGTGAAATGATTCATTTAACTGGTGACACGGTGGTTCACTAACGGTTATCAGTGAGGGCAACCTTTTGCTCAGGACGGTCATCACCACGCCGCGAGAGAACTGGCGACTGCACTCAAACAATAACCATCAGCCTTGACCTGTCTGATAAACAGGAACTGCAAACTGAGGTGAACAATCATCCTCTGTTCTGTGACGCAGCACCATCAGTGCAAGAAGAAGTGTTGATTTTTGACACCGATTTCACACTGTTCACACAAACAAAAACGTTGTCGAAGTTGGTAGTTGGAAGCGTTAACTGAAGCCCGTTTAAAATGATAGTCGGACTGGTCTGTAGGCTGTTACTATTTGGTCCGGCCGGAAAAAATGGCAGATAAACAGGCGCAAATGTTTAGTAAAATGCCCAGCTGTGGAAACAATATTACATTTAAAAATGGTGACAGTGTATTATATATTGCAGAGCCCATCTACAGTATCTAGTGACATGTAGCACAATCATGGCTTGATTATAATGGTGTCATGATTCTGTTTTGTGTTCCTGTCAGGAGGCTGACTGGGGGGCGTGTCCTTCGGCGCCGCACCTGTTTTGCATCACTAATCAGGGGCTTTAAAAGGACTGCGGCGTCGAAGGCTTAGCGTCAGACTATTCACCTTGCTTGCTGTCATTGCACCTTATGTTCTTGACCTGCCTAGATCTTTCTACTAGTAATATTGTTCGTGTGTTTTTGTCGAGTATTGGAATTTTGTGTTAGTTGTTTCGTACGGCATTTTGGTTTATTTTTCTAATTGGAGTTTTCCTGGTCCCATTGTGACAGGTGATTTTGCGTTGTTGATTTTCCTTGCCTTATTTGCAAGCGTCTTTTGTTTTTCTCAGAATTTTTCCCAGGCAGTTGGCCTGCGTTTTGATTTGTACTTTAGTCGGTAGTGATTGTTTTTTCTGTAAATGAATTTTTTGTTGTTCATTTCTTGTCTGTCTGCATTTGTGGGATCCCATCACTTCTGATTTCCCCAGAACCTTACAAATGGAACCTGAATTTACGGTTTCAAGCAGTTCCGTGACTTCTTTCACGAACCAAAATGTTCTCCAATCAAGGTGTTTCCAATTGAAATTAAGGAAAATGCAATCAATCCATTCCAGGCCCAGAACAATGTTATGTTTACCTTGATTTTATTTGTGTGTTGTTAGAAATAAATACAAGAGCCTATAATATAGGAATAAGTGAAAACAACACGGTATTATAAAGAAATTACATGGTACGTTTGCTAGCAAATCAGTGTGCCACATTGTAGTTTACGCATACAGGAGCTACTGTATGGTTTAGGAACAGCGTTTCACTGAGGGATGTGGCCGTTGTTTTGGGCTAATAGTATCCATGGTGAGTGTAAATAAGGCTGTGTGGAAATGTAATGAAAGAAGGGTATGTTAAAATACAAGAAAGGGAAGGGGATGAAGCCAGGTTAGCACTATCACCATCAAGCTCTCGTACTGTGGTCAAAAGTGGAACCGGGGCAGACTTTCACCCCTCTCTGGGCGACAAATGGTCACTGACGAGCTGCCTCCATGACATTGCTAGTTAGGTAGTGGCACTGACAGATCTGTGGGGTGGCAGCCTCCATGCCCCCCGAATGCCTTGCCACCCCAGTTTCAACCACGGCTGCTGCTACGGCTCTCAACTATGACAAGAACGTACTTATGACATCATACGCACATGCACACAAATAATAAAAACATCAACAGACACAGACACACACACACACACACGCCCACACACACACACACACACACACACACACACACAGTGTGGTGAATGGTCAAATAAAAACAATATGGGACAATGTCATTGCAGTCAGCAAGGTAAACGACACTGTTTGATGAAGTTGAAGTCAAATGGCATAGACTCAAGCTCACCCATCACCCTAGTGAGAATAAAAGGTACATAAAATGAATGGATGGGTTGATAGTACAGATAGTAGATTTTACCAAATTGCGCAGCGAGAGCACAAACACAATTCTCTTATCTGTTATTTACTTCTTATAGTATCATGATAAGGTTTCCAAATAACACTCTCACTGGCACTTTACACTGTCTTTGGAGCCATAGGAAACTTATTTTTGGCCAAATAAACAAAGATACTGACAATGTGTGACACACGGAGCCACTGATGTCCATGCAGCACATGAAAAAACACAACTAAGCCTTCTGCGGCCATACCAAGACTGTTCTGTTCTCCAAGACTGTGCATGTGTATAAAATAGTGTTTGAACCTGATAACTTTTCCGGGTTATGAAAATTAATTCCACTGTACCAGTACTTATATTAAGGTTATGATGTGCTCCTTTGCATTGTTGACACCAATAGACAGATACAGGTTTTAAGTAATAGCTATAGTTACATACTGTAGTTATCGTTTTGCATATTCAGATTGGTACAGGATTAAACAACTTTTAGTCCCACTGGTGGAACCACACTTTTGTTAGTCACATTAGGTTGAGGAGTGGTGGGGAAAAAACAGACACTGGGCTAACACACAAATGAGTCCATTATTCATTTTTTAATCTTGAAAGCCTTTGCACTGGCTCACCACCTGTGGGAGGGGCCAAGGGGGTGCAGTGTGAGCTGGCCGGCAGCCAAAGGTAGGGACCTTGGCGATCCTATCTCCGGCTAAAGAAGCTGGCTCTAGGGATGCGGAATGGCCCCACTCTGGCAGGGAAGAAGCCTGAGTTTGTGTGCGAGGTCGAGAAGTTCAGACTAGATAAAGCTGGGTTCGCCTCCACATGCAGCATGAGCTCTAGTAACAGTCATCTTAAGAGGGGTTGGACTCTCTTCCACTCTGGAGTTGCCCACGGTGAGAGGCGCAGAACAGGTGTTTCCAATCTGTGCAGTCTAGTCCAAAACTGACACACATTTTACGGTTGTCTAGTGACATGTTCGGTGAACATGGCGGCCGCCGACCAGCTTTGTAACTTTTGAAAACGTTTTTTAATATTATTAAATGTTTATGAAAAAAATGAAGTTATCAAAGTAATATAGACTTAATATTAAGTTGTTACTGCTGCAAGTTGCGTACATATATGAAATATCCCTTTAATATCATATATTTTTTCCTTGCAGTCTCTACATTCTGCCTTTGTATTGTGTCCAGATGTAACAGCTTTTTCTTTTGTCCCTTATTTTATTAATTAACTTAACTTGTCTCTCCTTGTTCTGTTTCTCTTTGTTCTCTCTCCCTCATCTATGTGTTAAAACTACCACCACTCTGGCTCCGTGCAGCCAGAGACAAACTCCTCAGCCTCCCTGGTAAGGTCTATTCAGAGGTGCTGGAGAGGAGGCTTTGTTGGGAAGTGAAATCGCTGATTCAGGAGGAGCAGTGCGGTGCTCGTTCTAGTTGTGGAAGAGTGGGCCTCTACATCCTCAACAGACTCCTCGAGAGTGCATGTGAGTTTGCCCAACCAATGTACATGTGTTTTACGGACTTGGAGAAGACGTTTTATCGTGTACCTCAGGAGCCCTAGCGGGGAGTGCTTTGTGAGTATGGTGTATCGAACTCCGTGATACGGGCTGTTCGATCCTTCTGTGACCAGAGTCAGAGTTTGGTCCGCATTGCTGGCAGTAAGTCGGATTCGTTTCCAGTGAGAGATGGGCTCCACCAAGGCTGCCCTTTGTTACTGATTCTATTCATGACTTTTATGGACAGAATTTTTAGGCGCTGCCAAGGCATTGACGGGGTCCGGTTTTGAGGCCTCAGTATTGCATCTCTGCTTTTTGCAGATCATGTGATACTGTTGGCTTCATTAAGTTGCAATCTCCAGCTCTCACTGGAGCGCTTCGCAGAGTGTGAAGCGGTTGGGATGAAAATCAGCACCTCCAAATCTGAGACCATAGTCTTCAATCAGAAAAAGGTGTAGTGCCCTCTCCGGGCCTGGGATAAGATCCTGCCCCAAGTGGCGAGGAGTTCAAGTACCTAGGGGTCTTGTTCACGAGTGAGGGAAGAATGTTATGGGAGATCGACAAGTAGATTGGTGCAGCGTGATGTTGAAGGAGCTGAGCCAAATGGCAAAGCTCTCAATTTACGATCTATGTCGATCTATGTTGCTACCCTCACCTATGGTCACGAGCTGTGGGTCATGAGTGAAACAACAAGATCTCGGATACAAGCAGCCAAAAAGAGTTTCCTCCGCTGGGTGTCCGGGCTTTATCATGAGTTACATAGGTTGAGTAATACAGTACTATAGCATTTTCAATGTTCTATTTACAAGCTGCGTCACCATTGTTATGTTTTCAGAAGGCTTCGTGTCACAATGCTCCATTCTGCACACTGTCAAAAAGTACAGTAGAATCATGAGTTACATAGCTTGAGTAATACAATACTAGAGTATTTCTCAATGTTCTATTTACAAGCTGCGCTCTTAAATGGTCATATTTACAAATGATAGAAATAAAACATTTTCTATGGGGAGGCAATTATTGTGGCTAGTGAACATGCTAATGATTAGTTTCTGCCTTAATTAATACCCCATATTATATTATTAGTTATAAGACAATTACTATGATTAAAGTTTATTTAAATGTACTTGTGCTCTTGGCAGAACTAACAACTAACCATGTCGCCAAATAAACAAACACATTTTAAAAACGTAGTGAAAAAAGATTATTATTATTATTATTTGTCCAGTATGGCTGATGCTTTCACGCCCTCCTGAACAAACCTGACACAGGCTCAAATGACTTTTGCTGCTGACTCCTGTTTGAGTTTGTAAAAACTTTTAATGGTTAAAATTCAAAAGGAACATGTTAGTGCTGCAAATGTTTTCTCTGCTGAAAAGTATATGCATGTTGGCGCTTAGACTTATTTAGTAATATTATAATTTCATATCTAAGAAGTTGACTATTTGTAGTTGTGTTATCTGATGCGATTCGGACTAAACTTTCATGCTCCAGCGAAACTTTTGAGACTTCACCCTGCCCAAATTCAGAAAATCTTTGCCACGCATGTTGAGAGGAAAAAAAAACAAGCCACTTGGAATTGTCATGTCATGTCATCTTCCAAACCGCTTATCCTATATAGGGTCGCGGGGAGTTGCTGGAGCCTATCCCAGCCGTCAATGGGCGAAGGCAGACTACACCCCGAACTGGTCGCCAGCCAGTCGCAGGGCACACATAGACACTGTCACTGAGCGGGAATCGATCCCACGCTGCCCGCACACAACTCAGGCGTGTGTACCACTACACTATCAGCGGACCCCACTTGGAATTGTTACTTTTTAAGAGAGTTTAACTTCCTTCCTCAAATGTGGAAAATGTAACTATCTGCCAATCTAAACTGCATTCTTTGGGATTTTTTAGGATGATGAAGAAAAACTCTGATTTAAAAACAGGGCTTTTTATTAACAGCAGACATTTATTTACCTTTACACCAGTGAAAGAAACATGCAACTAAGTGTACATGGTCTGACAGACAGCTTTACCGTTGGTGAGCTTGTGTGACTTCCAGCCCTTACTTCCTTCCTCTGTGCTGAAGAGAATGAGTTCTGTTCCTCTGGTGCCCATGCATGTGTGTTTGCAGGACAATGTTGTTACATGTGTACACTTGTGTGCATTTTGTCACAGTCCAGCGCTCACACGAGGTCAGGTGAGATGGGTCTGGCTCGTAATTCCTGGAAGAGTGGACAGCTGCAACATCTCATACAAATGCTGTGAAAAACACATGTATAACCTCTTCAATGCACACACATTTTGGTTCAAGTGTGTTGACGGGACCGCAGGGGCTCTTCTGCACTCTCCTGTGTGTATCACGGTGCATTTTTGTCCCCCACACTCTTGCCTACGACTCAACTACTACAACTTACTGAACTTGCATTGAATAAAACTTGATAAAAGCTCCATCTGGACCGACTCGATCTACAAATGTTGCCCCAACAGTGTTTCATGTCTTTGAGACTCTGGACCTATTCCATCGACATAAGTCACCCCAACAGTCGTGTTTTGCATCTCGGACTCAGCGCTGAATGACTCCAAGGCAGCAATGCCGCCATCTGAACCAATTCCATCGGCAAACGATGCCTCACCGGTGGCAGTTCACACCTCGGACTCAGCATCCACCATGATCCCATACTTTTTTATCATTGTCAATAATCGTTTCTGCGGGGGAAAAAATTAAAGTACAGCTTATGTAATATGAACAAAAAATAAATACGTTGTAAAAAGTGAAATAAAATGACCCGCCATCTGGATGTATTTCAAGTTGATCCAAGCTCTGACCTTGAAATTCAGCTTCTTGTTTGAGTGCCATCAAAACTTTGCTGTCCTTGGCAAGCTGCATGGTCTTCTTGTCGATAGAATTCCCTTTGGAACCTATGTTATACCCTAGGAAATTAGCCAGCTGGTCTTGCTCAGTCTCATCAAAGGAGCGGCATTCTTATACTGCTCGGTGGATGTAGGTGACGGAGGAGACTGAGGGCCCTATTTTCATGCCCAGCGCAAGTCTCGCACAAAGTGCAGTCCAACTGCATGCGTGGGTGGAGTTTTCTTTCTTTGGCATTCCTGCAGACCAACTGCGTTCACATGCCCTCGGCGCACCTGACAATTTGAAAGTAGCCTAGACTTTAGACCAGGTGAAACCAGGTCTAAATTGTGGCGCAGGTGGTATAACGCGATTTTGGTGGATTTGATCCAGGCGCAGGCAGATAAATGCTGCGCTCAGCTGATACTGTGTGTATGGTGGATGTCACCGTGTTTAATTCATAAATATGACAACAGCGAACGTGCATCAAACCCTTGGGATCATTGTAGAAATCAATTAATTGAAGGCATTAAAACTATTATTATTATTACTATTATTATTATTATTGTTATTCTTATTATTCTTATTATTATTATTATCGTTAGTATATTTTTAAAAGCAGCCCACTGACCACGCCGCAACTGACGAGTGAGATTTTCAGAGATTGATGTGAGCAAAAGTACAGATGCCAACTTCAGTTTTGGTGATGATTGATCATACTTTTTGAATATTTATTTTTATTCGAATGTTTAGACTTTCCCTGGCACAATACAGTACGGCAAGTGAGGACGGGCAAACAATATTACATTGGAGTTGGCAACTAAAGAGCCATTTGAACCTGTTTCATTAAAAAAAAAAAAATACGGGAGCCACAAACCCTTTGGAGAAATGAAGATTAGTGTTCTTTTCCATCCATCCATCCATCCATCCATTATCGATACCGCTTATCCTCACAAGGGTCGCGGGGCGTGCTGGAGCCTATCCCAGCTGTCTTCGGGCAGTAGGTGGGGGACACCCTGAATTGGTTGGTTCTTTTCCATTTTTTTTTTAATTTTTGATGCAGACACCCGATGAACTGGGTCTTCTGTTTGAAGTGATATGTCAGCGCATCCGCCACATTAGATGTGGCCATAATTTTAGCCACAACAATGACATTATAATCAAAAGCAATGGTCCGGTATTAATGAATTGTGTCTTGATGATATGTCTCCAAGGAGCAAGTGAACGAGGTATCTTCACAAATTGCTTCATTTTGCCACATCCGATACAGCTGCGGCGTGCAGCAATGTTCAAGATGGGGTCTATGTGCATATACTGCATAGGGCTGCAACTAATGCTTATTTAAAATCAATTATCCTGTTGATTTTGTCAATTAATCGATTAATAGGATTTTTAAAAAAACATTTAGTTTTCATGCATTTATTCAAAAACGTGACATTATTTCAAATTACAATTAATTATTACGATTCAGTCACGTTTGGTCATGTCAGAAAATAGGCAAAAATGTTGATCATTGTTTTCCAAAGTAAAAGCAAATGGTTTATTTTGATTCAACACAAAGATAATCAGTCCGCTTTCATTGAGGACAACCGACATTGGATAACATTTACTGTTGAGAAGTTGAAATTCTGAGCATTTGGACATTTTTTAAAATTTAAACAGGTATCAAATGATTAATTGATTAGCAAAAATAATTACTGATGAATTTGATAATCGATTAGTTGTTGATGAATCGATTAATCGCTGCACCTCTAGTACTGTAAATGTTGTCTATGTTAATACATGGCAGTGGTTGTTGCAAAGGGTGCCATCAAGCCTATTATCTGGGAGCAGTAGTGCTGCACGAATATAGTTACGGTAGCATCAAGTATATTGTGCAAAGTAGGTGCTATATGTAGTGTATGAATAATAATTGGGCCCCCAATGCCTTTGATGTGCCATCCCTAAGTCTGAGGTCTGGGTACTAGGTCTGGCTGTACAAATAATGCGTCTGGCCACCTTTTAATCTAATCTTACATGTCTTATCTGCTCACCTTGCTGTCATGTACACACATGTATGTTAGCCACCATAATAGCAGCTTCTCGCTGTTGGCCTTTCTTCACAGAAAGTGATAAGATACCTGGGAGCTAGGAAAACCAGAGA
Source organism: Filicampus tigris (assembly GCF_054856515.1). Classification (NCBI taxonomy): domain Eukaryota; kingdom Metazoa; phylum Chordata; class Actinopteri; order Syngnathiformes; family Syngnathidae; genus Filicampus; species Filicampus tigris. Next base: position 9,789,494 of record NC_141222.1, read on the forward strand.
GGAGTCCAGCCACGATCTCTCTCTCCATTTCTCCAGGCACACAAACGCAGCACGTCGGGCCATAAACAGGTTGTCTGCATAGTATCACAGACATGGCTTTTCTGCGATGCACTGGAGGAGCCTCAGTCGCCGTCTCTCTCTTGTAAATACTCTGCTCATTGTTTATACAGTGTGGCGTGGCTTCAGGTTCCAGGGACTATCACTCTGGGTCTGGGTCAGGTCGCTAGGAACACATACACACAAACTTTGAGTAATACACTCCACACATGCACGCACACACACACACATGCACGCACCCCCCCCCCCACACACACACATATATTCATACTAATGCAAACCAGACTCTTTCCCCCTCTGCCTCTAAGAAAGGAGGGAGGGCAGGGAGCCCAGTCAAGAGACCGCACAGCATTGGATACGGGCCAAATGGACCAGCGGAGCTTGTTTGGAAAGCTTTCAGTCAGAAAGCCACTTTTTGGCAGGGGCCCTGTGAGTGCTGCTGAGCCCTCTGAAGCTGGCTGGAGCTGCTAAAATAAATAATGGTTCGGGCCAAGGGGGTAAGAGTGGCGTTTGGGGTGGGGTGGAGGGGGGTCCGTGGAAGTGGGGTTGGCTGAGTTGTCGGGTGGGGGTGGGGCTCTTGATTGGGGGGGGGGGGGTGAGGTGGGCGGGAGGAGGTTTTAGAGACCGCTCCTGTAATTATATCTGTCAGTCGACACCACTTGGGCCACCGCATATCACGTTTCCCCTTGTCTTTTGCTGTCACAAGGTAAAGGGAGAATAAGCCGGTTGGGGGTGGTGAGCAAGAAAATATAAGTATGAATATCTCTGCGCACATTTATTCACAGTTCATGCACACGATCGTATGTGTGTGAACAATTTTGCTATTCTCCTGAAGGGAGCAGGCGTGTGTGTGAGTATGTGTGAGGCAGTGGGCTTTCAGGGAAACAAACCTGGGAGGGCGAGATAAGAAGGTGTTTCGCACAAGACTATGCTGATCTTTCAGCAGGGGGCAAAGTAGTGTCCCATCTGCAGCCAAGAACAGATTGTTGCACTTTAACTAAATATGTGAAACTTCACCAAAGGCATCTTGGTCATTTCCCCCGTCAGATTAACAAGTAAATCGTCCATTGTCTGCTGCAAGCCTGGAGTAGGTGTGGTGTGTAATTTGATCAGTACTGTATATATTAAAGGATGTATGTACTTTGTCTAATTGATTTTTAGTCATCGTACAAAAGATCATTTGGGGCTCAAGTTCAAGTTATAGATATCTATATTGTTGGAATGTTTTGTAGGTCTCGAGTCCATAAACCCAATTAGCAATTTACAAAACAACTCTTTACTCAATGCGTGTTTGTTTTATCTTTCAAGAAGGTGCATCCATCCATTATCGATACCGCTTTTCCTCACAAGGGTCGCGGGGCGTGCTGGAGCCCATCCCAGCTGTCTTCGGGCAGTAGGCGGGGGACACCCTGAATTGGTTGCCGGCCAGTCGCAGGGCACACAGAGACAAACACCCGCACTCACAATTACACCTAGGGGCAATTTAGCGAGTCCAATCAACTTACGATGCATGTTTTTGTAATGTGGGAGGAAACCGGAGTACCCGGAGAAAACCCACGCAGGCACGGGGAGAACATGCAAACTCCACACAGGGAGGCCGGAGCCGGGATTGAACCCACGACCTCTGAACAGAGGGGCGGACGTGCTAACCAGTCGTCCACCGTGCCGCCATTTCAAGAAGCTATTCAAATAAATAAAGGCTCACACAAGTCGTTTGAATTTTCTCGTCAGTTTTGTTTTCCATCTCTGAAGTTCAGTAATCATACAATGATCAGATCTGGGCAGCTTTTTCATCCTCGTGAATGCTCTCACCCGAGACGGGCGAGGGCAGAAAAGGGGCACGGGCTAACATGCAGCCCTCACATTTAGACTGTCTTCTAAATCTAAACATAATGTGGGCTAGTTTCCTCCCTGGCAGGCCCTGATCTTCTCCAGCTGGTCCCGTGCTCAGATCAGGGCACGCTGACTGAGACTTTTAACTGATGTGTGTGCGATGTGCAATTCCCATTTTGGCTTTTGGTTAATCTATTGGCTAATATAAAGCCGTTTATATAGATTTAGATCCTTCATTATATATACCTACTTATATACTCTATATGTGGTGTTATGGATGTGGCTCTTTGTTAATTTGTTGATCCATCTAGCCATGCGTCTTTGCATTGCAGAAAGAAATGATCACACTCACTGAGCTTGAAAAAAAATGATTAGTGGTTGATTTGTGAGCAGAGTTATTTTTAAAATATGTTACTACTTTCCAGTCAACATTGTACAGGTAAAAGGCACCCCATTCAGGTACTCTATATATTGAGAAACCGTGTTCCTGCATAGGACTCACCGCGGTCTTACAGTGAAAATGAAATTAGTCCACCATCGATAGCAGTAGAGTGGAACTGTACAATTAATGAATCAAATGATATGTTTTCTGTTTGGTTCAGAAGAAAATTTGGACTTTGGTATCAGATCCATGTAGTATGATCAAACCGAGTTCCTCTCACCAATATGAATGATAATCGTCGGTTGCAGCGTACTGATTGCTGGCTGATGAACTAGTGGAGCTAGGCTTGCCAGATTGTGTGATGGAACTGGCCCAGTGCAAGGGTGCCTTCAAAGTGTAATTAAGTTTTAAGCACCAATTTAAAAGGCATTGCCAATCGTGCATGCATTTGTCGAACAGCTGAGTGAAGTAGAAGTCAATGCATTTTCATGTTTAACTACTGTATTTAATGGGGAACTAATGCCAACAATATTTAAAGCAAAGAATACATTTTATGTTTGTGCACTCATAAAAACACAGTATTCTGGTTAATATTGCGTTGTTGGAATGAGAATTTAATGCAATAATTCATCAACGTAAGGGTAGCGCCATGTTGAGCAAGATCATTTTCAGCGGCTGACCGGGAGTGATGCTGCAGCGCAAGTAGTGTGATGTACTATGTAGCCTTTTACGTGCAATGAAATTGACTAAATAGCTTGTTGTTTCTGAATATTTTCTACATGTATGGGTTTCTTTGTAAATAAAGTGGGCAGCAATCGGAGGACATACTGTATGTCACATTCTCGCCAGAGTGAAAAGACCTAAAAATGGCGGCCTATGTTAAGCAATAGATGCAATGTTTTAAACGTTTTTTAAAAATGTTTTTCTCAGAATAAATATAACGTAGATTTAAGTAGACTGTGGCTGATAAAGAAGATATTCACACTTAAAATATTAGACTTAGACTGGATATTATTGGTATTTTCTGTTGGCAATGGCAGCTGCACTGATCTTCTTATTACCGATCAGTGTACATTCAAAATCATTCAGAAACTTTTATTTTCACTGTTAAGCTTATGTTTGCTAATGTTTTTTCTGGGGGGGTGGGGGGGAGGGGCTAGGAGTATGAACAACTAGAACCTAGGCATTGATTTTAGAATTTTTTTAAATTCCTGCTTTCACATGAACTTACCGACGGTGAACACGTATAATTTTCAGCAGCTTCCAGTTTCTCTCTCCTTCTCACACTTTTCTTCTCCTGCTTTGTAGTCATTGGCCTTGCCCTGTGATCCCCGCCAGGATCAAGTCCAAGGAGCTCACCCTAGAGACACAATTATCACACTGGGCTAAATGTGCCGCCCATGAGCGAGAGTTCCCATCAAAGGCCTACCATACTCTCCCCTCACTCGTTTCCATCCTGATGCTTCAGTCTTTCTGTTCCTACACCACAATGTACTATTTTTAGGTCCCTATTGTTTTTGTAGAAAATTATTATTATTATTATACATTATTTTAGATTTTCGGCTTTTCAATCCTTTCTCTTTTCTATTTACAATGCATTTAATGATTGACGTTGAAGGGATGGTAGGATGACTATGGCCCTGTCTACACATAGCCGGGGTTTTTGAAAACGCCGGATATAAGCCTGCGGTTAGCCCAATCAGTTTTTTCAGTGAAAACGCGAATCTCCGGCCGCAGTGGAGATTTGCCGATATCTCCGGATTAGCGTTTTGCTGTGGACGGTTACACTCTGAGATTTACGTCGTCACCGTGCGACAACAATGCTTTGACGTCATTGTGCGACTTGTGTTTTTTCATGCGAGTCAACATGGATTCTCGCAGCGCTGCGTTGGTTATAAACATCCTCGATACGCTTTTTGCTTACTTATGTTTCCGCAACCAACCACTGCTTCTCGTTGAAAGGTTTAAAAGCAATTCTGATCTCTTGTCGTTTCTCCCGAACGAGCTTGGCGCCGTGTTTTTGGTTTTGTAGAAGTGACGTCAAAGGACGGAAGTTCCTTCTGAATGGACAGTATTTGGGGTCAGGGGCGGGGCAGTATACGGTTGTTAAAAAACCCCGGCTATGTGTAGACAAGGCCTGTATCATACCGTCCGTTGACCAAAACACCCATTACCTGCTGGTGTCTCCCAGTGACAATGGGGATGCTCACAACAGCGTTGTCAGTTGAAACAGCTCCAAGATAGCCAGTCAGGCTCGGCAGCAGGCAGTCAGTGGTGGTGGTCTGAACCTGCTCGAAGTGCGTAAGAGGTGTTGATTTAGCTGTAGGAAGGAGGATTAAATGGCTCATTGGTGGGGCTAGGAGCAGAGAAGGTGTGTAGCCGTCAGCCTACGCATGCCCCCACCCTGGCAACCAGGAGAGAAGGCCATTGGGGCTGAACAAACAAATCACATGGCCATCAAACACTACTCACTACTGCAGCACTGGGACTTCATTTAGACAACATTTTACTGGTCTCTGCTGTGCGCTCAATACACCCAACCAAAGATTGCATGCACACACACACACTGAGCCCCCCCATTGGCAAGACACTGGTTTTACAAGTCCCCATAGTGTGAGGTCTCTTATTCCCTGAGTAGCTCTAGAACAACATCAGTACGAGCAAAGGGAGAGGTGGGGGGCAGGAACAATTCAACTATTGAACTACTGGTGCTCAGCCTTGTAGAGTTGTCAATAAAGCTCATAAAAACGGTTGTGAAAGTTGTAACTGTTTTGTAAAGGGAAGTTCATGTCAACTCCTCTTAAATTTATGACCCATTTAAAGAGAAGTGTGCTTTAATGTGATGAGGATGCACCTTGCAGGATGTTTAGATTGATGGGGAAAACTCTAAATGGTTGTTACTTTTGGAAGATAAAGCTTGCATGCGTGTGTGTGTGTGTGGGGGGGGGGGGGGAGGCTTTGTGTACAGAATGAGGTCTGGGGGGTGCACATGGTAAGACAACCTGCCAGTAATGAAACCTTAGGCTGGCATTTTCTCTTTAAAAATGAAACTTTCACTTTCATGTTCTCTCCATTGGCCTCTTGGCGAGCCACTAAATGTCACTCCCTCCTCTTAAAAACAAACAGTCACGTCTCATATTAGCTGCTATTTGAAATGGCTCATAGCCCCAAGACCAAGTCTCCACACTGCCTATAAGTCTCACATGCACCAATAGCAAAAATCAGATGGAAAATATTAGAGACTGGTTGATCACAGCCACTAGATGCTGAAATAATTCGTAAGGGGAGAACGCAGGGTGAATCATTTAAGCTTATTTTAAAATATGATTTTTAGTGTTGTTCCGATACCACTTTTTGGGCCCGATACCGATTCCGCTACCTGTCTGTGCAGTATCGGCATCACCGATACATTGCCGTTTGAAAAATCCAAATATAAGCGCTATTTTTCTTGTAATTCTAAAGAATTACAAACTAACTTGAATGTAAAATTATTCATATTTAAATTAAAACAATTAAAAACAGCCTATTTCCATAGCTCTTCGTGCTTGTGAGAGTGAGACATGGGCTAGATATTAACACGCATGTGCATTTGGATAAGGCTCCTCTTCTACTTTCCTTCCGTGTGCGGCTCTCAAATATGCACGCTGCGTTCAAAGAATGATACCAGTATGTCAGGTTCACACCAAGTGAGACATTAGTAAACAACGCACACAATGAGGAGAGAAGACACTCGTCACAATATTGTCTTTTTTATTGCAAGGAGAGCGCAGGGAAGCGTACTATTACAGTTCCTAAAACCCTCTGCCCGGCTCCTGCACCTCCTCTCTTTTTATTTTCTTCTGAGTCCCTGATTACAAAGGTGTTCCAGATCTAAGGGAAAGGGGAGCGAAAGCAGCTGGAACACTCTGAACTTGTTTTGTCTATGTGTGTGTGTGTGAGCCATTATCATACATATGTGGAAGCAAAGCACACAAAGCAAGTTGGGCCTAGCTATGCAAAAAGCTAAAGCTAAACCCACAAGCTAATAATGCTAACAAGCCTAATAATAAAAATATAACACATGAATCATGATATACATTATTATTCTTACACAGTATCAATAACCAGCATCGGCACTTCATTTGTTAGTACTCGCCGATGCCGATACCAGCATTTTAATGCGGCATCGGGATATTTGCCGATACCAGTATCGGTATCGGAACAACATGAATGATTTTTATTCATTATTACTGTGGGCTGAAGTACCCAAATTTGATTTGATACGTGCACTGACTGTGTCTATCGAATTACAATAAAGCAAGTGCAAGTCTAAGTTTTAGGTGAACGGGAAAAAAAGGTCCGGCACAGCGAACAACGTCAATCTACATGGAGGCGGGTTGGACCGGGTATTGGTAATTTCACCGATGTGCACAAGTCAGCGTACTTAAAAAAGGTTGGTTTGCACCATTGTGGGCGTGAACACAGTAGGCTTTATTCACTGCTAATCAAAGTGCTTCCTCTCGTTCCCTTTAAATCAGATGCAATGACAGTCTTGCACAGAGGCATTACCGTGTGCAAAATGATGCAGCAATCCACGCATTAACATAACGACAACATAAGCGGGTATCCATCCCAAATGAGCTGGTGGTGATTCCGCTGGAGACTTAAATATGCCTCTGGTTGACATGTATCTATCATCCTGATTGCTAATACGCCCCAAAAGCTGCATGCAGGCCAGTGGAATGATTTAGAAAATATAAATGATAATGACGATAATAATAATAATAATAATAATAATAATAATAATAATAATAATAATAATAATAATAATAATGCGTAAAATGAATTTATTTCTACAATGATTCAGAGGATTTAATGCCCGCCATTGTCATATTTACAAATGAAATAAGATCACATTCAAAACATGTCCACATATCTGCCTGTCTGCATCTTGATCAAACTCACCAAAACCACATTAGTCTACCTTTTGCCAAAATTGAGATGTGGTCTGCAGAGGCGTAAGATTAAACTGACTTTCAGTCACCAATTTGTCGGATACGCACATCCAAGGACACGACTTTGCTACATGGCCTTCCGACGTAGCGAATTCCGAAACAGGTGCAGCGAGACTTGCACCTGCACAAAATTAGGATACGCCAGCATTTCTTCATGCGCCCTCTATAAAAAGAGAGCTTTTAGTGTCATAAACCAATGGTGTTCAGCCAAAATACTACTTCTTGACTAAAACATGTTTTTATCAACATTTTAACTAAAATACAAGTAAGTTGGTGTATTACTATTACTTCATATGTTCTTGATAATAAGACTATATTTCCTTGTAAAAAACAAAACAAAAAAACAAACAAACAAATTGCAACCAAATTATTCTTCTATAATGATTGGCTTTGACAATTCAAACACTTCTAACGTCTTAACTATGAGGTTGCACAGGGTTTTATTATTATTATTTGTAACGATATAGTATTCAATATCAGTGCATTCATTTAAGAAATGTGTACTGGCCAGTGTCTTGGTAGCCCGACATACGTAGCTCCGTACTGGTGATAATGTAGCATTACAGCCCAAATGAGTTGGAATTCAGGTATTTCCGTAACCAAATACGGACAATGCATAACATTTGCCAGCTCTGCTTTGAAGATGCACAGTAAATAAGGAAAACTTCCAAGTCACCCAGCTCACTGAGGTAGTCTTTCAAGATTTGCTGAATCGTCCAAGATCACGAAGGAACCTTTAGGGCAAATGAGTACTGTATTAAGGTCCCACTGTATAGCATTGTATGAGGGAGGCAGGGCATCGATATTACACACTCACTTCCTCACGTTGCCAGATAATGCGTAATATTCTTTCCTTTGCACCTCTTTGCAGGTTAAGCCCGTATCCCACTGAGGGACGACTGTCCGTGAAGGTACCAAATGGTGCGTTCTCCTCAATGGTGCGTCCTCATCAGGGTTCGTGAGCATGTTAAAAATTTCCTTGCGACAAGAAAAACTATTAAAACTGTTGCCGAACGTCTGGAGAACATTTGCGACGTTGAGGTGAACGCGACATTTGGTACCTTCGTCAACACTCGCAAATGTTTGCCCCTCAGTGGCAAATGGGCTTTGGCAGAGCTGGAACAATGTTGCTACAGAATTGTATGTTAGAACCATACTATATAGAAACTCAAGAAATACTTCAGTTTTATAGTTTAATAGAGTATAAGATTACCCCTGAAAGGATACATTACATAAAGCAATAGCTAAAGATTAGTCCTTGCATATGGCATATCTGTCATAACATTATCGCAAAGAGCTTTGATGAGCTCTGCTGCCCTTGGTTTGTGAACACGTGTCATTATTCTCTGTGTCCCATCAGCCGAAACTCATTACACTGACATAGAAAAAAGCCTTAATGTCTCTTTAGTTACTGAAAAATGTATTTTGGTTCCCATCTGTGGCATATTTGTCTGGTGTTTGATGGAGTTTTGCCTTTTTACACAATGTCAATTTTTGGATGTCACAGCACCACAAGCTATAAAATCTTTACATTTTACAATATGAATACAACGACTAGAACTAATCCTGTGAGTCAGGAAAGTGGCTTTACAGCATTGTATAATGAAGTGATAGCACACCTAAATGGGCTGAAGCCCAAATTCAGGAGTCGACAGGAGAACTCGCATGGTTGGACACGGTTCAAATGGCCTAGTATGAGTATGGCCTTACACAAAACGGTTAAGCACTTTTTGCATTTTTAATATCCCACACATCAGAGGAAGAGGTGACATTCTGGTGACAAGCAGATCCACCTGAATGCTACACAAAATTATTATCAGGACTCAAGGCGTTTGTCAAATCTCTGTCTCCATCGGGACACACTGTGACATCTGTAATGCATTTTTCTGTTATTTTTGCATGATTAAGCAAACTTGGCATGCAGGTGCTGCCCAGTGGACTGCACCAGTACAACAATATTCCCAGAACAAATTAAAGTAGCTGTCGTATGGATCGGTCTCGCCCTGTCTTTCTTGCTCGCTTGCACACGCACGCACACACACACGCACACGCACACACCGACAAATACACACACAAATCAAGCAAGCTGGCCTAAACACAAAAACACATCACATTCTGCATCTTCAGTTCCATGTTGTACTCTACTGCTGCCTCAATTATACAACTGTTTCTTCCATGATGGTAAAATAGAGGCAGTGCAGCAAATTCTCTAACCCAAATCACTGAAATCCTGCTCTAAGACTAATGAAGGGGCCTCAAGTGACATCATTAATGCGCTAACTAGTTTTGGTCCTCTGCAGTCTCATCACTTATTCAGTTGGACCGAGGGAGACACACAGACAGACATAGTCAGACAGAGGTGAAACACACTTCACACTCTCAATTACGCAGTGGAGCTCATCACTTGGCAATCTGTCCCGATCGTTTTAATTGGCTTGTAATATTGCCTCTGATCTCGTCGCCCAATTAACAAGCCAGTCTGGCAGTCGGGCTTGGAGGCCCGATGAGCATGTGATGTCTCCCTGTCTCTGCCATATGGTACAGCATCCACTTAGAAGGCCTTAAAAGTGCCCCCAACCTATCGCCATGTTCCCCCATGTGTGTGTTTGGTGGAGAAAATCACAACTTTAATTTTACATGGTTGGCGTTGCAGCTAATGGATAAGTTACTTTAGTTCAAGATCAGCTTGCCAAGTCACAGGTTACACTTTTGAAAAGTTGGAGCGAAAATAGTGCGTCCATGGGAATGTTTTTCCATTTATTCATGACTGGAACAGAAAATAGTCTTTCCCGAATATTGGAAGAATTTAATTACCCAAAATGTCTTTGGAATCTGAACAAAGAGAAACAAACCCCACATCAACTGCCCAATAGATTAAGACATGTTGTTTTGTTACAATAAATATATCATACGTGGTATACATGTGGCAATGTCTAACATCTTAAGGTATTTTTTAAAATGTGAGAGATCCAACATATGACGGGGGGGAGGGGAAAATAGCATTTGTGAGCCCACTTTTCTTAGAGTGTGTGGCGAACTCGACCACGACAGCACAGCACACATGCATATCCACGACAATCGTGAGTCTCCACCAAAACTGACCTATGAGAGGCAGTGTGGTGATACAGGGCATCCAGACTGCCTAAAAACCAAAGACGAAATGGTATAGCTGGAGTAGAAGAAGAAATAGAAAAAGCTAGGCTAACAGTTGGCTTATCGGTAACTACATTGTGCAGATAAACTGCTGTCCTTGTCATTTTTAATGTGGTGAATGACTGAATAACACGTTATACAAACAGTCAATTCAAACAGTTGCTATTGTGTGAGAGAGAATGAACGGATATTGTTGTTACTGTAGACCTTACGGCCTCTAGACACAGGATTACTTTTTATACTTGTTTATTTTCGTACAGAAACTGTTCGTAATTGTTTGGTAAATATACTAACTCAGATGGCATTGGGGGCGGGGGGTGGGGGATCACCATTTCTAATGTCTTCCGCAGTAGGTGGCGTCGGCTTTTGCAGTGTATTCTTCCATCATTTTCCGGTCAAACATGCCGACTTCTAGGCCGGCGCGACAGTTGGCCCATGTCGGATTGCCGTGTCGAGGCCTTTACACTCGGAATTAATTCCACAATGTAAGAGATTGTAACCAATCCATGTGGTTATCATGGGAGGGATTGCTCTAATGATTTAATGATGAAAAAATGCACAATCCAGGGTTATTGCTTTGTGGAAACAACACAACTACAGAATGGAATGGCAGTTTGATCCATTCATATTTCATAGTTGATGCAGGTCTGTGGCCACAGAAATATTACATACTGCAGACAAGCCAAAAACTATACACGTTTCAGAGAATGAAAACTCCTCCCTACTCTCACTTTGGTTCAGGTCAGTTTAAAATTCATCGCAGTCCTGTAGTCAAAGCTGTCTCTCCACTAGAGAGAGAAGAGCAGCAGGAGCACATAATCTCTTTCCATTCCTCCCTCTTCCCCACAGGACGAGGTGCTATAACTCTGAGAAGATCCGGCAAGTCAAATCACTGCAAATCTTTCAATTTCACAGTTTAAAGGTGTTAAAGTTGTTACTGCTCTGCCATTTGACCAGAGTAAAAACTAGACAGTACTTAGCTCATGGGCCGGTGCCAGGCCAACAACCCTGCATGCTGAATGCTTGGCATCAACTGATGGCACAGAATGCAGGCTAATCCAGCAATGGTCCAGCTCCACAAGAGAAAACAGACAAGAAGTTCATTGGAAATGACAAATGCTGGGGTGAATTCCCACCAACGGAAGAATCGACAAGGAGTGGATAGCCCGAGCCTGTCTGGCCCTGTTTTGCACTCCACAGATTTTTGGGGTTTTTTTTTCTAGGGGAAGGTGGGCTGTATTAAAGTGACTACAGGGCCATCTCAACGCCGCCATTTCCCCATTAACAGAAACCCACATCTGTTTCTCTCATTCCAGTCATGTTTTAAGGTCCCATACGGTGCAGTTAAATTAGAGCCAGCACAGGTTTATAAATGTAAAAACCCGCAATAATCTGGAACTGACATGACCCCTAATCTTCTTGTGATTGTCAGCATGGTGAGTAGCACTAACTAGCGCTTTCACAGCATCAACATGTGTTTTTGCCACCAGACTTTATGTGTGTGTGGAGAAGAAAGATTTTATGGGTTAACAGTTACTATTTCCTTCGCATGGTTGTGTTATGTAGGTGATTGATGATGAATAGGTGATGAAAAAAACATGATCTATATAAGGAATATACAATAATGCACAATATGAACAAACAGCAAAAGACAGGCCTCATATTGATTTATTTATGAATTAATAAATCAATCTGGGGTTGTTTGGTAGACTCACTTGTCCCTGAATTTTTCCACTTTGCTACATGTCATTTTAGACAATGCTAGGGCTCTCATCTTTGTGGGAACCATTCGGATGAGGCCCTTTTTCACAGCATGGCTGTGCCCTAGTGCACAAAGCAAGGTTCATAAAGGCAGGTTGTCTTCATGAACCTTTCTAGCTAAGTATAGATTGAGAGAACCCTATCAGATAAATTCAAGATGCACTACGACGGAGATACTAAGCCAGGAAAACTGTCCGAGCTGCATATTTAGAGCAACACCATAATTTCTGTAACGATAGCAGTGGCACTGCTAGTATAATGCACTGTATAATCTAACAGTCGTGTAAGCAATCAATATTCCAGATCATGTGTTACTGTATATTTTCTCAAAATGTTAACGTGAGTGTTTTCTGATGATAACACGTATGATTAATGCCTATGGTAATAAAACAGAGTTGTAAAACCAATGACTGCCTTGTTTCTGATGAGGAGGGTGGTCCAAACAAGTCTGCTTAGTGGAATTTATCTAATTGGTAGTGGCGTAAAGTGAAAAATTGCTACCTTCAATTAAGAGCAAGAGATATAGGAAGTACAGGAAGTCCTCGATTTACGAACGATACTAGCGATTTAACCCGTGTAAATTGGATTTCACCGTTAAAATCGAAATTTACGTCAAAATACTAGGTATAAAAAAACTAAAATACTGTAACGAATTGGGTTATCTGTGTTGTTGTGGTGACATATGTGTTTTGCTGAGTTGTGTTGTTTCCGATCTTTCTGAATGGATCACGTGACTCGCTGGATGGGAGGGGTGTGCGAGTGAGAGGAGAGGGCGGACGGAAGGAAGAGGGGACATCCATGTGTGCTCATGATGGAACGCTTGTTGC
>NC_141222.1:9807500-10022500 GCF_054856515.1 Filicampus tigris
GGACTAATGCAGTTAGTGACGATTACACTCACGAATGAAAAACCACTTCCCTCATTTTAAAAAGGGGTTCCGTTAATTGTCAAACATCAGCAAAAGGGGTGTCCGTCAGTCCATCACTGACGGACCGGTCCGTCAGTCTGACGGAATGCCCCCCTCTGCAGATAGCATTAGTGATATTATGAATATTCAATATGCCACGTATATTAAAAAAACGTTTAGCCATATACGCTGCTCATCCCAGCTATCGTATGCCGTAGCGCAACGTAATTCATTTATGGTTTCTGGTCCCGGTACTGTTTAGCTATGTAACATTATTGTGTATAATTTTCTCTCGGGACACTTATTAATTTTCCCGCTATTTTGCTGTTCAAAGTTGGATACTCTCCTCTTTGATATGTTTCCTGCCAGCTTAGCTTAGCAATTTGTATTGCTTCTCTGTCGTTTGTTTATTATGCCTCGTCACCCCTTTGTAAGAACGATATTTGTTAGAAGTGTAGCCACAGAGGTGATGGTTCCTGACTTAAGGACGATTAAGCAACGTGTTTAGCCGCACTAGCTATCCAGCCAAAGCTTGCTGCTAGGTAGCTGGTGTGCCGTAAGTAGTGCCGAGCTTACTTCAATTGTACCCTAACATTGAAAAGCAGCGATGATAGCTAGATAGCTAGATAGCTAGCTAGATAGATAGATAGATAGATAGATAGATAGATAGATAGATAGATAGATAGATAGATAGATAGATAGATAGATAGATAGATAGATAGATAGATAGATGGATTGCCGCACATAGGTGACATAAGTGCATTGCATCACGTTAATGTGCGTGTCCACTGAGCAAAGCTTTTTGGGACCATTTCTGCAGTTCAATTATAGGAGAAACTTACAAAACTGTGATTCTCAGTTTTGCTATTAATGTGTTTTAATGGGTGCAAAATATGAATTTTCACTCATAAACTGCGATGCGAAACCGCTTTTTTTGAACCTTGCTTTTACAACTGCTTAGTGTAAATGACACACATCATGTCATTTTGATTCAAATGACTGGCAACGGCAATCCCAACATGCTTCATCTCTCCCCCATGGGAAACTCCCCTCTGAACTGTTCACCCACAACAGCCACCACTTCTACTCCCTATGAATGGTTTTGGACAACATTCATTGGTCCTGTCGCTGCATGGCGCAGGTCTCGGTGCGGGTCAGCGTTGTAGCGTGCAGGTGGAGATGAGATAGCATCACCATGTAGGAGGGCACGGATCGTGAGACAAAGTGAACGTTTGATGTCGGGCAATGTCCGTGCAGCAGTGCAGCAGGCCCAAGGGCCATTCAAATTCTTCGCCTGCCTCCGAATATGTTAAGACATGCCTTGATATCGCTGCATCTTCAGAGTTAGTCAGTACGTAATCTGTGTGTGAATGCTTTGACGGGCATCACTGATAACCTCCACTCCCCCACTCTTGCACTTGAGTGTGTGAGAAAGTGTGGGTGAGAGAGGGAGGGGGTCACCACACTGTCTTCCCCTCCGGAGGGCTTGTCCTGTGCCATCTGGCACCTCAGATGCATGGGCACGTCAGGAGGAGGGGGTCTTTTGTGTGTGTGTTGTTGTATGTAATTTTAGTGGGGAGGGGATTTTTTATACAACTTCAACAACATCGACAAAAGTATTGGGACAGCTCTTTATTATAACCACAGGAAGTGCAAATTAAAGAATATATGCTGTTTCACTGCTTTCTAACAGCATCCATTCTTCTGGGAGACTTTCTACAAGATTTTGGAGTGTGTCAGTGGGTATTTTTGTCATCAAGAACATTTGCGTGGTTAGTCTCTGACGTTGGCTTACTGTCTCTCTACCAGTTCATCCCAAAGGTGTTTGATGCGACTGAGGGTTCTTACACACCAAATTACTCCAGTAATGCCACCATGTACTTTGAAACCTATCTCCAAAGTTGTTCAATATGTCTTTGTTGGCTGAAAATTAAGCTTCAGGGAGAACTGAGTGGAATCAAGAGGCATGTCCAAATGTGTCTTGGATATTTTATGTTCGGTAAATCCACATTTCCCAAATCCAGTTTTGGCAACCAAAATGTTTCCCTTTTTATTTTCAACTTCCTCATGTTTTTCGTCATGTGATAAAAAAAGGTCATGTTTTTGTGCTTGAATGACCTATTCTCATTTAATTTTTTTGTGAAATCAGTTTCCCACAAATTTTTCTCCTCACCCTCTTTGCTGATTGATTCGCTCTGTTCACACTGTGGGTATTGTCGCTTCATTCCTGTACTTGCCTCTAACTTTCCCCTTTCTCTCCTATATGTGTGACGCTTGGGAAACAGCTCAGCCAGCTGATGAGGGCCGGTTTCGTGATAGCACCCAACCTTGACACCCACAGCTGCAGTCCACACAAACACCCCACCTCTCCCACCCCCACCCCCGCACGTGCACACACACACACACACACACACACACGCACCCCCCCCCCACATACACACACACACCCACACACACACACAAGGATTGAGGGCATTGCGCTATGTTAAATATCACAATGCATTTACATTCATTGTGGTGTGGATTTGTTGCTATAATAAGGCTATAAAAATCATGAATATTCACACACACTTTAAGCAATTATGATAATCAGCCTTATTCCTCGCCTCACCGCTATCTGTCAGAGGATGGGAGAAAAGTAGGTTGGGGTAGTCTTGCACCAGTTTTGCATTGTAGAAATTATGCTGCATTATTCTTCCCTCGTCTTTTCAGCTCATCCTTTTCCCTTCCTTCATTGTCCACCTCATTCTGCTCCTTTACAACGTTTCTCGGTTCCTCCCCCGCCTGCGTCTTTATCTCCTTCTTTCCTCATATTTTACCCTCTTTTTCCAGGCTTGTTCCACGCAAAAGTCCATTGTGCTTCATGAAGAGGAGGGGTAGAATCCCGGAGTGAGAATGGCCCCTGGGTGCCGCAGAGCTGGCAGCAGTGTTGGTCTAATCTTCCGGGTCAGGCCTGCTTCTTTCATCTCTTCTCACTTGGAGCCCCTTGTGTTTGATGTGAACTTAGCACAGGAATAACTGTACTTTTTTCTGTGCTAACCTGGTGCTGGTGTAGGGGGAAGCACTTTGTTGTTGTCCTCGGAGCCTTAACAATGCTGGAAGGAATGCAGAAAATCTTAATAAAAGGCTTTTGATCCACACTGATATTAAAGTGAGAATGTTGAGTAAAGAGACTGTAAGCCAGCACAATGTAAAAAAAGTGCAGAAATCGCAGTTATCAAAATGCAAATTGCAACGGAATGTAAAAATGGAATTTGTCTTTAATTCACAGCCTTTGAAATTAATTACTTTCGACTTGCCTGCAGTTGTTTAAGTTGTAGGTGAAAGAAGCAGAAATTCATTTGAAGTAGAATTAATAATAATGGGAAAATAACCAGCGCTTGAAACATTGCAGTGTTAAAATGATTGATTTTGTCAGTTCTGCAGAAACTACGTCTACTTTTCATGATGAAAGTGTACAGTAAAACGTTGAATGCCCCATACGTCATCCAAATTTGAGTCAAAACAACGTTTTCT
Source organism: Filicampus tigris (assembly GCF_054856515.1). Lineage (NCBI taxonomy): Eukaryota > Metazoa > Chordata > Actinopteri > Syngnathiformes > Syngnathidae > Filicampus > Filicampus tigris. Next base: position 9,811,056 of record NC_141222.1, read on the forward strand.
GGTTAAAAAAAAAAAAGTATGCCTGAAATGTCAAACAAACATTTGGAGGTTCATCAGTTACAATGCCTGACGCAGCACAAGGTGTCAGCAAATTAGTGATACATAAATTAGATAAGAATCAAAAGTATTAGTTCTATACCAGTGTTTTGTTTTTCCTTTGGTTTTGTTTGCATAATTTGTGATGCCATGCCATCATAGAAGGGTACAAATAATGGAAAAGAGATCATAACTGCAAACGTACTTATAAAATTAAATGAACTTGTATGACTTCTTTGTTTAATATGAGCAACATATAATACATTTTGTATCAAGCAAATACTTTCGCTGTCCCAGACCCACCCGGTGAAAATCTGCGATAAAGAAAGACCATATTAAAAAAACATTCTTTTTATACTTTTACCTTTCCCACACACCCTCTTAAACATTTTAAACATATGTAAATGTATTAAAACACACTTTTAAAAAGTATGGCTTAGTGTCTGTTCTCACTTTCTCCAAATAAAAAGCAAGGTGTGTTCGCTTCACGTTATTTTATATATCATATTAATATGTATTATATTAAAGTTAACCGTAAAACTGGCAGATAGAATCAAACATTATATATTCAAACACACAAATGTTCAACCAAATCATATACTGTACAATAATTTATTCAAATGAAAGTGACTATAGCATATCATGCAAAATACCATTGACTGAAAATTAGCATAACACTTTATAAACATTCGAACAACGGCTACTGTAAGAGAAATTGTGCAGTAACAGTAACACATGCAAACAGAGGATACAACAATACAGGCAGATACACACTCTGGCCAGTGGGAAAATAAATGTTGAAATGGCAATATGTGGTAGTACTGCACAAGTATTGCAAAGAAGGGGCATCCTCTTCTTGATCTGAATAAACGCTACATCTCTTCCAGTAGTCCTCTGTACTGCGTACGTATTTTTACCAAGTAGATGGTAATGTGAATGAATGGAGTTGCTTTACTTTGTTGGTTTGATTTGAATTACAGTATATAAACTACAGCGGTTACACAACTATATTTGTTCATAACACTTACAGAGCATTCAAATGTGACTTAAAGCATGCATTTACAGTTATTTGATGGCAACAGTTAGACTGGAACAAATGAATTCCCTTTACATCATTCCTTCTGGGAAACGTGAACAACTTGCAAGATGGCCACAATCAAGGAAGTGATTGTCTTTGACTTTGGGGGTTTCGCTGTACAGACCGTATATGTGCTAGATATTATAATATGCATTTTTTTCCTGTAAATATTTGTTACAATCCCTTGAAAACATATAATTGGACTACACCAAAAATCAAGCGGGAAGTCCTGAATCTTCCAATTAACACAGATATATCACTAAATAGCACTAAATGCAAGTTTCAGATTAGATAAAGCATCAGTTGGTAACCTCATCTGATTCTTAAGGAGTCAAAGCTGAACCTCTCCATTTTGCTTATGGAAACAAGCTAAAACCCCATCGGTCAAACAAACAAACAAACAAACAGACAAACAAAAAAACAAACAAACAAACAAACAAGCAAGCAAGCAAACAAACAAACACACATTTTTGGATGGAAGTATTTGTACTATGGTATTTGGCATGCTTGCTGCCATGGCAATAGCCCAAGTCTCTGTGCAACAGCAGCACATTAACCCCTCTTGACCTTTTATTCTCACCTGTGATAAAAGAGGAGGAAGAGAAGGAGTATATGCCCCCCTACTACCACAATGCTGCACTTTCGAGCACCCGGGCACCAGCAGGCCCTTGAGAGCCCACAGTCATTAGGAGTGCTTTATTCTTGGTGAGGGAGAGAAAAGGGGAGACGAGGGGAGTGGAGTGAAGGAAGAGGAGCATTGAGTCTGGAAGATAATGTACGGTCAAGACTGGAGACTTGCGGGCAGTGGGTGAAGAGCAGGTTGGGAGAGCGCTGCTTTTTCAACAAGCAGCGCCCGGCGAGCCAGCTGCTTTTGGGCTTTTTGTTTGTCTTTCATTTAAAGTAGAGAACGGTAGGGGAGAGAGCTATGGATAATTGGACCAGGGCTTTGACTTACACACAGGGATGTGCACACAGTATATAGAGTTTCAAATTCTTTGTCCCACTTCCTGCATATGGGTCACAAAAGAAGCGTTTTTTGTTGCGTTAGGGGGTAGGACGAGGGGCGGCTTGTATATTAATTTGAAAGACACAAAGAACATATATGGCCATAAGAACATATACATATATATAATTGCAACATTAGTTGTCATGTCTTTAAATATGTACAAAAGCCTCTAAGCCACACATGAGAGAGTAGCGTGATGTGACACATCTCCTGATAAAAAGGACTGGGCTCTCTTCCATTGACTGGTGGTTTTGGGGGGGGGGTGGGCTAACCTTAACTTTCACTTCGAGATAATCCCTCTGATAATCAATAATAAAGCCTGGCTTTCATCACAGTGGGGGCCTTGATAAAGTTGAGAGGCCATGAATGACTTGAATAGGGCAAATATGTTCAGCAAGACCCCGAGAAGTAATGATGGCAAAAACATAACAAATGCTCCTCCCCCAGAAATAACTGGGTGAGGCTTATGCACATCTGATGAAGTGATGAAAATAAATGAATTATGCATTGGCTATCAATGAGGGAAGCGGAGGACACATTGCATTGCTTCAGGCCATTTTTAAGCCTCTATTCATAAAGAGGAGACAGACACAAAGGCCTAAGGCCTGTGGGAGTCCACCATCGCAAGGGAGGAAGGCGGACATGCAGTTCAAAAAGGAAACTGTTTTTCTCCTCTGGCCTTCATATTCCAAATAATTAGATATGTTGCTAAAATTGGTATTTGCTGGAGCCTTACGAGGCCTCGCAGTGGAAAGGCAGCCTCAGGATTATGAAGGCAAACACGTCTTTGTGCAGTCACTTATTTGCAGTAATAAAATGTTTCACTGACATGTGACCTTTTTTTTCTTACGGTGCCAAAAATGATTGAATTCATTTTTTTGTCTTGTTAATTAGCCATCATATTTTATTTTGCAGTCCATCCGGTAGATGACCTGAACTCACTTCGATGCACGTCCGTATAAACACTACCAGTCCCCAAAAGTGTGTCTCCTTCAAGATGAGCTGCTTGAATGTAGACCAGACTAAGGCGCAATAGGCCCTGAAACATGCAGAGAGAACAGAATAGGGGTCTCTGTTCTTTTTTCTCCTTTAGAGAAGCAATTGAACTGTCTGTGAATAAACATGCCTGGCCCTGATCATTATAGATTGTAAAGTGTTTGCAGAAAAAAGGGTTAATCCCCGCGAAGGCCAGCAGCGAGTGTGCTCTTACTGTAAGTTAATAAAGTTTGAAATGTCTTCTTTTATCGGTTATCACCCCCCCCCCCCCCCGCCCCTTCACTCCATATTTAAGTCTGAAGGATAAATACCACAGTTGACCGTGTGACCCAAGGCCAGTTTACGATTCAAACAGTTGTGCTTGGGTGACATTGGGTTTGGCGAGGCTGAATTATTGTCTGCTGTCGGTTTGTAAGCCATGCGCAATGAAGGACATAGGTTTAGAGACAGGCTGCAACTCCGTCCTTAGTAGAAGCTTTTTTTAATCACAGTTCTTACCTTAGTTTTTGTTCATAGGTACTAAATGAGATCCATTCCAAAAGCACCGTATAAAAATCGACCTTTACAAAGATAAACATTCGATGAGCGGTGGTGAATGGGAGCAGCTCCTCTATTTCCTTTAAAATCAGCGCGCTCGAGGCGCACAGTCTTTGACTTTGCGGAAGAAGAAAAATAAACTCGCTGGAGTCCTTGCAGGGATGGAAGCTCGCAAAGTACGTTTATAGGGAACTGCAAGCAGACCTCCACGGGTGAATGATGTTAAGTTGGCCACTGTGAAGTGGGCGCTTGGAGATGGCCTGATCTTTCGTGTCCATACGTGATTGAGTATGTCTAATAAAGCATTACCAAAACTGCTTTAGAAACACACTAATGGCAAGTATTGTATTTTTTTCAATGCTGTAAAACTGCAAAGAATCACAGTTGTTTCAACATTTTTGATGACCTAATTAATGACTCATGAGATGGGCAACATATTAGAAACAGCAATCTGTGACGCAGTGCAGTTCATTCACTGCTGCAAACAGCCACAGTACTGAACACATTGATAAATTGATAACTGTCTGACAGTGTCAAACAAAACGTAGCATTACAGAATTACCCTTTTAAAGGAAGACTTTTGGATACAGGTTGTATTGGATCTCATTATAATCGCAGGTGTACCTAATGAAATGGCTGCTAAATGGATTTACTTTTTTTTGTTTTAGTTTGAAGCCAGCCATGTTCCAGTCAATTAATTTTTTTGTCCATTTTTTGTGTAAGTTTTTCATTTCACATTTATCAGGTAGGCGTCTCCAAGTATCTGGAAAAGTATTACCGGTATGTATTATCCTCGTTCCATGTTGTAACTCACGTTGTTGAGGATTTAATATTATTCCCGGTGTAAAGCAGCAAAATATCAGCATTTCTCAAGCATTTGGTGTTTTATGGAAGGGTGAAGAATTCAGCAGGGCCTGAAAGGCCACGGCTTGAACCTGCGTCTGTTTCTTGTCACGTCACATTTCTTGGAAGGAACGTCTGGGGTACACTGGCATTTTCTCCTCGGAGGGATTTTGTTTATATGGCCGAGGGTCGCTGCTTAGTCTCATCAGCCTATAGCCACCAAACACTGGGCCTCGTCACAAAGACACTTGTTATGTTTTTCAGGCTTGGCTTGGACATTTTCTTTCCTGCTAAATGCGGCATTATTTAAATGATGAAATCAAGTCTTGACCAAAACAGCCTTTGATGTCAGCCAGGGGACATTTAGTCATCAGCAACATTTCAACAGGCAGCCTCTTTAAATGTTTTGACATGTCATTACAGGGCATCTGATGGAAAGGGCAGTGACATACAGTGACCATTCCACCACTGTTACAACGCGTTACTTCTCCCGGGCTCCACACAAGTCAAACGAACCCATGACACAACTCCTACCAGTGCCCCATCGTCCTAATGTCACACATGTCCCAACAGTTTTACTTCAAACTTCCCCTCGTCACCCCTTCAACCCCGCACTGGCCCCAGCCCGTCCCCCTCTTATTCCATCCGCCCTTTCATGCACGGCCTCCTCATCCCTTTCAACATCCCATTGCCCTCCCTCCTGTCTCCTGTCTGGTTCTTCTTTCTCTCACCCACTCGCCTACCCTCGGCCTGTCTGTCCATTTGTCATACTTATCATGCTTACCCACTTTGCTTGCTTCACCATCTTGCCCAACCCCAACCTCTTTGCCTGGTGCTTTTGTCCCTGTGTAACATATGCTTAGACTGGCATCTCATCTCGGAGCTGCTCCCAGTATTGTCCGTATCACGTCGTGTGAGGATGGCGATTTGAAGAGTCCTGCAGGCATCTCTCTTTGTCACCAGCGCTTAATCTCAACACAAGTGCAAATCGGTGGTGAACACTGTCAGCAGCGTGTTGCGTGTTGCCACACATCTGAGCGACAGCAGTATGAGAACATGTGTACCATGACAAAATATGCACACACGTTCTGTCCAGTGGGAGGAAAATTGACCATGTGCTTCGACTGCGTGTTGATTCTAGCTCTTCACCCCGTGATGGACTCTACCTTTTCCTCCCTGCCTATATGACCAAGAGCATGTAGATTTCCCCAAGACACAATAGTGGCTTTGTCCTGGGGTTGTGGTCTGACAGTTGTCATAGCCTGACACTGCCTGATATGATAATTGCTTTGACAACCGACGAATCCGTATTGGAAATTAAGACTCCCTTTGTCCTATTCTGCTTAACAGCCTTTCAGGCCGGCTATCTAAGGCAGAGCTATATCCAAAAGATTAGGTGGTTCCCTGCCATGCTACAAAAGCCTTAGAATATTTCCCACATATGTTATGCCACATATCCAGCTTCACCATGTCCACCACAATGGTAGAATCACAAAGACAACAGAATGAGGGTTGTGAGTTTTAGGGAATATGCAAATGATTAATAATAGCCATTCTAAATTGTTATTGTTCTTTCATCAAACAGCGCCAGGAAAGTGTCCACAGCAATTTTAATTGTGCTTTCTTCAACTTTCTGTGGGAAGGTGATGTCAGAGTGTTACACATTCATTTTCTGAATAAATCAGAGGCAACGTTTAAGAATATTACACAGATCAGGTTCTCCCATCATCACAGTTATCTTTATGATCCTAATCTGCCTCCGTAGTACAGATTGTCCTGTTCTGCTGTGCTACTTTCTTCACCATTTCATGCTCTACGGTAGCTCATAGTGGCAAGTATTGCACATAGTGTGAGTATTGCCATCCAGAAGTCAGTAGACAAGTTTGTTTGCCTGATTTCACTAACATTTTGGGAATTCATAATTAAATGTCTCTTAATTGGTAGTATTTTGAGGTTGTCTTTTATTTGTCAAAAACATTTGATTTGTTAAATTCATTTAATAAGAGTTTTGAAGAATTTATATAACAGCTTGCACTTGAAACTGTGATACAAACACTGTGATACAAATACAACACAAAGTGTTTAAAACCTTTCATTGGCAAAAAATGTCTTTAGTCATGGGCAACTACATGAACCGCCGCTGTCACACCCCTGCACTCAGACGTGTGGCAGCCCAGGTCGCTGAGGCACCTGTTGTAATTAAAGCCCCCTTGCACGAAGATCCCCCATAAAGGGCGTCCATATAAATACAGTAGAATATAATGATTTTTATTGTTATTCAGAACAGCAGGGGCTTACTAAAAAAAAAAAAAAAAAAAAACCTGCTGGCAGCACATACTTTCTCCTTACTGTGGCACAAACAGACAGAAGTTAATGGTGTCTACCTCATTCCATCTTCAATAAAAATACAAGACAAAAGTGTGTATATATTGGGGGAGAATCAACTTTCCTTTGGACATGTATGAATGGCTCATCATCGCGGGAACAGCCTGCACAAAGAGCAGGCCATTTTTAGTGAGCTGATCATGCACTGCCAGGAAAAAGACAATTATAGAATGCGTAAGACTCTTTGAAACAGGTTCAAATACAAAGTCTCAATCTGCTTTTCATCCCAATAAAAGCCCTTATATAGCTGTCAGGCAGTAGATGAACAAGGAAAAAAGTGTGTAGTGAAATATTGCTGTGCTTGGTGTTGAGTTCTGTCCATTTCTCTGTCTGTAGAACTTTCTTAGAGGTTGGGTAGCAGGGGGTTTGTGGGATCACAGCCTCAGCCATAGACATGATAAAATACTGCCAATTTATCCAACACAGACTAAAACCAAAGAACAAATGTGTTTGATAAAAATACCATAGCTCATCTTAAATACATATTTACATTAAAGACACTATGAAGGGACCCCAAAAATATTTGTTAAATTTGATGCATCAGAGAAGAGTATTGTTAACACGCCTGCCAAATTTGAATGAATAAAAGAAATGTCAAGTATAGAAAATAAGGCTCCAAAATCATGAAAAATAGAGCCCTCCTTCCAGTTCTCAGATTGTCTGCGCATGTCCGCTGAAGGCACTGGAAACACAACCTTCACCTGTCCGTCAAATCTGTTTGTTTGTACAGTATGTGCTAAAGTGTCTGTCGTCAGCTACGGTCTGAAAAGCATGTGCCGCTTTACATAATAAACAGTTACTGTTCCCACAAGTGTCTCTGTTATGTGGAGACCAACATACAAAAACACAGAGCGAGGTGCTGACATATTGGACGACCCCGCCATGGTCGAGCAAGCGCATTAGCTCGCTAGCTCACTACCTCGCAGACAAGCAAATATGATCAACTTTTAACTTTCCCTCCTGTACTCAGCACTCTGTACTTACATAGTGGGAGAGGGCCGACTTATGCCACGTGCCCAAGTGGGCCCTGTTTTGGCCACGGCCAAAAGTCCTGATAATTGAAAAGGTGAGAAACAGTTAATGCAATATGTCAACAATCCACTAAATTGTTCTCAGTCTTTGCACATGTTTTCAGCACTTTTTCAAATATATCGAATGTATGTAAGAAGCAAATCACGAAAATGACTTTTCCGGATCTTTACGTTGTCCTATTACCCATGTTTTAAAAATATTAATAATAATAATAATGATGAGGATATTATGAGGACATTGATCACGCGGTACAATATTTTGTCACTTGTCTGCTATGTATTTGCAGGTGTGCTGGTTATCATTCAGAGCAGATTTGTCGTATCTGTCAGACTGTGGTCAACCTATGTAAGAGGTCAGTTATATTGACCTCATCACTACAAGCAAGATCTCATCCTTGCTCTCTTCATCTTCAGGTCAGTTAATTGCTATTGGCTAATCATCAAATTTCATCTGATCTCTGACATCAATCATACAATTAGTTGCACCATGAAACATTTTCAACATGTTGTTTCAGCAACTAAAAGGAGGTGTAAGAAATTGAAGTGAAGTGAAATGGGAATGATAAAGTAATAATACATAAGCATGATTGTGGAAGAGAATAATCAACTGCTCCTCTGTGAGGTAATTGAACAAAGTGCGTCTGAATTAAAATCAGGTCGTTCCTGGGAGCCACCGATAATGAATTTGACGAGGAGAATGACTGGGAGTCGCTGTTGGGCTGACCTCGGCAGTAATGCTACAGCACGGGGAGCATGTGCTCCAACTTGGCAACACTCACCTTTTTCACATCCCGACTGCAAAGTGCTGTAAGTAATGACTGAAAGTGATGATCCTCACTGAAGGTGAGCACGGCTTTAAGAGCCATGCTGAATGGAGAGCTGTCACTGTGACATTTTCTGGGCTTCTGAATTACACAGCAAACAGGTGGATTAGTGACTGACATCCAGAAGGTGACTTGAAGTCATAATTCTTACGATACATGTAATTTCACGGGGCAAGTGTTGAAATAAAAACATTTTAATATGATCTGACAAAAGCTTGTAGCCTAATATAATGAACCATTTCTGACGAGTTTTTTTTTCTTGTACGATCTTGCTGAGTGATACATCATTTTCAACATTGACACTTTGCTTCTACTCTTCAGATTATCATTAATATTATTATTATCATGATTATTATTATTGTTGTTGTTGTTGTTGTTGTTAGTAAATAAACATACTGTTAAGAATTATTCATACTTTGGACAAAGTTTGAGTTAAAGTGAATTGCACCTTAGTGAATGTTTATTGTCTTGCAGGAAATGTAACAAGAAGGTGTCAAAAGATTTGCGTACGGCATATTAATACAATTGTTATGTTATAAATTATGCATGGGATTTTCATTGTTTAGAGTTAATCAACTATAGATTTATAGCATTGGATATACAGTACCTCTATTATGAAAGAAATTGGTTTATTTTGGACTCCTTCTAGAAAATTTGGAAACTAATATTAAAAAATGTATCCTCTTCAATTTCTGACTATTTTCAGTTCAATAACTGATTGTTTCATTTTTAGCTCAAGTACATCCCTTCAACAAATTAAAAACATAATTAAAGCTTAACTGCGATTGAGTGAAAATCTCCTGCAGGATCTAATTTGGAACGTGAAATTGTAGATCTTCATAGATAGGCGCCCACTACACCTGTATTGATGTAGTCATTGTGGTTCATGAATGAAAATGATGAATTTTAGTCCGATAAAATAAAACAGCAAAACATAATCTTATTGTAAATAAGGTACCAACACTCGTACTCAAATCAGCAAATCCACAGTGTAATAGTGGCTATCTTGGTTGAAGATTGATAGTGAATTTGACCAGTTTCCCTCATCCCAATCCCTTGTGCATATATAACTGTCTCATCTGCTCTTCTCTCCCATCTCCTTGCCTGTCCGGGGGCCTAATTTAGCCATATAGGCTCTTCTGGTGCCTAAGAGAATTCTCCTCTATGCAAGCCAGGTAAAATAAAAGCGTGACACAGATGAGACCCCTCTCCATCATGGTGGATGGGGGAAGTCATGGGTGACACCCCCCGATCAGGTGTGCATGCGTAATGGCCATCCCAAAATAATCGCTGCTTTGAATAATTCCCCCACTCTATCTCTCACCGCTTGATTCTTGCTGTTTCAACTCGTTTTGTGGCAGGAATCCCATAAATCCTTGTGGTAAATGTAAATCCGTGGTCCGGGTGTGTCTGACAGATGGGGGCTTCAAGAAGTCCTGCGAGATCTCTCCTCTCACCTTTCCTTTCTGCTGGAATGAATGAATCACTAGTCGGGCTATCTAACGAGTATGAATGTGTGTCCCTCACTTAAGAAATCAGCAAAACAGTACACATGCAAAATTTGAACCAGTTGCAAACCAGTATGAAAAATCCTTCATGAGCGTGGTGTGAGCAGCCTGACGCGCGAGGGACAATACTGGTAAACACAAATACTACCTTTGTTGTTGTTGTTGTTGTTGTTGTCGTTGTTGATATGATGGGGAAATGAGGTTGTGCAGGTGGAGGGGATGCAGGCACGCAGAGCTCCGAGCTGTCAGCTCCTTGGAGGATTGGAGATCTGAGGGGTGGCGGGGAGGAATGTGGAGGAGGCGGGGAGGGTCCCTCCTTGGTCTCCTTGGCTGTCTGTGGAGCAGAACCCATCTCTCATTAAGGGAGAGTGCCTAGGAGACACTTGAAAGTGACATTCACCCTCCCTACACCCCCGCCCCCTCTTCTCCATTTTAGAGATGCTATGCATGATGGCCACTGCCACTCAGCCAGCAGGGTCACCTCTCTCTTTCTCACTGTCTCCCTCTCTTTCTCTTTCTTTGCCTGGGGGTGAATATCAATGCGTAGTGCTTTTGGCAGATATACGTACAGCACCTCCATCCTTCAATGCGATTCATCAATTATCGTCCCCTTACAGAGAGAAAGGTAACAACAGATAGAGAAGAGAGTGATGAGGATCGTGGGTAATAAGACCGATTTATTAGAAATGAGGAGGATTGAAGTCAGATAATATGCAAAGAGATGAGACGACATGTGTTCTTGATGTGGCAATGAAAAAGGAAAGAGCGGAATCAAAGGCTGGAGCCCACTGTGGGGTCAGGGACTCGGGAGATGGATCATCTCTACCGTGGCAGAGTGTCGATTCCCCCCCCCCCAGTTGTAACCCCGGGCCTTGACTCCAGCGCTCATATCCATCTCTTTAATCTCAAGAAGCTGCGCCTAATGAGCAATGTATAGGAACAATGGGAGCCTCTGTGCACCTCCCTGATCATCAGGCCTTGTTGTGTACAGTTTTGATACTTTGACCCTTTATAGCCATATGCTTTTGGCACTTAGAATATTTTCTTTGTTCTGTACTTACTTGACAAAACATGGTCACTGGAAGAAGCGTTTCCTGTTGACTTCCCGACCATTCAGTCTGTGTCCAGTGGTTGTGTTGGCTCTGTAATTGCCACCAGCTGCCTGAACGCTGATTCCAGCCAATGAGCTTCCTGAAGTCAACGCGTCTCACAAATATATTACCAAAATGGACAGTGCCGCTTAGCAAAGACCTTCTAATTAAATTCACACAGATATGCTGAAATAAACCAACCCTGTCAAACGACGCCAAACACAGGGTGATGTACTGCTCGTGATTCATACACAGCCATAAATCCTAACAAAGCTATCCACTCATAAAGGCTGTATAAATGGCTGCAGTCACATATGCTCACCAGGAGAACTCTAAGTAATTTGTCGTGGAATCCTGTCATTTGGGGTTTGTCACTCAGCCTATTTTGGATGAGCCCTAAACAAAGTTGGGTTTGCAGCCAGTGCTTTGCAATGGGTGTTGATGAGATGAGAATGAATAGCACGTGTTCAAATCTTCCTGTGCAATTAGATGCCAGGGAAGAGCCTAATTGCTGTGATTCTGACTTTAATTGCCTTCCTTTATCTTCGTACGATTGTCAAAAACATTCTTAACTGTTTCGAAACAATTTCACAGAGATACCACCAGATATCGCCATAATCTAATAATTGACTGTGATTACATGGATATTGGGAGTTCATTATAACCTTTCTTAAGTTGCTGGTGTCATTAACTAATAAGCTGTATTTTCTGAATGAAACACCAATCTCTCTTGCTTTAGATTACACTTAGATGCAGATGTGTTTTCTTGGTTATTTTCTTCTTAGTGTAGCCATCATTGCACTGGCAATGAGGCAGAATAGCCCGTGCCTGTGTGCGGGATAATTTGTACCTTCTCAATGAATGGGAGGACAGGCAAATTACGGGCTGAATAAGGACTGCCTGTGGATCTCACTGTCAGAGAGAGGAGGGCATAGAAGGAGAGTGTAATTATCAACTAGCAAAGTGCATTCACATCCTATCACAAAAGAATTGGGATGTGGGTGGAAGAGAGGAAGGGCAAGAGAGAGTGAAGGAGGTAGAAAAATGGCAAGAAATATGAAGAGGGGGAGGTACGACGAGTGAAGGACTCCTGGCCAAATGGATGCAAGGCCATAAACAGGGTTAAAACAGCCCTCTTTGGTCTGCCTCCCTGAATGCAAGCACATTAAGACCTTTTAAACCAGCACACAAGCGCCTCTTTGGAGTTACAAATAAGAAGAGCTGTTTAAGGAGATGGAACATGAGAGGAGGATATGAGAGGAAGTGAGAGAGATGGTCAGCTTACAATTAAATGCACCCATTCATTTGAATGGTCAACAGAAGCCCCGAGAGTTACCTTTTAATTTTTGGTAGCTTACATCACAGAACAAAGCGAGTCTTTTAGTGACCCAGGACTTCATGAACAGGCTTCCTATTACCCGAACGTCCTAGGGTCTCTGGGATCAGGGGTCAGCAGTAGCGAGCTTAGGAGGTGGGGGTGGGGTTTCTGGTAAAGAGGCTGGGGAACACATTTAGAGAGCAGAGACACCTGTAAGGTCAGAAGTGGCTCAAAACAGGACCACAAACAAGAGTTAAACCTTTACCGCAGCTGCAGACAATACAGGCCTCGTCAATGTCAGCTCCATTTGACTCACTGCTTTTCTTCTTAGACTTCATTTCATTTAAATTCTGTGATACTGGATCCAACACAAGCGCTGTATAAAATGTATACATTTACAAAAATTAAAGTTCACTTTTTCTGAACACTTTTTATCGTCTCTATGTCTGTGACTGCAGGTGTGGTTTATCTTTTTTTGTTAACCTTATTTATCTACATAAGAGGGATAAAATGTTAGAAACAGTACTAAATTCTATCCATCCACCCATTATCCTAACCGCTTATCCTCACAAGGGTCGCGGGCGTGCTGGAGCCTATCCCAGCTGTCGTCGGGCAGTAGGCTGGGTACCCCCTTAACTGGTTGCCAGCCAATCGCAGATGTTAAATTCATACTTTATAAATAAAAGTACAGGAAAAAAGCATTAAATACAGCTCTTGTTTTGTGTCAAAGTGAATTTGTGCCAAATGAAGTGTTGAATGAAGTATATTTATGATGGTCATCAAACAATCCATCCATCCGTTTTCCACCTTATCCCTGTAACTTGGAAACTAAAGTCATTGCAAGAGATATCAATTTGTTTTGAGGCAAAGAGGAAAGATTGTGTACGGTTCAACATAATCCCCAGTACAGTTTAATTCATACAATCAATCATAGCTACTCTCATGTGGTCAGTCATACGCAACACCCGTTGAAGCACATTGCAGTGGATGAGAACAGATGGTGAACATGCATAGTTATATGCGAGGCAGGCTGGGTTGAGACGAGTGAGAGCTAAGTGATAGCAGCATGCATTTGATATATGTGACACTGCAAATGGAGGGCATCAGTGTTGTTTGCTGGCACAGCATGGTGGCGTGTGGTGCACCGCGGGCGACTGGCACACAAGCCAAGCCTGGCATATCCTCTCACTGATTTAGGAAATGAATCCCCAGTGGCTTTGCTCTCTTGAGTCAGTGTGCATGCCGGCACTGGTCTGAGTGTGATAGTTGGGGAGCTTTGGGGATAAGTCAAAATGACATTTAGTCTGTGTATACAGTCAGACACGGTCCATGTTGATGGAAAAGCACAAGTGTCAAGGCAGGCAAGTTAGTTTTATATCTTAATAAATTTTTTTTTTCATCCAACATTGTTAGGTCGGATCTACGTGGCAGCAGGTCCAATGCCGAAGCCCAGCAGTCAGGTGTTGCTGCATATGTTCCTGGTGTCAGTGCCCTGTTTTCCCAAGCGGGCAGGCCAACTTGCTGCCAGCCTCGTAATAGGAGGGCTGAGCAGGGGCCATGACTACTACTTGGCACGCCGCGCTGCCAATATGGCTGGCTTTTTGTTCCACCTCCCTTTGAAACTTAACCACTTCTCTGCCAAGATTGATTGCTGCACATTTGCATAGCAACGTTATTGCAGCACATGTCAGTGCAGTTGTCGGAAATGTCTTTCTTTATTGTGCCATTAATCACCAGACCACACAGTAAGGTGATAACACCCATTAGCAGGCAGTTAAATAGAATGTAAAAAAAGACATTTTATGTTACAGCATTGCAAATATAATAAAAAAGGAAATGATATTCACCACAATCAATTGTCCCTATGATATGTCACAGTTCAGTAAAGCATCTACTGATCTTTTTACAGACATGATTTCTTCTTCTTCTTGAACAAATTGCTAAAACAATGACCATACTAATGTCATATGATAGTCAATGCCATGATGAAGTTCGAAATGTAACTTTCTGAAACACTGGGACCTCAGCAACCCCTGACGGTTACTATCGGCAACTTGGTGTATCCCTTTGAGAAGTTGTTAGTCTTGCACGAGCAGCTATAGCGCTGCTGAGGATGAGCCGACATGCGGCTAAAGCTGCGAGTTCAAGTGGACAAAGCAGTCATCACTCATCAATTGACGGTGTTGAAAACAATGCGGTTTTAATTTTAGTACTCCCTGGGTAAATGCTATCATGCAAAGCAAAACATAAAAAAGTATAGTTCACCCACTGAAGTTACAAATAATTCCTCTTTTGAGTTACATTTTCACACTTTGTTGATGTACTGTTTTATTGTAATTCTAACAATCACTTAATTGAATTAAAATTTCTCGTACTGCCCATGAATTGGAATGTCATGAACCAATGAATCTAATGAATATTGTTAGGGTAAAAACACAAATGCAAACCCATGCACACACCACAGCACATGCTCCAGCCATACGCCAATGAAACTTTACTAGATTTCATACTGTGTTGAACTGTGTCCTGGACTCTATTCCACAGCCTAGGGGTCTTGACATTGACAAGGAAAGCACATTGTTTATTTTCCCCTGCTGCAAATTCCCCCATGACCCCTTGGAACCCAAACACTTACAAAGACATGTGTGCATATTTGATGCTTCATATGCAAAGACAGGTTAATCACATATAACTAAATGCACACAATGTTACATTATGTCATGACAACATGCGAGCTGGATTGCTGGTACACTTAAAAAAAATCATAATGATATAACTTCAAATTCACGAATAAATAAAAAAAGTCCAGAACATTAACTGCGAAAAGAAGATCTATCCCCTACTGCTCTTTCCATAATCAACCATAGTCAATAGAGCAGCAGGTCCTGGGTCCTACAACAGGATAATGACCCAAAACATGCAGCTACAAATACTCAACAATGGTTACGAACAAAACATCGGACCATTCTGATGAGCCCTGATCTAAATTCAATGTGTGAGTTTCACTGCGCTTTGTTTATTAATACTTTTGTCAGTTTCTAGTTATTTCAGTGACCATTTCTAAAACAGTTCCCATGTCGTTCATAGGAGGCTAAAGCTGTCTCACTCAAACCAAGTACCCTTACAAATTCCTTTGCATTATCACCAGTGGATGCAGCACATCCTCACTAAGCAATCAAAATATACTTGTCAGTTAATGTAGAAAGATTACATCTTATCATACGCTGCTCCCACGTAAACAGTTTAGCCGAACATATTTACCACATTACACATTACTGTATATAAGGTTAAGATGTTATCTAATGCTAAATGGTGCTAACGCATTAGCCTTTGATAGTGTGTTGGCAACTGCGGCAAAGGAGTTCTTTCGCTCCAGAACGTTGGCCAGCCTAGCTGATCATAATCATGCACTAGAAGTGCAGAACAGCTTGTCCAAAAACATATTAAAGGAAAAAATATATGAGTAGTATATATATACTCATATACTACTATATGACAATATTTACTTAGTTGTATAATTTCGCACTTGGTGGGTTGGAGGCACTCCAGAGACCCAACTATTTGTCGATGAACATTAAAGACTCATGTCCAGGTGGGTTTAAGTGTGTGTGTATTTGGGCTGTGCACGGCGACTTGAATTGAGATGCGAATTAACTGTTAAAACGAATGCCAAATCTGAATTTTCGTAATCCAGTGAGAATGAATCATAGCATATTGGTGTCACAGGGATGATTGGATGGCAATGTGCGTGTGACATAGTGCATATGCGTGGCGTGCGCAGCGTCATGTGACACACGCTCTTTGAACCCCACACCCGGAAGTCTTTGCGCATATATGGGAATGTTTGGCCAGCTCATGAGCATTATATTATACTGTTAAGCAACCACTCAATAAAGCCCATCTAGTCAGTGTATCAACGTCTTTGTCATTAGTTCTCTGTTGGCCTCTCTCGCCGTGCTAGCACGAAGGGACTTTGCAAACTTTGCAGACGGTTAGTTTAGCTTAGCGCCAGCTAGCTGGTACAACAGAACACAAATGGATTTAAAACTTTACCAAAAGTGAAAAAACACCCCGGGTTCTGGAGTTGGCCAGTGTACTACGAAGTATCCTGTAGGCCCTGGAGGGATTCCGTCGATTGACACGTCTGTGCATTGCCGCATACAGTATGTGTACACACAGCTAAGTTTTCAAAAACGTGAATATGAGGCTTGGTTAAACAATTACCAACATATGGTGTAGATAAAGCGCTATATAAGTGAACTCCATTTACCGTTTACATAATTTATGATCACATTGGATTTTGGGCATTTGAAATTTTGGGGGATTATTATGACGTGTTTTTCAGAAAAAGTACACTTTTAATAAACCATTCGAATGGATTTGGGATTCGGTGGGTAAATGGTTAACGAACGCCTATAAGTTTAGGTAGATAGATAGATAAATAGATAGATGGATGGATGGATATATGAAGTGGCCTGGCCAGAGTAGCTAGGGTAAGCACGAGGGCGGTTTGTAGGACAGCTCATCTCTGTTATTCATCCATGTCATTCAGGCCAGGATCACGAGTGAGGGGAGGAAAGGAGAGGCCTGCATGGCTTTCATTCAACCCCCACGCTCTTGCCCTCTGCTCACCCATTGCCGCTAGCAGGGGCCACCCCCATCCTCTTCCATGTACGCACACACATACGCAAACCGACACGTACTTCTACCTCATCCCCCAGGCCCCAGTCCCTGCTCCTCTAGCATGGGTCAGTGCTAAAGAGGAGACATAGCAAAGGACAGATAGACCCAAGGCTTCCTGGACCCGATCAGACCTGGCCAGAAACAGGGGAAAGGAGGACCTCGAAGACTGAGCACACAAGAGGTGTTTGTTTTGTGTACGCGTGTAGATGCGCGTATATGCGTGTGTGTGTATGTGTGTGTACTGTTGGTAACCCTTATAGCTTACTGAGGTCATTTCTTTCAAATTAATTGATTATTGTTACTGAGTCGAGTGAGTGGCGCTGATAAACATACCTTGGGTTGAAAGTAAGGAGTCGAACCATTCCCTGTCTTAAAATGTAGAGTCTGGTGATGAACACAAACTAACGAGGCAATTACAGCCACTCGTACAGCAACATTGTGTGCTACTAGGTGTGTACTAATTGAAGGAGAGACACACATCCACATAACGCCTCGAGTGTGAAGATGAGCGCGTCATTGGGGGAGGCTCACATGCATTTCTGAGGACTGCCACTAATCCAGCATGAAATTCAATTTAAAACTTGGAGCGTGTCTCGTTTCTCTCCTTTGATACTGAGCCAGATACACACAGCAAATGGGAATCCACAGCTACTGAGTGACTGGAGCATGTTATTTGGTTGTAAACACAAATACCAAGCAAATAAACCTGAAATAAAGTGCTGTAGGTGCTTAGGTTATTTTCTGTTTGGGCTCCCCAATGACTATGTCACATCTGTTTTAATATATTGTTAACCACAATTTGTAAAATGATCATCATTCCCATTAGTGGACAAGCTTGTAATAAATTAAGTAAGTAATGTTCATGTTAAAAAAATAATGAATCCATTATGAAACATGCTGGCAAACAATCTTGGCTACTTTTGCACTTGGATCATCACTTAACAATAACAAGCGCATTGAAGCTACTCTTTTCATGGTTGCCGGGGCATTACTTTACAAGCTAAAATTGCTGTTTAAAATAAAAAACAATGGGTGAAAAATGACCTGTCAGTCAGCAGCCTCTGCCAACAATACTGCTGCTGGCCCCTCCGCTTTTTATGTTCAGGCACTGAGCGGGGCCTCCTTCTATCCCAGAGACCAGGGTGAAAGGCCAACGTGGACCTCTGGACATATTCTATGATAATACCCCTGGCTATAATGCATATGTGTGTGTG
Organism: Filicampus tigris; assembly: GCF_054856515.1. Taxonomy (NCBI): domain Eukaryota; kingdom Metazoa; phylum Chordata; class Actinopteri; order Syngnathiformes; family Syngnathidae; genus Filicampus; species Filicampus tigris. Next base: position 9,829,606 of record NC_141222.1, read on the forward strand.
CGTTTGTGTGTGTTTGAATGGGGGGTTCAGTTCAAGAAAAAGAAGCCAAATGATGAGAGAGAGATGAGAAATGAAAAGGTTGCATTTAGGAAAGACTGGAAGGCACAGATCATGAGATCAGCATGCAGGTCATTTGTTTTGAAATCCATTTACACTATTCAGCCCTGGGTTGTCAACTCCATACAGTCCCACACCATACCGCACCCCTTATCCCTCCTCCATACTCTCACCCTTACAGTGTTTTCCTTCTCCACCGCAGCCCTTTGTGGCTTTCCATAATTAAAGAAGGCATTTGACTGGGAGCAAAAAGAAAATGGCTGCCACATTTCATTGGAAAGGTTAAAGCACTGTGATGGGATGCAGAGGATTGTATCCCACAGTGCGGAACATGACCTTGTCATTATCTTCCAGAATGCTGCTCACACCTTGTCATGGACAGGAGTGAAATGTATGGAAATCAACTTTGAAGGGACATGTGTCAAAATATGCATCTTTCCATGCATTCATTTTCTCCAACGCTTATCCTGTTCAGGGTTGCGGGGATCTGGAGCCCATCGCAGATGACTTCAGGCGAAAGGCAGACAAAGCCCCTGCCCTGGACGCAAGTCGATCGCAGGGCACATATAGGGAGAGAGGCAACTGTACAGTCATTCAGTTCCCACTAAGAGTTTCCAAGATACATGCACCAAAGTCTGGCAAATGTACCACTACATCATCATTAAATCCAAATATTATATAGTACACGCAATATTGCTAATGTGTTGAAACTTGGCCATTACTCATACAGGTTGTGGACATGGAGGATACAATGGGTTTCACTCAACTGACAAGAATTTCCACAATGTTGTGTTAGTGGGATTTTTGTCGATTTAATAATTTAAAGTCAGAGGTCGTTGATGTTGGACAAGAAGGACTTGCTTGCAATCTCTGTTCTACTTCATCTCAAATGTGCTTGATGAGGGGACAAGTTCACAAGTTAACATTCGAAAGCCTGACCCTCTTTTGGTAATATTTAATTTTCTTTTCACAGTCCAGCCATTCAATCCCAGGAACTTTTTTTTTTTTTTCAAATTTTTTCAAACGTTGGGGTAAAAGAAGGTGTGAAAATATCTGGCAGTGAATGAGTTAAGGACTATTTTGACACAGACACCCACTGAAGGGCAAACATTTGCGTGTGTTTGCAAAGTAGCGAATGTCACGTTCTCGTCAGGGTTTGTCAGGCAGACGTTCGCGTGTACTTTTCTTGTCGCAAGGAAATCTTATACATACTGCAGAACGTTTGGCGAACGTTTGCGACCTTGAACCAACCCTGACGTGAACATGCATTCTTTACCTTCACCAACATTTGGAATTTTTTTTTAACAAATTATTTTATTTGTATTTTTCCACAGATTAAAACAATTTCCAGGTGTCATAATAACCTGTCTCTGAAAATGCTTTTGTCAAACTAACACAAGAATCAAGATTAAAGCAGACTTTAAACCTCGTTTTGATGCTTGCTGTAATTAGCCTGTTCAAAAGGGGGCAGTCCAGTCTGATGCTAATGACTCAGTTTACCCTTCATGCTCAACTGCTGGAGCAATGCAAAGTATAGGTTTGGTTACCATGATGACAAGTCTACTTGTTGAGCCCCAAGTCTAAAAACATGAGGGCTAACTGTGTAGTGCACGGAAGCCTTCACAAATGTAGCAGCAGTTTTCTTTTCACTTGTGTATTGAGGACCTCATCACCAATCTACTGAATTACATGTCAATTAATGTGTGGATCCATGCACACCATGAAACACAAACCAAAATTGATTAAAGGTTGTGTATTTTCATATTTGGTAGGTCAACAGCACTGTATGAACCATTTACCATAAAGTCCCATTCAAGCTTAAAGTACAGGTCAACCCAAAACTTTTCTTAACATTAATATGTTCTATGCTCCTTCACTAGTCTAAATGCAGCATTCTGATTAATGTTGTGTTTGTGGATTATGAGTTAAGCAGCAAAATCCACCCGTTTTTAGCCGTTTTAGCCTACAAAATGTTTTTTTTTTTTTTGCCAGTTTGATGCCTTTAGAGCAGTGGTTGTTAAAGTGGAAATCAATCCGAACGTAATATTTTCAAGAATATGTTTGGTGCAGGCCCACGCATTCTGATAAATATTGCGTTTGTGGCATAAGAGTTAATCCACCCATTTTTTTGCCATCTCAGGAGGCCACTTGCTGTCAACTGAAAATGACATCACGGTTGCTCAGGGCTCAGGTAGCGTCCAATCACGGCTCACCTGTTTTCTGAAGCTGAGCCATGACTTTTTTTTTCATCCGTCATCTGAGCTTTAATGAAACTCTTGAGTTGACACACGGCTGTTTTGATTTTGTCGCGGCTGTGCCACAGGTCTGAGAAATAAAATATTTGTTTCCACGTACGCCCTGCAATGTACTCACATACCCCTTTGGAGTACATCTACCACTGGTGTAGAAACGCTGATGTAAAGGGAAGATGAACTGTGACATGGCTATTCACACCACAGTCACATTGCATTGAAAAATTTAGTTTAGTTTATGCATAGTCACTGGCAAAGACATTCTATCTGTCAAGATAATATAGTTATTCCTCAAACAACTCACAGTCTTTACTCACCATAATTAAAGACATAATAGGTCTGACAACATTTCCATTTTCAGCTCTTTGCAATTAGTTTAGAAGTTATTTTTGACTCTTTTAAAAAAGCACGCAATTGCACCTTACAGATCTAAATGTGGCACACATTTTAATTAAGCTTTGTGATCCTAATAGTTGTTGATAGTGTGAAGATATCATACATCATACTGTATATTTTCATTTTGAAAATGTGTAGTACACTGTGCATTTTAGAATATTGTTAATATTTCAGCCTTATCCTGAATCCTGTATGAAGCCACCATTACTCTTAAACCACTGGATGCAAGTGATCACCCCTCAATTTATTGCACCAGACAGCTTCAAGCACTTCTGTGAGTTATATGAAAAGGTCGGCTGGCCATCTCCAAGCCGTCGTCTTACCTGTGTGTACATTTATAAAGGCAAGCTGTCAAAGAAGATGACATATTTAACACCGTTGCTGTAGTACTGAGTTAATAGCCACAATGTCAGATCACCAGAGAGGTTGCCTCTTCAAATTTTTCTTTCACTTGTCACTTGTCTGTGCACAACCTTTATATGCACCTCAATGAACTGTGAACTTGAAATTATTGAATACCAACAGTATGTGCAGAGATCTTGCTCTTATCTATTCATATACAGGCAGTCCTAATATTACGTCGTACGCGACCTACGGCATTTCGATTTTACGATTCCCGTACCTCCTCCATTTTGTCACCAGCACCATAGTGACTACGTTTACATGCAGTCAATGTTCGGGTTAAAATCAAAATTCCAATTTCTGAAACATTCTGAATATACCCGTTTACATGACTGAGCGGACAGAGTTGTTCCGGCATTTGAATAACCCACTGTGTACGGTGACACACGACGTCATGACTCAAACGGACGTCATTTCCGCTTGTTACTTTCAACTGTCAATAAAATACTTGATATTCATGTCACTCACCACATGAACGAATCAGCCGGTTTCCTCCTCGCTCCAAAAGTGTGCTTTTGTGCTGCGTCTCTGAGCTTGTTTACCTCTGCTTGGGTATTTGCAGTGGTTGCGCGCCAATTATGGCAATTCCGCATATAAGCACTTCCTGTACTACAAATACCAGTATTCCTTGCGGGTGTGCGTACACAAAGTGTCTCGATCGTGTCCGTGCACGCCGGCAGTATCTTTGCCTTTTTCGGAACGGAACTCGTTCGTAAAATGAGGACTCCCTGGAGTAGGGCAATTTATCATTAGACACTATCTCTGTACATTTAAGGTACTTTAATATTAGGTACAAGACTTTTTCAGACCCTCTGTGAAATGACATATAAATATGGCATTGGGATAGTATGAGTTAATGTGCTGCACAGATTTTCCAATTGGTCATTTCAATACCATCAATTTGTCTTTAAAACAATTATTAAGACATTAAGACAATTATTATTATTATTATTATTATTATTATTGTGTATCTCAGATGATTAACCTGTTCATTTTAATGCTAAAAAAATATTTATCAAAGACTTCATACAACAATTACATTTATTTTGTGAGTCTAAATATGATTTAAGAAGTGTTTGCAGTTTATTATTCAAAAAGATGTTAAAGGTATTAAAAGGAGATGTGTTTCTGTTATTGGACTTACATATTGGAATGATGCAAATAAAAATTTAAAAAATTGTGTTTCATGTTTCATTTACAAAGTACTTGCTTGCAAAGCAATTTTTGAAGGTTGTAAATAATCATTGTCTGTTATGGCTTTTTTTTTTCTTCCATACATGTGCAGGCTTGTAGTTAGATATTGTATGTTTGAAAAAATAAGTATAGGCTTAAATAGGCTTCTGCCTGTTTAAATTCTGTCACTACTCAGTACATGACTGTCGATAGTTATATTTTGTGTTTTGTGGAATATAAGACTCTATGGTGACTGAATAAAAATATACTACTATCCATCCAACCATCCATTACAGTACTTAAATATGTTTCTTCTATTGTAACATTGAAATGCATTTCAATTCAAAACAATATCAAATTAGGTTTCTACTGTTTCTCTTTTTCAATAGATAGATAGATAGATAGAAAGATGGATAGAAAACATTTCTATCTCAAATTCACACTTGTAAAATATAGATAGCATGTAATGTATTTGTATTTTATCTGCCCACTATGCTAACGCATCTTGCTGCAAATAAAAGTAAGTCTTTTCTTCTTCTTGTACCTTTCACTGCCCATAGAGGTTGCGATGAATAATGGCCACGCAGATGAAAAGCAAACCGTCACCACTTCGCGTTGTTCCCTCTCATCACATGACCCACATGCTGGACAGAATGTCACAGCTAGCGTGGCCTCATTTGCATAAGACAATCACCCCTTTCGGACGCGGGGCACAAATGTTGTCTAGACGACATGCATCATTCGGGTGAACCCCCAGACACACACACGCACGCTCAGGCCTGCACCCACCCGCCCCCGCAGACACATGCATAAACACCTATTTCTGTATCTCTGTGCATCTATTTGGTCACACTGACACTCTGGTGTCACTTCAAACAGGCCAGACGGAGCCTCCAGCCAGGGTGAGATGATAAATCAGCTCCAGGTCTGCCACAGCTTCGTATGCACGCTGTGTTATTATCGTGCAGTGTGGTGGACCAGACATGGGAAATAGTATTAACTACATCACACACATGCAAATCCACTCTGATGGAATGACAGCTAGGCTCAACCAGTCATTTGGATTTGTACTGTATATCACTTTCTAGTTTGGAGTTTATTTAATTATTTGGATCTATGTGCTACAGCGGGTCAAAGGGACAATTCCTTTGATGTGAGATACAGTTTGTGTTGATGTGATGACAATGAGTGTTGGCAGTGCGTGCAATTATGCGAATAAAACTGAGTGTGTGTGTGCGTGGGTGTGCACGTGTTGCAGAAAATGTGTGTGTCGGTAGAGGCCAGTGGCCCCTGATTGTTTGATGTGTGTATTAGTCCGGCTGTAATAAGTGTGGACGCAGGAGGATGTGTCTCTGGAGAGCTGATTATGCCTGTTTGTCATCTGTGGTGTGGATGATCCTTTGACACCAGGTATGACTACAAAGCTGATCTCCTCTGATATGAGCACCTGAAACTATACTATGAGTGTGTGTCTGTGCTTGTGATATATACAGTATTATGCCGGAGGTGCTTTGCATATCACAAGGAGATTCACACCCACAGCATGATGCAGCTGTCACTTACTTGTTCATGTGTTGTATTAGTAGATGCATTTGCATGAGTGGATTTGACTTCCTGTCCTGTTTTTCTTCTTTGTAAAAGTGGCACCAAACATCTGTCTGCTGTCATCGTAGCAACACTAATGGCGCAGGCTGTTGTCATTAGTGCAGCAGCAAAAGGGACGAGAGTGAGGCAGAGCGATGCCCTGTGGGGGAAATGGAGCAAAACAAGAGAGGACAGGAGGAGAGATGTAAAGATGACCAAAGAACATGCGGGTCACTTCACTGCTGTCCAAAAAGTTCTCATTCATCCATGGTTCATCCACCCTCCCAGCCCAAAAAGCCGCCCAAGGGAAAACGTGAGCTCTGCATAAGGCAGCATCTCCTCAGTCAAGACAGGGGGAGAGGAGCTTTTGAGAAAGCAGTCAGAGGTTTCCTAATGTTGGCCGAGGGTGTGTGCCATAACCAGTGATGTAGCGAGACCAAAATTCTGGCTGGGAATATTCACCGCCTTGAGGGTGTTTGGGGTTGGAAGGGCGGTGGCTGTTATCTGTCAATTTCTATATATATATCCCGGCTGGGCTGGGGGCGCAATAGGCGGCCGACATGCTGCAAAACCTATTCAGCGAGTATGGGGGGACTCGACCGACCCAGGAAACGGACCGGCCGTTTGGGAAACTCCTGAAATTCCCGATGGCCACCACGCCCCCGGCTATAACTCGTGTCAGTGGGCCGGGTTTGACTTCCCTATAAGCAATCTGCAACAACACGAATCAACACCTTTCAGTTTGCACACTAAGATAGCATTCATCAACACGTTGCCTAATTGGAGTCTGTCTGCTGCTCCTTTTAAACAAGTGAGTACAGGTTGGGCTCACACTGCTCAGACCACAAAATACTGTATGTAATTTACTAGAATAACACAGTTTATTCCATTAGATTGTTACCGTTTGAGCCAGATTTTCTTATCTCAATCATTTGAAGACAACATTTACCTACAACCATTATGAGCACTCACATCGACTAATTTGTAGAAATACTGTAGGTATGCACATTCACAGGAAATTATACAGCATGTTTAATTCAATTCAACAATTTTACAGAAAGGTACATAGTTGGTGTTGTGTAAAGTATCCAGTTCATTATTTCAAGACATAACATACTCAGTGACTACATCATTCTGTAACCACCGTTTGATGAAATGATTGGCTGCTCATTTTGCAACGTTAGTGTTATTTTAAAATGTAGTACAACTTTTGTATTGGATCCCATCTAATTTTGCCAGTGTACCTAATGTTTGTCCTGGTGAGTGTAGTTATGAAATTCTATTTATGAAAAGGCTAGTTACATTTCAATAGCTGTTTGTATTTAATTTTCTTTTGAACAGTGAGGCTATTTCCTGCCCCAGTGCTTGTCCTTCAATGCATTCCTAACATTTACCACCAGTAATCAAAGACTAAAGCGAACTAAAAATTTGTATTTTAAGTCTGGACTCCTGAGGGCAAAGCACATGTGAGGAAAAAACACACAGGGGAATTTCTGTAGCAATGACTCACTCAGTCAAAACACGAGACTTTAAGTGAGGATTTAATTTTCAAACAAGTAGCATAGCAGCTGAATCTGATGTGATGCAAGAATTCTTCTCATAAGTCATTTATTAGTGGCTCTTGTTACATTTAATTATGTTCTGTCGCTTGATTTCAGAGTTGTCCGTTTTGAGTGTGGCTGAAGTGGGCACCACACACACCTAATCATGTTTATGCACTTGGCTCAATTCAAAACTCTGGCACTTACACACATGGCAGGAGCCACAGATCCACCTAAATAGTGTGTCAAAAAATTGTTCCTATGAAAAATGTCTTCTAGATTATATTTGGCCTCTTTAATTAAGTATGGTTTGAAAGGGGCGGCACAGTGGTCGACTGGTTAGCACATCCACATCACAGTTCAGAGGTCGTGGGTTCGATCCCGGCTCCGGCCTCCCTGTGTGGAGTTTGCATGTTCTCCCCGTGCCTGCGTGGGTTTCCTCCGGGTCCTCCGGTTTCCTCCGACATTCCATAAAACATGCATGGTAGGTTGATTGGACACTCTAAATTGCCCCTAGGTGTGATTGTGCGTGTGGATGTTTGTTTGTGTGCCCTGCGATTGGCTGGCAACCAATTAATTACAGGTAGTAAAGTAAATTGATGGATATAACACGCATCACTGTGAGGCATGGTGGCCGACCGGTTAGTATGTCCACCTCACAGTGCAGAGGTCCAGGGTTCAAATCCAGGTTCCGGCCTTCCTGTGTGGAGCTTTCATGTTCTCCCCGTGCCGGAGTGGGTTTTCTCCGAGACAATCTACCCTTTCAACCATGACCTCAAATTTGAAGGTCACAATGTGATTGAGTCCATAGGGCCATATTATCTGCACATAGCAAGGAAGAGCTCCTAAGGTCACCAAACAGGACACCTATGCCTTGGCAGCGGCCCTCTCTGAGGGATTCCAAGAAGGCCGGGTACACTAAAATACAGATTACCACAAACAGCGTTCCCGGGGATGTCTCCAATGCATAGGCAGCAAACTGGAGGGCTATTAATAAGCCAACACCTGTTCACTGCCTTTCCACATCAGCAAAACAAAGTCCAACTCTTTTAATGACATTGGTTCCATTGCCCACGTTGAAGTAATTGGGCTGGACCCCTGGACTGTTGTCTAGGTTTTTCTTGTCTAGCCAAGGTCAGTTTTTGCAATGAAATGTAGGACGGAGTATTGGACAACATGTGAAGTACTTGTCGTCGGCGCATGAATGCATTACATAGAAACCCTGCTCAATCTATGATGTCGCAATGCATCCCCTCGCACAAAATGGGGCCCCCCACGGACGATGTAGCTATACGCACAATTATTATTAATATTAGAAAACCTGATGTGCTCGAGAAAAAATGAGGGCAGATTCTGAATCAGTGCAAAAAATTATGTAGGAAAGTTTACTTACCGGTAATATGGTAAAAATTTGTCGACAGGTGTTATTTTCCACAATCGTTCACCCTTGTTCAGTAACCTTGTCTTGCATGGTCTAGTAGTCTTGCAATGACTCCCAGTAGAGCGAACGTGTTTGTGATATATTTCCCAACATCAACATTTGTTCGTTTCTTTTCCTGTTGCTATTATGTGTATCTAGAGTTGGATGCTGGCAATCTGCCATATTGAGTATGAAGGGGTTTAATCTGAACACGAGTGGATATAAACCAATGTAACCAGGATGTCCGACACGTGGCAAGAGAGGTGTGCTGCAGTTTTAGCTAAAGGCTAAAGCCACGGACTACCAACAAGAAGCCAGACTAAGCCATCCAGATACAGAATTTGTGTACAGACTTTCAGATGATTGAGAGGTACTGCTCGAAAGACACTGAACTGCAGACCGTGTTATCTACCGAAGGAGTTTAGTGCTGTGTTCATGCTGTCATAATCTTTCCATCGGTTTTTCCGTTGTTCCATCGGTTTTACTGTTGTTGTGTGTTTTAACAGGTTGATTGGACTCTCTAAATTGCCCCTATATATATATATAGACAAGAGCTGGGCATTTTACTACAAATTGAGCGTCCGCTATTCGTCATCCGTCGGCAGCGTGGGTACTCTTCCGTCGCAGCAAAGCCTGACATGGCTCGGGTAGCAAGGCCTGACGTGGTTCGGGTACCAAGGCCAGATGTGGCTTGGGTTGCAAGGCCTGACGTGGCTCGGGTACCAAGGCCTGATGAGACTTGGATAACAGGGCTTGACATTATTGGGGAAGCAAGACTTGACGTGACTTGGGAAGCAGAGATTGACGTGACTGGGAAGCAGGTCTTGACAGAACTGGGGAAGCATGGCTTGACGTGACTTGGATAGCATGGCTTGATGACTGGGATGGCAAGACATGAACTTATGACAAAAAGGACAAATAAGACCGGACAACACAACAGTAGACACCACAATGACCCAACAAGCACTGAAAAGAGACTAGGAACTAAATACAGGCATACTGACAAGACAACAATTAACACCTGGACAAGACACGAAGGGTAGGAGGGAGCTGATTGGTTAACACTAGGGAGTGAAAGGAACACAGGTGGAGGCAATAATCATAACAACACAGACCAAACATGACAGTCCCCCCCTCAACGGTCAGCTCCCAGACGACCCTAAAAATCAGAAGATTAAAAAAAAAAAAAAAAAAAAAAAGAAAAGAAAAGACAGGGTCGGCGGAAGGGGGCCAGGAGATGGGATCAGAGCCCACCCATCAGAGTCCGTTGGACGGTCGTCCCAGAGGCGATGGTGTCCACAGGAGCCGTTGGAGCAGAGTCGGATGTCGGTCGCAGTGCGTGCACTGGCGGAGTAGGGTCAGACAGCCCTCCGACTGTTCGTCAGAGGGTGGCTTCAGCTGCCGATGAGTTGTCGGAGGGCGGCTGCAGCTGCGGAGGAATCAGCGCGGAAGGGAGCTGCAGCCGACGAGAATCCGGCACAGAAGGGGGCTGCAGCCGACAAGAATTCGGTGCCGAAGGGGGCTGCGGCCGACAAGAATCCGGCACGGAAGGGGGTTGCAGCCGATGAGAATCCGGTGCGGAAGGGGGCTGCAGCCAACGAGAATCCGGGGCGGGAGGGCACTGCAGTTGACGAGACTCCGGCGTGAAAGGCTACAGCTGTCGGGGAGTCGGCAGGCATGTGAGGCTGCCGTTGTTGGCATGTGCCTGCTTGCGGTCGGGTCATTCTGCCACGATTCTGAAGGAAATAGCGTGGAGGACCAAAAACCCAAAGCCAGACAAGAGGAAGGTTCAGGTAATGTTTATGAAATACAGAAAGAATTAAGCAAGGTTTGGCTTGATGTGGGTAGCAAGACTCAGCGTGGCGCAATTAGCAAGGCTCGGCCTGGCTTGGAGTGCAAGGACTGACATGGCTTGCGTAGCAAGGCCTGACGTGGCTCGGGTTGCAAGGCCTGATGTGGCTCAGGTACCAAGGCCTGATGAGACTTGCGTAGCAGGGCTTAACGTGACTGGAGAAGCGGGGTTTGACATGACTGGGGAAGCAGGGCTTGACGTGACTGAGGAAGCGGAAGGGAGCTGCAGCCGAGAAGAAACCGGCGCCGAAAGGGGTTGCACCATTGCATGCACCAACATGCAGGGCGTCCACTATACTGTCTTTGTTGGTGTTTGTGTGTACTTAGCAATTTGTACTCATGTTTTTTAGATGTGAGACTCAATAAGTAGTCACGTAGTTCTGACACTAGTTGTCATAGTAACAAAAGCCTGGTGTTGGCAGTGGTTCATTTTCAAGGGAAAGGTCTACCTAAAAACAGGCTCATTTCCATGAGGCTCAAAACAGAGGATATAGAATTTGATTAAACTTGTGATCTTTGGAGTATTTCGAGAAAAGGATGTCACAGACATGTTATCAAGACATCTGTGAACTGTTAGAAAATTTGAAAAAAAAAATGCTTGATGTACACGTTGAGTATTTTTCCTGCCAATACGCCTGGTCGGTATTTTTGCACCCACCTGCCTCTGCCACATCTTTGTGACATGATGGTGGCATACTGTATGTGTCTTACTTTTCAGTTGCCAGGATGAGTATAGTTAATTATGTCTTCATCATTACACCATCACCTAAAATATAACCTCTATTTCATCTTCTTGTTATTACAGGCAAATGCGGTTTAGGATGCATTCCCTTTTCATGTGGAGACTGAGGCCCCCGGGCTGAGCTGTCGTGTATCATGTTATATGCATTTGAGCTGTAAAATCTATAGTAACCATGTCATTGTCACCATACAAAGACATACCACAGTTCAGCAAAGTATAGTGTAAGTTACCTTCATATCGCAAGACAGAAATACGTCTGTCCAGAGACAAACCATTGGTTTTCAAACCCATATGGCAGATCATATGGGTTTGAAAACCAACAAAAAAAACCCCATCAATTTACGATGCAAGGTCCTCATCTGAGGACCTTATAAAGGGCAGTGGTTTCATTTTATTGTCCTGTTGAAAGGCTTTCAGTAGAACGGGGATATTGGATTTAACTTTGGAGGTGGTCACTATCCTCTTCTCATCCGTGCCTCTTTTACTGCCTCCTCTCTGCTTTGGGTTGATATGGTTGAGCCGGAATGAGTCCTGCCCGCCAACACAGAATGCATGCATGCACCTTTACATAAGCCTACCAAGCGCCACAAGATATGTTTTTTTCTTTAGCTTTAGTAGGCGAAAATCTCCCCTTAATCATTTTATGATATCATTTGCCTCACAGATATTCCCCAGGCTTTTTCCTATTACCCCCTTGCTCCCTTGACCTATATATGTATGGACAGGATGTGTGTGTGAGTGTGTATGTGTGCGTTCGTGGGTACTTGTATTTGTGTCGGTGTGTTTGCTGAAATATACAATGCTATGTTCAGCTGAAACTGAAATGGACATTGGATGTCAAATCAATAATTTACTCTTTGGCTTAAAAGGAGTTCAATGTTTTGCTTTTGATTTTAACTTGGTTTGTTTCTGTGTTTGCCTGGAGATTTAACCAATTCTAATCTTTAGATAAATACATATTTGTAAAGACAACATACACACTCTTAAACCACTTCTTGTTAAGAGCTGATGGCCATTTTTCCTGGATATTGTTAACATGTAAACAAAGTTAATATACACAGACACACGCACACGCCCACACGGTGTGTGTGCGTGCGAGTGTGTGTACTTTGGAATAAGGGTAACAGGGGACGAAGGTGTCATTACACACTCATGCACATATATACAGTATACACATGTATACAGTGGCGGAGCGTAGGTATCAGCACAGAGAGGGCGGAGCATTCTCAATGGGCCCTTTTGAAAGTCACTTTACCATTCAAACCAAACAAGCCTATATGCCCCAGAAAGTACCGGGCCGCAGGCCAACCCCCGCCCCAGCTGACGGTGAAGGCAAGTTGTCTCCGTCGCGTAACGCAAATATGAAATGCACTGTAACATTCTTGGAATTTATGTTTTCCGATTGGTCCGTAAAGTGCACTCGAATGTGATTGGCTCATAAACAAACAGACGTATTGGGCACCACTCCCCCGCTGACGGTGAATAGTTACGGGGCCGGGACGGTATAGACTTGTATGAACCGGTCCGTGGCAGAAAAAAGATTGGGGGCCCACACGGTGCATTTTATCATTATATTATATAGATTCCCGATTATACATGAACGCATCCTACAAAACAAGGACCCATCATGGGCCCTGTGAGCTTGTGGCCCTGGGGCAACCGCCCCCTTGCACCAACTCTGACTCCGCTACTGCATGTATATATCAAGCACATGCCCTCTGCACAGCCCAGCCGTGGAACCGTTACAGGGGATGGCAACGTTCACATTCTACATTTAGTCTATCGAGGTTCCACCCACTTGCCTGAGTGATGGATGGAAGGGGAGAGGAAGAGCCTTGAGTGTGAATCGGAAGTTGGCATGACTCAGGAAGAGACTGAAATGGTGTGAGGTGGATAAAATGAAAGCAGGATAGAAAGATGGAGGATCTGATGGCATGTCAGCGGCTGAGGGAAGTGAGAATATGTACGCAGATGTATAGAGCCGCAGATTTTGGGTACAGCAATGGCAATGACCTTTGGTCTTTCAAAATTGAGACTTGTTCTGGTAAACATGTGGACATGGGAGCACAGTATACAAATGCAGGTCCATGTCGGCATGTTTATGATCCTAATCTATTTTAACCAATGAATGAAAACAAAAACTGCTTTTCACTTGTATTTGTATGCAAATTTGCACACAAGCAGCCTCAGCAGTTACAATGTCTCGCCTGCTGTTTACAAAGGCAAATGTAGTTCCCCTTTCTGTATCCAAAGCATCCTCCAGCAGGTACCATGTTAGTGAATTCATCAGACATATTGATTTAGGCATTGAATCATGCAGTGAATATTTATGCAAATTGTATTTTTGTGTGAGGCCTTTTGAATAAGGAGCACCAGCCCATGTGATGTTTTTGATAGCCTTTGCCGGATGGCATGCGTGACTTTGCTTTGACTGACATAAACTGAAACGCAGCGCGAGGAGATAATGCCATTTCTAATCCCACAGAATAACCTCAAGCTATACAAGCATACTTGATATTACTGATATCACTCTGACTGTGAGATTGTGTCGAAACTGCACTCCGTCCCCGAAGCCATATCACATGCTCTTGCATTGCCTCATTCCAGTTTAATCAAATGTTGGTTGAACGTTTTACTTGATGTGGTTGAGGTGCAGGTAAGGACAGCTGAGAGGCCAGTTTGTGGCTATCAAACGTCCTGTGCATGAGAGCACATCTATTATATTCAAACGTCACAAGCGCAAGAGGATTCAAATTGATTCACATCCGTAAAATGTTGTTCTATTTACTATAATGTCCAATGAGGTTGTGATAGAGTAGTTGTGGCAGTTTTAAGCACACACCACTTCAAAGGTGAACTGTTGACAAAAAATGACAGAGTGCTGTATTGGTGTTCTTTTTTTATCTTATTTATGTTAGCATCCCACTTCGTAGCTCAAGGAGGATCATTTACTGGGAGCGTACCATTTTTTTTTTTATTCTGCGGCAACTGTGTAACCGCTCTATTGAGTTTCAAATGCAGACCAAAAACATCTTGGAACAATGGAAACACTGACTGCTGTATTTATGAGTATTTGACTGTCTGTTTATTGTTTAGCAGGTTATTTTATGGTTCCTGACAGATGACAAACTGTTTGGATTAGACAGGCCAGAATCTAGTTTAATAGGATTTTCCCTGTCAAATTATCACGTGCCACATAAAGTTTAATGGAAATGTTTTTTTCAGGGGGCATAACAGACAAATAAACGATAATCAGAACAATTCCTCTCGTCTTTGTGCTTTTGTGCTGAGACAATACCATCCAATAGACTTGTTTTGTGTGTTGTCACAAATGCTGTTGTGGGACTGAAATATCATCGCCCATAGGCACCTTACCTCAGTTTGAACCCTTAAATAATGCATAAACGTTGCATACTTCCTGTCAAGGTTTATGAGATCACAGAGGCCACATTTACATGGGCCTAATGTATTTTCTGCTGGCTTTTTGTCTTTACAAATACATAAACCAACATTGCAGGGCTGGAAAAAGGTGCTAAATGAGTTAGTTTTAAGATGTGAGATGCAATTAGGCTTGTACAAATTGGCAGAATTTCTGATACTCTGCATTTATGTCAAGGGTATTATCGTAGATGAAAATGAATGAAATTACGAACACTAAAATTGAAAAAGCATGTCCGTAACAAGTCACTGATTGTGTAGTGGTACACACGCCTGAGTTGTATGCGGGCAGCGTGGGATCGGTTCCCGCTCAGTGACGGTGTCTGTGTGTGTGCCCTGTGACTGATTGGCGACCAGTTCGGGGTGTAGTCTGCCTTTCGCCCATTGTCACCTGGGATAGGCTCCAGCACCTGCCCGCGACCCTGTACAGGATAAGCGGTTTGGAAGATGACACATGCTCGTAACAAAATTAAATTAAAATGGGAATGTTTTTTGAAAAACAATAACTAATTAAAAAAACATTGTCTGTTCACAAAATTAACAAAAACGAACGATTGTCACAGCGAAAATATCATTCTTCTTTGTTTTTAAAAGCTTTTTTTGTGACGATTTAAAATGTAAAACACAGTGCTGCAGCTTTTATGACGGATGTACGTTGGGGCACCTTGACATCCAAAAGTGACACAACATGTTGACAATGAGGCCTGATCGGTGAAAACATAAACAATACTATAGCATGATTCAGAAGCTTGAGAGAAAGCGACAGAGCCCCATTTTGGATTATTTTGATTATGATTGTGTCTCGGATATAAGCAAATGCATTGTCACGGAAACGAGTCTCATGTGCGGCATATTGCTCAAGGGGAAAAAACCCACAAATCTAAAAGTATCTGAGTAGTAGTACAGTATGCACAAGAATGTCCATGTTGAATACCTGGACAAGCTAGCATCTCTGCAATCATGTGTAACACATGATTTAGTAGCCAATAGATATTCTCATTTTTGTATATTAATTATGGGATTGTATATACCCGGTATTATTTTGTATTTATTATTTTTCTAACATGCTGAAATATTGTGTTGTGAGTATATATTGATGTATTTTTATCCATCTTAAGTATTTGTTCCATTTTGAGTTTGTGTGGCCCGGCGCATTTCCGGAGCAAAGAAGAAAGAGAGAGGTGAATTAGAGCAAGGCTGTTCAATAAAGACGCAACAAAACACTGTCATGCCGTCCAGGCAAAGAGACCGTAATGTATATATTCAATCAGCAACCAAGCAACTTATCAGTAACCACTTTCAATATACAAGGACTTCAATGTTGACTATGTATAGTAGATGTAACAAGCCTGCACACTCCTTTTGAATTGCCGGCTTTTATGATAGAAAAAAAAGAGACCAAGATAAATAATTTCAAATATTTTCCACCATTAATGACCGCAGTACAATTCCCCTAAAGGCCTAGATAGACCAATCCGACATTGGCCAACTGTGACAGACGCTTACCCCCTGTGGCGTCGGGCCGGCCCTCGGCACGTCAAGCTGGAAAAATACTGCACTCTCTAACGACAGACAGCGACGCTGACCATTAAAGTACCTTCTGCGCATATGTAAGATGTAATACCCTTCCATACCATCAGCGGAGGTAGTCACTATTTCTCATGGTTAGAAAACTACTACCGGAAAGCTATTGGCCGGGGGCGGATTATAAAAATGTAAACAATGCATTCAGCAGAGCTGGGCAGTGACCCTCCGTCCCCGGTTTCCGTTCTGCATATTCAATCGACCCACGTGGTCCCGGCCCGTCCTTCGCCAGCGACAGCCAAGTGGCGTCGATTACATAATCTTTACGTCAAACGCAGGTGCCGCACGAGCAGACACGCCGCCAAACAAAGAAAAAATATCAAACAAAGCTCTGGCATTCAGCTACATTTTTTGCTAAATCGTTACGTTCTTGACACAGTATTGTGAATTACTTAAACTGTCAACCCTCGTTCGTGTACTTGTAAGAAGGTTAAGTCAGCAAAGGCGTGTTCACTGTTTATCCGCATTTATCACTTACCGTTCACGCTCCATCCTAGCTAACAGCCAATCAGAGTGACCAAATGTCACGACTCACGACGCCGATTCTAAATGTTGAAACGCCCACCAGACGCTTCCTGACGGGTTACGACGCTGCAATGGTGGTCACTGCACCAATCAGACGGCGCAATCAGACGCCACGACGCTTCACGACCTATGACGTCGGATTGGTGTATCTAGGCCTTAACACGTGGGGATATGTGCTATGGTCCGATGAAACCAACTTTTTGGCCATATTTTCCAAAGGTGTGTTGGGCACAAACAAAACAATGTTCCTCAACAAAAGATCACCATACCTACAGTGAAGCATGGTGGTGGCAGTATCGTACTTTGAGACTTTTCTTTTGATGGCACTGGAACATTCGGCGATGTGGAGGGAAGTATGAACGGTTCCAAATACCACTAAGTGTTAGGAATAAATCTTCAGGCCAGACAAAAAAAGTCTGCTTGAAGAACTGAGCTTTTGGGGGGTTTAAGCAGAGAAACTTGATAACAGTTCATGAGTTTCTGTGTAGAGATTATAGGTCACATTAACAGTGGGGTAAGTTTTGAAATGATTTATCTTGGTCTAATTGTTATGTCACAAAAAAAAAAAAAAATAGCCATTTAGACAGGGATACATAGACTTTTTAATCACTATAGGTTTAGCAGGGTTTAGAGTATGTTGTGTTTTTCATTAACATTTTCACTTTAGAAGCATTGCACTTTTCTTTGACTTATTTCACTAAAGTTTAAGTGGACTCTCATGTTTTATTTGTTGATGGTTATTCATATATTGTTAATAAGTCAATATATCTTTCAAATGTTGTCCTTTTTGAGTTTTTAATAAGCAATGCTTATAGTGACCTGTTGAAAAAAAATCGCGCACCTGGCAAATACACCATATTACAAAGAAAATAATGAAAGCTAACTGAAATTGAAAGAAAAAAAAGAAAACCTAAACTATGATGAAAAATCCCAAACTACAATAATCCTGATGTGCGTCTGCAGATTTGCCTTCAAATAGCCCAAAAATAAACACGTAAATATGTCCACAGACCATTTGGTGTAACACTTTGCTATTGTATTAGTTCCATAAAGTTCAAATAGTCGACAGAATAACAAAAATGTTTAATTTTTATTATCATTAATCAAATGGATGGTTTGAAATTGACCCATAATGCAGCATGTTTTATGGCAGCAGGTTGTTTATGCATATAGGTTTGGGTCTTCAATCGATTTGATTGACTGTCATTATGTTACCAGTAGATGAGGATGTGTTTATATTGTGTCAACCTCATTTCCCCACGGGGAATATAAAGTGAATAAATTCAATTATGCACCTTGGATAAAAGGAAGCGAAAAAGACTTCATGCTGCACACATATTCTCCCATTTTTAATTAATAAATTATCGTAATGAAAGTGATTTAATTAAACTGATGCAATGAATGAATGAATGCATTCATGCTCTGTATTTTATTATTAATGCACTTAATTCATTAAACAATGACAGAACATAAATAAACACAACTCCTCATTTAGTGTTGCAACAAAAAGCTTTAATTTTCCAATTTGGAAATATTAAATTGATAACTTTTCCATGTTCTATCCAACAAAAACACATATATGACACTAGGAAACAAAGTGGAAGACGACTAAGGAAAATAAACCCCCGTAATTCCTTGGCAAATAATCTCTTTGCCCTCTACTCATTCTTGTTCATCTACTATATGGCTGCAGTGTGAACTGTGAAGTATGTTGAGCGGCGAACATACCTCCCTCATATATATCATGAAGACATATGTGAACTGCGTCTAAGGAATGTAACCTTTGCAGACACGATCCTCCGGGTACAGTAGAGCAATGTGTGTGTGTGAGTGTGTGAGTGAAAGCGAAAGAGGGAGCAGGGGTCCGTATCTGTGCAGGGACCTTTTCACCTCAACATTCTGCGTTGTCCAGTGAGTATGTGCAGAGCGTGTGAAAACGAACACATCTGGGGTTAAGGACCATATATGAGTGAATATATGAACCTGCACCCTGCTGAATGTATATGTGCAGGTCATGGAGACTATTTCTGTCACGTAATGTGGAGACGGCCGCTTGTCAGGCGGACTTGTGAGTGGCTGAAGGGGCGAAGCACGGGTACTGCCGGGATTAGGACTACGTAAAAACATATCACTATGGGTTCCACCACTTCAATGCCACAAAATATTTTTTATTTTCTAAGCATTATCAGTCAGGGGCGCTTACAATTTCATCTTATGGCACACCTTGGGGTGATGTGGGTGTGTGTTTGAGCGTGTGAGTGATACGTGGTAAACAATTAATCTGCGTTTGCACTTGGTGCACTGTGCGCCATCAGGTTTTTTCTTTTTTTTTACAAGTCAGAAAGTGTGCATTTGAAGCTGAGCCTCGATGTGCTCGCAGCTGAAGAGATAATGCAACAACAGCTTGACGTTGCCTGCAGCACAGAGGTCAATTCAACAATAACGGCTGCAAATATTTTCCTGGATGAATAGTGTTTACGTTTCAGTTTAGCAAAGGCTTGGAATTGTTTTGCAGGTGGGTCGAGAGAATGTACTACTGCACATACAAGCTTAGCAATTTCAAGCGTATATGTTGCCTGTAATATTCAATAACTTAGAGTAATTCATGTTGAAAGTGTGCTGTGGTGCTGCTTATCATTCAAAGACTTTTCAAGGGGCTTTCTCCTGCAATGTGTCATCTTCTTTTGAGCTTTGAGCTTGAATGGTCATTGCTTATTTCAATGTACAGACGATGATATTCAGATTTAGGTGGTCCCAGAAGGACTTCTATTTGTCCGTGAACTCATTTCAGGATGCGTTCAGTGGCTCTTTCTTTTCATAGATCAAAGCAACTGGCAGAACAATCATCCTCAATCACCCCGTTTCTGTCTGTCACTCAGATCCTCAAGCTACGGTGGCGGCGCTCCCAAAAGCTAACGTGGCATCACATTCTTGACTAAACGTGCATAAAAACAAATTAGCTTGGCCCATACAATTTACAAAAAAGATGTGTGCAGCCAGCCAGCAAATAGATGTCATTCCCAACCAAGGTCATGACGATACTGAGGCTAGAACTTTAGGATTGATGCTAGTACGTGTCAGGTTCTTCCACTTTCGCTCACATCTTGGTGTGTTGCATGAAAGCTTGACAAGAGGAGAAAAGACCTGACTGGCCAAAGATGACTGAAGAATTTATTCATGGGAGTGTGTGTGCTTTAAATGTAAAAGATAATAATTTCATCTTGAAGTGTATATCTACTGTCTAGGTAAGTTCCACCAAACTTGCGCTTCACTTTATTCTTTGCTGTGCGTGCGTATGTGTCTCGGAGCGGTGGGGGGTGCAATGTTTTATACATATCTGTGCATGTGTATATATATTCATGTACGCTATACTTCATCTTGGGCATTGGGATGCATGGACCATGCAGTCTACATACAGTGTGTAGCGTCAGACTCATGATATGCAGAGTGGGGTTGTGTTGAACAGTGCAAGGCTGGTCTAATAAGTCCCCAAGCTATGGCAGGAAGGCCGGTGGTAGGTGGATGATGGATCTCAGTGCCAGGGTACATAATGGTGGGACTGGGGAGCACTGGGGTGAAGGACAACACTCTGCCCTCTCTCCTTAATCAGATGCAGATCAAGCTAAAAGCAACGGAGCAGCAAATCCCTCTTCTAACAGCGAGCCTCTAGACCCTGCACAATCCTTTCTACTTTGCTTTTGCCTCCATGCCTCCACCAGCCCCTCCTCTTCACACACCCCAACCCCTCCTTTGCCTCTGATTATCTTAGCAAGAAAGCTCCGAGAGTGGTCCAGAGGAGGAGATGGATGCTCGCAGGCCTTTACCACAAAGATCATACAGGGTAAGTGCAAAAGCCTCTTGTGGCTTGTTGATAAAGTATTGATTTTTTTCACAAGCGGCTGTTTATGAATCACCTTGGAGGCACTGACCCCCAAGACCTTAGGGTGTGAGGTAGGAGCATGTGAAGAGAGGCGGGCATCCAGGGACACAAGGGGATAATGTGAAAAATGAAGAAAGGCAGAGCTGGATAGATAGAGAAGCAGAGGACAGGGGGTGGGATAGATAGGAATTGATTGGGGACAAACCTCAGCGTTAATTGAAGCGACGGATCAATGGTGGAGGAATGTTGAATTTTGGTCAAACGAGGCAGGAGGTGACAATATATTCAGGTTCTCCTTCTTGATATCCGTGAACAACATAAGACCAAGCACACTTGCACGAATGGACACCACAGTCTCATTGACTTCCATGAGATTGAGCCTTTGCTCACATCGCTTTGAAGAATACATTCAGACGTAATCCAACCTACACGCTGCTTCCTGTCCAACATCCAGGTAAAAAAAAAAAAAAAAAGGTTTCAAGGTTGAATGACATAAACAATGTCATAAAGGCATCAAGAGGAGACAGTAACCATCAGCTTTTAGCTTTTACAGGGCCATTTACAGGGAACCACTACTAAAAATGTATTTTTTGCTGTTCGGAAACAGAGAGGATGCACATACAGACAACTGTTACATTCATATAAGATTATGAGCTTGTTAACAATTTTGCAGAAAAATAGACCTTTCGTGTTTTGTAACTCTTGCCTGGCCGGGGAGCTGACTTGACAAGTCACCAATCGGTCACATGCAGGGCACAGACACAGACAGACAACCATCCACACATGAAAGTCATCTAATTGAACCACTATTACATTATGACTCACATTTGGTCCAGAACTAAAATTCTCAACCCACATACAGCAGAGTATTATAAATAATGTTTTGGATAAGGCCAGCATGGCATGTACAGTGCCGTGCAAATGTATTTGCCCTCTTGTCAAATTCTTGCTTTGTTGCATAATTTCCCCATGCACCTTAAGATCATCAAACAAATGCAACTGTCTGGCAAATACAACTCAAGTAAACATAACATTTATTTTTTTTCAAATGTGATTTTCATTAATAAGAGAAAAAAGTGTGTGTCATATGTGTCTGGGGGCGTATTTCTGTATCTATGTGTGCATCTGTTTATGTGAGTCGGGGACTGGCTACCTTGCTTTTATTGTGTGAATCACTTCGTGCAACATTTTACGAATGAAAAGTGCTGTATAAATAAATATCTTATTGAATTATTGATTGATTATCTGAAATGTTTGATTTCATTTGTTACTGCTGAGGTTGGCCCAAGAAGTTATGAGGGAGCAAGTTACCACACAGGGCCAGGTTGCTTTGAGATTACCCCCCCCCGAATCAGTATTTAAAAATTGCATTTTAAGTTTACCTTTGATGATCTTAAACATTTAACTGTGGAAACTATGCAAAAACGTAAGGATTTGAGAAGAGGGTAGATACTTTACTTTTACCCAAATTAAATGGTACCCCAATTAAATGGTACTGGACATTCCAGTAGTTGGAGTAGGTTTCAGTTGTTATGACTCCCTTTGAAAAACTGACAATGACACAAAAGTGAACAGGTGAAGCAAGCAATGTTTTAGTGGTCGAGGCCCTCCATTTTAGATAATGTAGCCGCATTTGCTGACCATCCAATCAATAGGTCTCCTTTTACTGAATATGTAACCAGTGTGGTTCTTTCCTGTCAAGGCTATGAGTTATTCACATGGCTTTCATGCTGGCGTAAAAACAACTGCTCATTAAAGGCAGAAGCTCCTTGCCCCTCGTATCGGACATCTTGTTCACCGGTCCATAAACGGAGACCCTGACTGAGGAAAACAAGAATCAAAATAAGAAGAATGGCGAAATAAAAAAGAAATCAAATCTGTATCCAAAGCCTAGCGTGCCATCTGGTATCTTATGCAGCATGCAAATGTGGCTCTGTATTTGGTGCATCTAGAGGTGGAAAAAACAGCAAAAGAGGCACAGATTGCCCTGGAGGATTAATGACATCATTGTGTATGCACCTCTGGATTCCCAGACTGCTTGGATATTACCAACCTCTGACATAGAGGGATAATGTTGGTTGTAGCAAGGCTCAACGTTATGAGCTCTATCTCTTCCTACTGGTGCACAAAAATAATGGGGCTGGTTCATCATCAGATTGCAGTGTCAGGTTTTGGGGAAAAATGAATAAGAATGTGGCATATTGAGAATAGATGGGTCTGAGGCTGTGGGCTAGTTGGAGTGTTTCGCCTTGGTGGATGTCAGTCTCACTAATGGTGGCTCTCCATGCACCACTGCAGTAGGACGCAGTTGTGGCAGTGTTACATGCAAACAATGCAGTACACTCTCAATCAGCTACAGTTTGCTGAATCTGGTAAATGCTGCCATTCGGTTTACGTTTGTTGTTCAGCAATGAAAACCTCTTGATCAGCATTATTCTTCTTTCCTGGGTAGGGTTACAAACAATTAAGGTATCAACACACTTTGTAACCAATCATCTTTATTCAAAACAATATACATTGTCGATTTTTTAGCGACCCTTTTTTGTGAATTTTTACACATCAGAGGCAATTCTGAATTTAGACTTGCACACCTTGAGCATAGTGCCACATGTTACAACCAAGGTTATTATAGTTAATGAAAATGAAGAAAATAACCCAAAAATTAATTGAATAAACATTTTCGTCAACAAAATAAAATAAAAATGAAAATGCTTAAAAAAAAAGAAACAAAACAAACTGAAACTATATTGTTTGTATGTTTATAAAACTAATTATAGCGAAAATCTCCTTTGTCTATTAATATCATAAATGAGCTTTCAGGAGGCGGCACGGTGGTCGACTGGTTAGCACATCCGCCTCACAGTTCAGAGGTCGTGATCCCGGCCCCGGCCTCCCTGTGTGGAGTTTGCATGTTCTCCCCGTGCCTGCGTAGGTTTTCTCCGGGTACTCCGGTTTCCTCCCACATTCCAAAAACATACTTGGTAGGTTAATTGGACACTCTAAATTGCATCTAGGTGTGATTGTGAGTGAGGATGTTTGTTTGTCTCTGTGTGCCCAGCGATTGGCTGGCAACCAGTTCAGATTTACACTCACATACATTTGACATTTCACATAGCCTACACTTTTTTTTTTTGAACTGTTAAGTGGGAGTCTGCTGCCGCTTTAACTCTAAAAAGTTTTACTTCAACATTTTTAGTTTCCCGTCTACCGTCCAATGTCAGCAAAACAGGCGTCTGTCAGTGACGGATATACCGGTTCATCTGTCAGACGGAATGCCCACCTTCTGTTTATTTCTGTATTACTGTGCGACTGTACAGAAGAAGATGAAAGCTGCGATATTTGTTGTTCTCGCAGGACAGAGAGAATATATGCCTTGTTTGCACGTCTTGCTGTTCCATGTGTGTTAAAAGAGCAGTTGTTTGAAGGTTTAAAATGACATTTATGCTAATTTCAGTTAGCAATAGGCTAGCAGACTTTAATTTGACAAAATTTCCGCACGGAAGTAAGGAGAATGAACAAGTACACCGTCAGGGAAGTCGCCAAAACGTGAAAAATGACTACAATCCCACTAGCGTGGAATGCACCACCACTGACAACTCAGGCTTAAAAAAGTGTTTTATGTGGATTGTCGACCAGATCATGCAAGTCAACTGTGGTGGCTGCCTTGAGGATAAAAGAATATGCTCTGAACCAATGGAATGGGTTTGGAAAATCTACAGAGGCCCATCACTTGTAATAAATTGGACTGAATGTCCAACATGTTGTGTCCTTTTTTTTTTCTTTTTTCTTTTTTTGCTGTGCATCAGCATAAAATGGACTCACTGTTCTCACATCATGCTGACATGGAAGCCTGCCTGAACATTATGGGTAGCACATGGGAAACGTTTTTTCTTGCTGTTTCCCTTTCACAAATACCCCCTGCACATGCACAGAGATCTATCCTGTTTTTTCTGCCCTCTGCACTCTCTGGCCCCTGGCTCCGAGGCCAGAGAAGACCAGCCTAAAGGCTATAGGCTGCCCGATCCTGTTTCAGGCCTCTCATAGCCAGCCCACATCTGTTTAATGCATACATGCAGCCATGAGGTCATGAGGTGGGAATGTGACAGGGAGCAATCTGGGCTCTGGACTCGAGGATCATTATGGCATACTGTACACATCAGAGCTGAATAGTGAAGAAAACAAAGATTTTTGTTCATAGCTTATGAGATGTTCTATGTAGACCACACATTCAGTATCCAGTCCAAAGGGAAATGTACTGCAAAGATTTGGGACGGTGGGAAACTACTTTAAAGGTATGAAAGAAACCTTCATTGCTGAACAGGGCATATGTCATCATACTTGAACCCAGAGGTGATCTGGAAAAAAAGTGTTTTTCACCCCCAAAACGTTGTCCCTGAGACATAATGGGACCTTTCTGGCCAAAGGCCCCTTTTGGCTTCCATCAAATGGAGAGGAGAATGGATCCCAAAGGAAAGTATCAGTGTCCATGAGATGATCTGGTCCGTCTGTGGACTGCCAAGAGCAACACAGCGGGTTTAATACTCAGGACCCAGAGAGGAGATTATAAGATAAATGCTCTAGATCTTTGGACATTTCCAGGTATTTAAGGTCATTAATCCAGTGGAAGCCTTGATGACAATATTATGGTTAGTTTGCTACTACTTGGACTTTCTTTCTGGCTGCCCCTGGTCAAGACGCAGACAGCCAAAACGCCTAACTTTCAACAAATACAAACATGTATACAAGGTTGATCACATTTGAGTGTGCAAATTTGCTCCAGACTCAAGGGCACATTTGAAACAGAAAGCTCCTCCTTTCCAGATACAGATGCACACATATTGCCATTCATGCATTCTCAGTACACGTGGACGCTGGAAGGTGGTCTGCTGCAACTGTGACACACTGCCACTCGCTGGTCTGTGAAGGGTGCTGCCTTTTTGTCTTACAAAAAAATTCTACATGCACGTAAGTGAATCTGCATCAATACAGTATGTGACACATTGCAGTTCTAAACAGTGCAAAATCTTTAATTAAAATAATAACTGTGCCAAGTAGAACTAAGCATTATCATCACTGACGGACTTTTTGCTATAGCTCTTGTACTTCTCCCGAGAGTGTGCAAGTGTACCTAACACGGTGGCCGGTGATTGTAAATAGCTTGCATTGTCTGCAAAATGTTAAGTGTCTTAGGTGTACATTCTGCTTGTTCTGAAAAGAGCAAAGAGTTGTCACTCTTTTTCACTACCTCCCTCTTGGCTCCTTTAATGCGTACTAACCTCTTGCTACTTACCGTGTGTGCAGAAGATGAGGAAGAATGAAAAGAGGGCAGGAAGCGACAGAGCGAGCAAGGGAGAAAGTGAGAGAGCAACTCACTGTGTGACATGTGGACAGATGGTTGCCACGCTGCATAGCTGCCGGGCCACACGCGATAGCCGTGAACCATGCTAGAGCCTTCCACACCCACGCCTCTACTGTTGACACCTCTCAACATACTCAGGCAAAGACAGAGGAGGGCAAGGATGGGAATGGGAATGGGTGGGGGCAGGTAGCACACAGCCAAAACGCTGGAACTTGGGACTACGAGTTGACTTAGCATCACACTGGAAGGAAAGCGAGCGTAGACTTACACTTGGTTGATCTTAATGCCCCATATCGGACAGCGGCCATCAAAACAGTCTAAGAAGCCCCAAAAGCTAAAAAGCTCTACTGGCACATCCAAGAAGGGATCAGAAGAGTATATAAAAACTTTGGGGATTTCCTCCTTAAAACAGGTAGATGGCATGCTCATGGCCTAGAAAATATTTGATTGGCTCTATGGTGATTTAACTGTTCTTCCATTGTTGTTATAATTTCCTGGAATTCATTGCATGCAAAATATATTTCGTTAGCACGGGGTTATAAAAGTTGGGTTGCAATAGTTTGAATTTCCAAGACACCGTATACACTGTCTTACTGTATAATAACGTTGTTTTCTGAGGACATACAGTATCATTACTAATTATCTCTACAAATTTAAACACAATCATATCTTTGTTACACAAAATCAGAGCTTTTTTTTTTAATGTCCGCACATGGGTTCAGTTACTGTGATCACAACTGACCCAAAAACTTTATCAAGCAGAAGAACAAAACATAGTTCAAGTAAAACGTGCCTGTGTCAAGCAACCTTAATTATTTTGTCTTGAATTATTTATTTATTTTTTTTTTCAAGAAAATGTTGTTGCTCTTGCCAAGAATAAACACCAAACAATAAGATAGTGTTCTGGATTGTGCAGCAACAATAAACTCGAATCTTACGGAGGACTGCCAATATTGTTTCTTTCTTATTGTTTCTTAAATTGTAGGCTCTTCTTCTCTCATTATTTGGCGTGTTCCCCTTTTGAAGAATCTCACCGAACCCTTTATTTCTTTTAACCCATTATTGCTAACTACTGGGCTTACTTTTTTCGTATTACATGACCGAGATGAGCTTTTTGACAGAGAACCAGAGGGGTGTACCTGTTTTGGAAAATAACATTTCTTTCTACTCTGATGATCAACATCATATTTTTTGCTCAGTTGCTTTGTACAGCACGGTAGCAAATTGCCCACGGCCTGGTGGTTGGAGACCTATAGGGTAAGGGATTTGCAGAATGCCCTTCCCAGAAGTATGTGGCTCAAATTTAGATATAAACATGCCGCTCTTCCTAATGGGCCGATGCATTTTTTTTCTGACCATGTTGGCACACTTGCACACCAAGTATGTCATGTGCACCACTGTTACCAAAACGTAAACCTGAGGCAATAGTAATGGGCAATGGTTTGCAAGTTAGTCTTATCCTTCCTATTTAACTGTGATGTACTTTTCTCAAAAGTGCAGTTGAACCCTGAGCCAAATATTCGAATTGTTGTACAATTTGGAATTCAACAAAAATATTTCAGAAAAATATGCCGCTAAAGATATACTACAACTCGGAGCGCCAGCCTTCAATACTATACAAAAACACAATATAACAAAATGCAACTGTGCCACGTGCATTATTTGGAGCCATTCAAAATCCAATTTTACACAATAACATCACAAAAGGTAAAACATTTAAATAATAATATTTTAAGGGATTTTTGATTGGATATTTATTTTGTGGCAATTGCGAAAGAAATTGCTGTTTTGCACATTGAACTTGGCTGTAAAATGTTTTGCTTTGAGGACGTAAAACTGTTGTCATCATCGTAATCCAGCTTTCTGGCCCTGTGAGGACGAATTTCAACTTTGATTGGTCAGTTAAACAGTCCCATTGCTAACATAGTTTTAGTAATTTGGTCTAAAGGCCCAGGCAGCACATTGGACTGACATTGTAGCACATAGAGGCTGATATCTGACTGGACAAAAAAACATCCAAAAATACACATAATGGAGGCAGTGAAACCAAGGTTAGGAAATGAAAAGAATAGACTGTTAGGTAAGTATAAATAAATATGTCATGGAGCAAATATTTGAATTTAGGTTGAGTGTTAGACTGTACTTCTATGCATGCTTTACTGATAACACGAGACATCAGCTCAGTGAGCAACTAAAGGATTAGCGTGTATAAAAAGAATATACTGTATAAGTATTACCGGTATACATATTTGCATGTAGGGCAGCTTGCATCCTCTGCACCCTGAAGACTGCATCATTTGTTACATTATCAATCACAAAAGTGACTTCATATATTGTTTTCTGTATACTGCATGGATTGATTCATTTGCATTTGTTAACCTGATAGTTGTAAACCTTTTTATGAAATTGTTACCTGTACTGTTAATAAGCATCTCATAATTACGCTGATTTGACTGCAGTATTTCAATTATAACTGAATGTCATAATATAATTAAAATATGATTTCATAATTAATTCATTTTAAACAGGTTTGAAGCTATTTTTTCAAAACGAATCCATATAAAAAATCGGAATGAGCAGCTTGTGGGAAAATGGCCTTTATCCTACATTGACTGAGACCTATGACATTAGCAGGTGTCTCGAAAGAAAAACAAATACTTAACAGTTATCTGTTTGTCTCCCTCTCTTTGTGCCTTTTGGCCACACGATGCAACCGTTTCTCTGCTCCATTCCCTCGGTCCCTCCCTCTCCCATTAAACCAGCTTCACTATCGGCCTGTTCCATGTGCTTTTCCCGTCAGCGCACCCATGCAGGTTGGTCTGCATGGTCCGTTGTGTTGTTTAATATGCGCAGCCCATTCTTGCTTCTTTATTATCCTCCCACTGGTGACGGAGACCCTTTTCTTTGGCCAGACAATGGGCGGCGGCGTGACAGAGAGCACGGTGGTCATGTCCCATTTGCCACCCCATGCTATCTCTCTATCCTGCCCCCCTTCTCACCCGCCGTCTGCTTTTCAATAGCACCCTAATACTGTTACAGGAGAGAAAGACCTAGGACTCTTCAATATGCCCCAAGCCTCTGGGGCCACTGCTATATACATACTATTAGCATAATTATAGCCTGAGAGCGGGAGAGGGAGAGAAAATGCAGATGGACAGAAAAAGAGAGACAGAGGGGAAGCAAAGGTGTTTGCGATGTGATAGTCATCCCTCTTCGACACCCCCCCTCACACACACACACATCACACACACACACACACACACACTACACACTCACACAATTCAACATGTTAATAGATCTCCTGTTCAATTTGTTCTGACCTCATCTAGAGTCGGTCTATAGTTAACGCTGGGACATGTGGGGGCAACTCTCCTGATGGCACCACGGTTGCCTGACTTTGAACTTGAACTCGGGCCCTAGGGGTCACGCAGATTGGAATTGAATTGATGAGTGCTCCCCCTGGGATTTCAAGCTGGTAAGTGCAGCTGTGTTCGCATAGCTTGTTTAAATGTCATCATTGTTTTATGCTCTGCTATGGTTACGCATGTTGTTCATGTTCGTGTTAAACTTGTGCTGAATTCAATGTTCAGCCCCAAAATTGAATATTTTTAGCTTTAACAAACTGTATATTATTGTCTGGACACACAATTTGTTTCCCTGAATAGAAAAAAATAATCACCAGTAAAAATGTCAAATGTCACCAGAAACTAGCATAAGTGTCTCTATAACATGGTTCTTGAAGACATACCCAGTTTGATGAGCTTGTTTGATCAACCCGGTTTCCTTTCCATTGTTATCCTGAACCTGAACATGGCCATACATTGGATTTGGTACTCTCTTGTAATTTGGCTATCGATAATTTGATGGTGCAGGATGCTGTCATGATCACTGTCAGATTCTGTTTGAGTTCATTTTGAATGATCATGTTAAACCACATTGCCCGGTGCGTTATTCTCGCATTCTTAAACCGGACACTGCAGTGTTTTTCTCCCGTCTTTTTATTTCATATGCTCAATCGCACATGAATGAGGGTGATTTGCGGGACACAGAAGAGTTGTCAAGCTCTTTTTTTACTGCATGTGCCGGCATTCTGGACTCAGTAGCCCCACGCAAACCCATGCGCCCGAGAGTCAAACTGAAACCTTGGCTCAATGACACGACTCGTGAGGCCAGGCGCATGTGTAGGCAAGCAGAGAGGAAATGGAAGAAGGGTCACCGGCAGGAGTCCTACCAAACCTTGTGTAACAGCTGGAGATCCTACCAAAAAGTGGTGAAACTGGAGGGAGTGAAATACTTTTCAGACACTGTTGAAAAAAATGTAAATAATCCTCGTATTTGGTTTAAAACCATTGGGGATGTTTTAAATCCACCAGAATATACTTTTTTAGAATCCATCTTGGAAAGCTGTGACAAGTTTTTAGTAGGGCTGCACGATGTTGGAAAAAAAATGACATTGCGATTTTTTTGGGGTTTGAGATATATTTTGCGATGTTAAAAATAGAATTTTCACCAGATGACTTGCATAGATTTGTTTGGGAATAATTTGGTTAACTCACCATGACATCATTGTATTCATATAATATCGTTTAATCCAGACAAAGAGGGTTCACCTGTGAATGATGATCGCTGTATATAAAAGGGATCACATCGGTCATGTCTCTGTAACATAGTAGATTATTTAACATTGTATTTCACACTTGTATACAATGTATACAGCTGCAAAATATTAAACATATTTTAAACAAAAAAATAAAGACAGCAGGTGCACTAGACCCTTGAGTAATTTAAAAAAAATAGAAGAAAATAAAAAAACTCTAAAGCAGCAGCAGAATCACACCTTTAAAACACCTTTAAACTAAACTATAAAATATTAGAAAATTAAAAAGCAGGTGTACTAGTGCCTGAGGTTTTTTTTTACAAAAATATAACATTAAAATAATAAAAAACTTCGTGAAACTGCAGCAAAGTTGTAAACAAAGCAGAACAAAAATATTAAAACTTAAAGTGCAGGTGCATTAGTCCCCTGAGTTGTTCACAAAAATATAACAATAACTAAAACGGTCTGTAAAACATATTACATCCGTGATTTGTCGGTGCTGTTTGGACTTCTTATCATAAGGAGTTATGCTGGCGAAGGCGTCTGTAATCGTTTTTTTGAGTCGATGAAGTTTCACCTCGGGTCCCACTTCTTAGTTTGAACTGCTCATACAGGGGCTTGTGACGGCGATTGCAGCAACAAAGCCGAGGCACTGTTGGCAAAGGATGTTTTGTTGTTCTGAATCTTCCTTTTTATAGCCGAAATACTTTCATATTTTGGATGTTGACTTTCTTTTGGGGACTAAATCCACTTCTGCTGCTTCTGCCGCCTCCTCCATGTCGCCTGATAAGAGCAGACAGCAGAGTGGAGGGGGAGGGGCCGGTGACTGATTGGCAGGAAGGAGGGGGTGAGCAAGACAGGCTGTGTAAGAGCACCGAGTAGCTTGCTGCTTTTTTGAAGCAAGTTTGCGTGTTCTAAGAAAAAAAAAAGTTAAACATCGCACGTCCTACGATGTGACTATCGCGTATGCGCACATCGCAATTGCAATGTTCAAAAGACACATCGTGCAGGCCCAGTTTTTAGCCTTCTTCAGTGAAAAGGTTACTCTCATTAGGGCCAATATGTCAATCCCAACAGTCAATATTTTCATAAATTTCCCCTGCACAGCGGTGTTTTCTCAGTTTGAGGCTGTGTCATTACCATCTCTAACAAGAATAGTTAATCATTTAAAACCTTCATCTTGTCCCACGGACCCGATTCCTCCGAGGCTTTTTAAAGATGTGTGGGCAAGTATTGGCTCTAATGTCTTAAATATTGTGAATATCAGTCTTGCCACTGGAGTTGTACCGTTGATTTGTAAGCATGCTGTAATTGAGCCACTTCTGAAGCGAACTGGCCTTGATTCTTTGGATATCTCTAATTATAGGCCAATTTACAAACTTCCTTTTATGGCAAAAGTGTTGGAAAAGTGTGTTCTTTCTCAACTACAACCCTTTCTGAATACTCACTGTATTTCTGACATGTTCCAGTCAGGTTATAAAGCCTTGCATAGCACAGAGTCTGCACTTTTAAAGGTTTTTAATGATCTCTTTTCAATAACTAATTCTGGTTCTTCAGCCATTTTAGTGCTTTTAGACTTGACAGCAGCTTTTGTTACAGTTGACCGTACGATTCTTTTAAATCGCCTGCATGACTGTGTAGGGGTCAGGGGGATTGTTTAAGACTGGTTCAGGTCATACCTCAGTGGGAGGTCCTTCTCTGTTGGGCTGGGGGACTCCTCCTCGGCATCCACCCCCTTGTGTTGTGGAGTCCCTCAGGGTTTGGTTTTAGGCCCAGTTCTTTTTACACTTTATCTCCTCCCACTGAGTCAAATTTTCAAAAAACACAGCATCTCATACCATTTTTATGCAGATGACTGTCAGATTTCTTTGCCCATTTCAACTGGAGACTCCTGGAATCCCTACATGCCTGCCTGAGTGACATCAGGGTGTGGTTGGCCCAAAACTTACTATGTCTTAATGAGGGCAAAACTGAGGTTGTGATCTTTGGCCCAACTGATCTATTGTTGGACTTGGGCCCCTTAGGAGACTATGTTTGGCCCGCTGCCACCAACCTTGGTGTCACTATGGACAATGATTTTAAATTACTTAGACAGATAAACACAGTCGTTCGGTCAGGCTTTTTTCATATTCGTTTTTTATCTTAAGTTAAACCATTTTTATCTTTTGTGCATTTTGAACGGGTTGTGCATGCTTTTATTTCATCTCGTCTGGACTACTGTAATGCGCTTTACTATGGAATTTCTCAAAAAGCACTTTCACGCTTACAGTTAGTCCACAACTCTGCTGCACGCCTTTTAACCGGAGCCAAAAATCGAGATCATATTACACCAATTCCTGCGTCTTTGCATTGGCTTCCAGTTACTTTTGTTTTTTAAATGGACTGGCCCCAAACTATATTGCTGACCTTGTTAAGGTTTACAGTCCAGCGCGCGCTTTGAGGTCAGGGGGCCAGCACCTTCTTGTGGAGACGAAGATGAACCTTAAAACCCGGGGGGACAGGGCTTTTTCAGTGGTTGGCCCCAGACTCAGGAATGCTCTGCCCCTCCATATTCGAACGTCTCATCTTAAAACCCACTTTTATTCACTGGTTTTTATTCACTGGCTTTTAACACGGCGTGGATTGTGTAGTCCTCTGTGTGTTTTAATTTCATTTTATGTATTTATTTATTTTTGTTATGTATTTATTTTATTTCTTTATATATTCATTGGTTGTGGTATCACAAACATGCGTGCAGCACTTTGTAACAGCATTGTGTTTTTAAATGTGCTATATAAATAAAATGGATTGGATTGAACCAAATATAATCTTTCAATGTTCAATCGTGAACACATTTATAGGAATAACTTGCTGCATCAAAAATGTTTGGTTTCAACGACACCATAACACGCACACTGCACTGTGCAACTTACAACAGCTCCATAGAGTAATTTGCTGACCTGTCCTCTGCCCACTGCAT
The DNA here is from genome assembly GCF_054856515.1 of Filicampus tigris. NCBI lineage: Eukaryota > Metazoa > Chordata > Actinopteri > Syngnathiformes > Syngnathidae > Filicampus > Filicampus tigris. Next base: position 9,863,366 of record NC_141222.1, read on the forward strand.
ATACAGTGTACAGTATTTTATAGGAAATAGCACCATAGCAATGGGAAAAAGGCAACTTTTCAATACCCCAAGCCCAGTCATCCAGTTTTAGGGGCGGCTTTAAAGCATGTCACAAGACCTCATGCATAGTAAACAGTGCGGCCTCCATGGCTGACTGGTGAGCAATTTGCCTCGTAGATTGCCTGGCCCCGGGGCCTTGGTGCTATGTTTATGTATGAGCCCTCCTATTTCATATGTATCGGCCCCAGATCATTTTCAACTCCCAACCCCTCCCTGTTTTTTTTTTTTCTCCAGCAGAACTGATGGCATACACATAGACACACAAGCATGCGATGAAACACACACAGGAAAACATACACATTAATACACACACACAGGCAGACACATAACATAAACATTAAGAGTGATGACCTGCACAAGGGGTGACACTGTCCCGGCAGATTACACTATTGTCAATACAAATAGAAATTTACTCTACATGTTTCGCTGCTGTGCCTGCCGCTTACCGTGACAGTTGTGCTTTGCAGGGTGAGTGGAGATGTATTAGGAACATGTTGTCTGTGATGGTGTTTTCAAATCTGCCTCACCTCGGCTATTTCAGTCCACTTCTCATACCCCAGCAATCAAACTATCCGCTTTTGTGTTGCATAATTTGTGGACCCAGCGGTGCCTTTTTTTAACATAGAGTAAACATGGGGCTATAGTTTTCTTCTGAAAATGTAAAGATCTTATGGGCACATGCCACTAGACCCCATGAAGAGACACGTTTATGCAACTGAACACATATAAGATGACAAAGATTAAAGTTTATTAACACTTTGTCAGTCCCCCTCTGGTCTATTTTCTCCATATGTGTCCTCATTTCATTGCAAGAACTCTGATAGTTTAGTCTTCCTCGGCTGTATTTAACATAAGCTTGAACAGGTTTTAACTATGCACAAAGCCCCTCTTTGAACTGGTAAAGGGCTGCTCCATAGAGGAACTTCTTTGGGAATGTTTACAGCATCAAAAGTCAGGCTGAGGATGTCCTCTATGTGTCAGCTAAGGGTGAAGCATCTCTAAAGGGCCCAAAATGTAATGGGTTTCACAGGACACAATTTGTTTGATATGAAATGATCCTCGGCAGACACAAAGTGGCCTCCATTAGGAGCCAAGCAGATTAGCGCGGTCCTCTGAGGGTCCGTGGCTCAGTGTCAGTGGTGGAGGACCCTTCTTATCTTTCATTAAGCGCACACAGCAGGGCAGATTCACCAGCTATGGGGGAGGAATAGAGAGGGAGAGAGAGAAAAGAGGGAGGGAATCAGCGATTTATAGCGGTTAAAAAATAATTTCCACATATCACAACCTCATCTCACACAGTGCTGGAAGTGCAGGAGCCTTGGGGAATGAAAAGCATCTTTTTCACCAAATGCCAAAAGTGACCAGCAGGCACTGAGGAAATGAGGCTGAACATAAACACACAAAGACAAAACAACATATGTGCACACATACAGTAGACTGTGAGTGAATACATGGAGAGGGGAAGTATAATTCTATACACTTTTTTTTCAGTTTACATTGATGCACCCACAATAAAGAAGTGCTCAAATATGTTACGCTGCAAGCAGGTGGGGCTAGCCTTCAGCACATTACTGAGAGCAGCAACAACACATGGCACTTCAATCACAATGACAATAGCGAATGGCACAGTCTTTTTATCTAACAACAAAATAACTTTTCAGCAACACATTTCTTCAAAGCACATTATTATTAGGCAGATTTTGCACCGGGAACATGCATCTGTTTTCAGAGCCATTGTTGAGTGCCATGTACATGTTATTTTTTTATATTTCGATGCAACAATCATACTTTAAATTGTTTTTCGATTGCCAGTTTTAAAGCATCTGTACTGAAAACTAAGGCAACTAGAAAAAAAAGTTACGATTTTATTAACGCAGAAAGTATGTTTTTAAAACAAAATGAAACAAATAACAAAAAGAGAAATGTATTAAACCATTTCTTACTCAACAGTACAACAAACGGTACAATAACATAACACAGTGAACTATTAAAAATGGAACCCCAAGGAATCATCAAATCGCCTTAAAATGTAAAAATAATAATTCCTGGAGGCTCAATTTTTAGCAGTTCACCGTATTATTTTATATTTTATTGTTAACACCTTGGATCCTACATAAGGCATTAACATCCAGAGCTGGGCATTTTACTAAAAATTGAGCGTCCGTTATTCATCATCCGCCTGGGTACCCTTCCGTCGTCCGTCATTCGCCTTTTTTTCCGCGGGGAAAATATAGTACCTACCCGTCTATATGCCGGTCTGCCTCTAATTTTAAATGGCGAGTCCGAATAAACTTTTACTATGATGAATGGCGGACTAAATAACAAAATGACGGGATGCTTAATCTGTCTATTTTAAATTTGTTCGCATCATTCGGCAACCGGCAGCAAAACGGACGTCCGTCAGTGACGGATAGATGGACCGGTCCGTCACATAGACGAAATACCCAGCTCTGTTAACATCATTGCTACTTGCAAATGTGCACCATAAAAAGATGACACGATTAACTGCTGTTTTGGTCCGGTGGCTGGCTTCATGGCTACTTAGTAGCGGCTGAATAACTAATGTTTACGAGGGCAGGCTGTTCAAACCACTCACATTTTCAGGCTTTCCACTTCATCACTTGGGTGCTACTTGTTCAAATGATTCAACAGGATTGTCTTGTTGCCTGTTTTTTAGGAAATACAGTACCTTGCATAACGGCTTCATTTACGTCACGTTGTTTTGGAGATACCGCCGCACAAGCAGTGGTGAGGAAGGTCTCTTGTGAAAATAGCAGAGGTGGGCATTTGGATGGAGACCCCATTAGTGTTTAGCATCAGAAGAAGAACCACGATGACGGTCCCTCAAAAGCTTTGCTGGGCTCACGTCAGCTACCGCGGGTAGTCTGAGGTCGAGGGAAGCTCTGTGCTACTTACGCAGGAGCAGGTAGCTAGCAATAGCTTTGTCAGTCTATTAGTGCGCCTAAAGTCTCTCCTAAGCTAGTAATCGTCCTCTGTGTGGTGGCGAATAAGCTACATTTCCGACAAGTATCGTACTATGAAGGGATGACGAGAAGACAGAGAAGATGTTCTGAATGTTAAACCAACCTATGATTGACACGGCTAGTGCGTTCAACACCGCAATTAAGTGCTTGGGTGATCAATTACGGTTTTTACGATCTGGCTGGAACCATGTTAAAGCTGAGAACATCCAACTTTTAACAGCAATATACAAGGATAATTAATAACTGTATGAATTCTGGAATGAAAATCATATACACTAAATTGAACCGGAAATGAATTATTTCCGTTATGGTGTACAATCAGCGAGGAGGAATGGCCTAATGTTAAAAGTATGAAATATTCAGAGCTGGACATTGGCAAATTGGCAGTCCGTTTATGGCTTTCCGTCTACAGCCGGGGTACGCTTCCGCTGTCCGTTTATCCACCATTTTATTCCGGCCAGACCAAATAGTAATCGCCCGACCTCTGTCCGACTGGAAGACACAGTCGCCGTCAGGGACACTAGGGGACACATAAGCATCTCCTCCCCTGCTCCACCAGCCAGGTAGCTGCGTTATTAACAAATGAATCCAGTGAAATTGCATTGTTTGTCCTACCTGTAATTATTTTGTTGTGAAGTACATCACAAACAAATGAGCATCAATTAGCCGATTGGCCCCCTGATTAGCTAGTTTAACACTATAGCCCAAATCAATAATAGATAACATGATGACCACCACATACAACTATTGACGGTGAAACAAGGCTCTCCTTGGTCCGTGCATTGAAAAGAATTGGAGTTTGCATCATCCATCCATCCATTAACTATACCGCTTATCCTCACAAGGGTCGCGGGGGAGTTTGCATCATTGTAATTTAATTTGTGAGCATTATTTTGACTTCAACATGAGATGATAGTTCGTTTGGCTACTATAACAATCTGCCCGGTTTGTATGCTAGTCACAGGCAAATGCATCGTCACTCATTTGCTTCACTGAGTATTTGCATTGAATTGCATTGTGGAAATAGAAGAAATGCCCGGATGTTCGAAATTGTCAATTACCTGTGAAAGACTACCCTTTTGCCTTCTTGTAATTACAATAGCCAGTCTTATTCTTTCTCATTCCCTTGGTCTGTTTGGTTACTAATTGGTGAATTTATTTATTAATTGTAGCATAATGGCTACATACAGTACAAATCAAATAAATAACCTCTGTCAAGTTGAAGAAGCAGCAGAAAAATACAATCATTTTTAAAGTGTTTAAGTGAAACTGACTCAGATATTAACTAGTGAATATCTATTTTCACACGCACACAAACACCACAGTGATGGCAGGATGCCATGCTAGTTCAGGCCTAATCTGTGTTTGTTAATGGTTGCCGTGTGCTAATTACTGTCTCTGTTCACCAGAGGCCTTTTCTGGCCAGTCACCAACTCATCCAGCCTCTGACTGGCCAATCACTCGTCTCTGAACAGAGGGGATCCTGTGAGAGGGGGAATTTACGGTGGTGGTGAAATTGGCCTTGGAAACCTTGTCCGTTGCTGGAACATGGTTTGTGTAAGGGAGATGAGGGAGAAAGACGGGGTGGAAAGGAAAGACAGAAATGAGAGACAGAGAGCGTTTGCGTGTGTTTTGACTGTGTGTGTCTTTTTTGAGCGCACATGAGCTCGCCCGACTAGAAGTGTGCAAGCAGCGGAGGACAAGAGTGGAAAGGAAAACAAGGCCTGAATGTGGGCCAAGTCGACCACTCCACAAGCTCAAAGGCAGCAGTAATCCAGTGTTGACATGGTAATAGCCATGAGCTTAGTGTCAATTAGATAGAAACAATATGCTCACTCTACTGGAGTAAGTGGATAGTACCTTTTAAGTCGAGCAAAGCAAGCAATAGTTTTAGGCTGCAAATAAATAAGTTCGTGAATCTGATACTTTGTGTGTCTGCATCTCTTTTTTCTTCATTCAGAAAAATGATATTTTATCTTCTTTCTCCCAATGTGAAATTCAAACTCTAACTTCAAAGCCATCCGTGTTTTATCACCATTTTATTCTACCCTTAGGGTGAGTGGCCTTATTATATTTCAGTCACTCACAATGCGTTTCTGGGCCATCACAATCTCGTACCACATAGAAGCACCAGCATACAGTGATGGCAAAAGAGGCCAGATACAAAGGGGTTGAAACCATCTTTGACATTCCTTTGATAGCCCTCGAGCCATATGAGGGTGAGGTCCATGTACAGTGTGTGTGTGTGTATGTTGGTGTAAATGGCTGCTCTGGTCCTATGACAATGCCATGACACCAAATGAAGCCAGCTAGTATAAAGGGGATGGGGTCTTATGACTGGTTGATGCGCTACATCAGCCAAAAAAAAAGCAATAGTCAATTTATAACAGTCATCGACCACTGGTGCCGCACAGCCATGCGATAAAACAAACCTACCTGCATGGAAGGGTTTTACAAGATGTATTAAAATGATCAGTATGCACTCACAGCCCAAACACACAAACACAATGACTGTGATAACTACATTTTTAGCTCATGAAAAATGTGTGACTCCTCTTTTCATTAACTTCTTTAGCCCAGATTTGTGTTATATCAGTCTTAAATTAAACTGAATCAAACACCCCCTCTCCTCTTCTTTATCTTCTAATTCTTGGCAATATTTTCCTGAGATGAGAACTTTACCCTATTTTGCGGGTCCGTCCTCCGTCCCCGACCTGGGCACCCTTCCGCCATCGTTCCTCTGTCCTTATTCATACAAATAATCATCCTCCGACCCCGTCCGTACACATCCTTTTCCGCCTGTCCACAAAACGGGAATCCGTCCGGGATGGACGGACAGATGGTTAGGTCCCTTGGTTGGAATGCCTATCTCTGATATTTTCCGTAAATTAATTCACACTTTAACTGTTATGTGGTTGACAGCCTACCTTTCCACCAACCTTCCTCCTTCCACCCTTACGGACTGCTTCTCTAAACGTAAACGTAGTTTGTCATCCAATTTTCTGCAACTCAACAGTGATAAACCAAAATCCTATTGATAGGTCCACTCTAGCCAAATTTTTTTCCCATTACACTTGACAATTCCTGTTTCACCTTCCCTTCAGGTTGCGAGTTTGGGTCATTCTCAACCGCACACTCTCTTTTCAAGCACCCATAATCAACATCTATGGGTCTGCATACTTTTATTTACGTAACATTAATCAGCTCCATCCATCCCACACTGCTGCTGTCCTTGTTCATTGCCTCTCCACTTCTCACCTGGATTACCACTGGTCTCTTCTGCATGGTCTCTTCCTCAAGTCACTCGAAAAATGACAACTTCTCCAGAACTCTGCTGCTTGAATTATCACAAGGACCCCACCACCCACCACATCACTTCAGTCCTGCAACAACTCCACTTGCTCCCTGTCTGGCATCCAATATAAAATACTGACGCACACTTTCAAGGCCATCAATAACTTTGCCCTGCCGTATCTTTGGGACCTCCTTCATATTGCTACACCCTCTCGCTCCCTCAGATCTTTGTCCTACCTCCACCTCGTCATCCCTTCTGCCTGTCTATCCACCGTTGGGGGAAGAGCCTTCAGTCGCTCTGACCCACGTCTTTGGAACACCCTCCCGCCTGACCTCCGTAACACAGGTTTATTAACCCTCTTAAATCTAGACTCAAAACACACCTGAATGCGTATTGTCTTTAATGTTGCCCATACCATTTGCAATTTTAATTGATGTTTTCTGTTCTGCCTATTTTCTTTTAATTATATGCTTGTACAGTGACCTTGAGTGCCCTGAAATGCACCTCTAAATAAAATGAATTATCATTATTAAAACCGAAAGAACAAACATGCCGGACATGCCACCGGCAATATTGCTGGTTGACTTTTGTTGAAGAATGAGTCATAAATCATAAAGTGGACTTATGTAACAGACAGTTATGGCACTCTTTCTGTTACATTACTAATTGAATACATTGACCTAATTGCATGTTAACCAATGCATGTTAATGTGCATATTTAAAACAGTGACCCCGATTACATCTTTCCGAATAAAGTGTTATTGAATTAGCCTACTAAACAAATAAACTCATAGGACAAACTCAACAAATCCTCAATAAGACTCAATAAATCCTGTCTAAAAACATCAAAATATAAGAAATGCTTCTTTGTAAATCTGTCTGTCCCTTTAATTTTCCCTGTGTCCAGTTTTCATTACCAACCCAATTTTTTTCATCAAAACCCCAGTTAATGTGTCGTTTTCTTAAAAACGTATTTCGCTAATGTAGCAAACCACTTCAGAATCACTTTTCATCATTTCTGAGCCTTCCATTTACTTTCTCCACGCAAGCAGAGGTCCTTTCAAATAAAAGGGGGGCAGAATGCGGATGGTCAGAATAAAATGCAGACCAGGAGATGGGAATGGCAATGGGATGATTATATGTGAGCAGGTCTTAATGACTTCTCTGCCTTGGACTCCTCTTTGCGTATTATCAGACCAAATAGCAGGCTGCCATGCATGGGGCGTCTCATCCAACTGAATTTCTCCCTTACAAAGAGAATAGTTGCACTTTGCACAAGAGCAGAGTCGCCCATTCGGAGTGATCTTGTGAAGGTGATTTTCAGCTTCGATGCAAAGATGATATGACCCACTCAAAGAGCGGCTGTATTTATCTACAATCCAAAATGTGCTGCCAATTTTCTTCAAAATATGCATGGGGCCACTGGTGCACATGCACGCAAGGTCCAGATCATCAAAGCCATTTCAATACAATCCTGCATTCATGATTTGCCCAGGCCTGTGACTCAGACCCTATCTTGGAACATTATGTTACGAGCTCCAATTTTATTTCCAAGGCTTCAGCCTTAAAACAAGGTCACTTGTTTCCTGTATTCTCCAGAAAACCGGAGAAGCCAAAGTTCACTGCCAGTGCCTGTTCTCCTTTCTATTCTGAAATTATAGGGGCTTTCAGTGAGGTCACTGCACTGCCATATGAATAATAGATTTTAATTGATTTAACCTGGCCCTTAAGTGGGCTAAAACGCAAGGCCTGTCACTTTCAGAGGGCAGCAAGAGGGGAGCATGGTCCAGCACACATCTTTAAAAGCCCCTTGACGTGAGTCCCGGATGAAATATTTATACTGTAGTGTCGACTGACCTCCAATTGCAAACCCACATTTTGATCTGCAATTGATTTCTGACAAGGCAATTGGGGCGAGACAAAATGTGGTGTCCAGCTAACCCTTAACTGCAACATACTGCACAAAGTTTAACTGACAGTCAAGTTGTTAAAGCATCGCAAAAGCAGTTTTCAACATTTTCTTTAATTTCTCAGCAATTTCCAATGAATCTAATGCTGGTCCAATGAACAGTGGGCATTCTAATTGTAGTTCTTAGATGAATAGATGGAGCCGTGAAGTCGAAGGTGATGCTATTATGTAACAGAAAAGGGCCTTTGGATTGCTTGATGTTGACTCATAGCATTGTTCAAAGCACCGTGGAAAGAAAATAACATTAACATATTTTATTCCTCTTCTGCCAAACAGTTGCCATATTGGCTATGTTTACATTTACGTTTACACAAAATTTATTTAATCCGATCAGAGTTCAGATTAATATTATGATCAGATGCACTGTTTTCATGGGCACTTAAAATACTGATCCGATTAGGACTTGCGTGTTCATGCATCGCACTTTTGATTGTAACAAATTATTTGGACATGTGCAGTATGAAAAGTGCTATATAAATAAAATGTGATTGATTGATTGATTGATTGATTGACCAAATATGATGGCTATTGTAGTGGAAGAAGAAGCCGTAGTGACTTCAGTGTCAACAAAACTGTTATGATACTGTGACTGAGTGTGAGTCTTTGATTCCTTGATGTTGCTTGTCGATTTTGCCCTATTTCGTCACAAAGGGTTGGCTGTGTTTTTCCTGTAAGCTTGAGTTATTCACTTACACGTCAGAGCGTTTTGCCTTCCATGCCCTGCTCTGTTTTACTCTGCATATAAAAAATTTTACTTTGCCATTTTTGTCTCCTGGCTGCTTTTGGGTCCAATTCCTGCTCCATACATGACAGTACATTCTGACCAGTCATGGACTCAGCAGACGACATAATCCACCAAGCCGTGAGGTTACAGGGAACACTGCTCAGCAGGTCACTGATAGTGTAGTGGTACACACGCCTGAGTTGTGTGCGGGCAGCATGGGATCGATTCCCGCTCAGTGGCGGTGTCTGTGTGTGCCCTGCGACTGGCTGGCGACCAGTTCGCGGTGTAGTCTGCCTTCGCCCGTTGACGGCTGGGATAGGCTCCAGCACCTCCCCGCGACCCTGTATAGGATAAGCGCTTTGGAAGATGACTGCTCAGCAGACACGAGCACCTCCCGAGAGAGGTTATGGACTCTATTCAGAACCTTTCCACGACTGTCAACTCAATAGCCGTTCAGTTGACACACCCACAAACTTCATCACCTACTCAAGCCTAGCCCCTCACCTCCAATCGGGGCGCGATTGATTCATTGATTGATTGATCACCAACTACTGCAGTGTCTTTTCACCGGGAACCCAACATTCCATCACCTGAAGATTACTCTGGAGAGGTAGGAGCTTGTGGACAATTCCTGTTGAATCTGTTCCTTGGTTTTTGAGCAACAACGCATATTCGGACGATCGTGCCAAGTTGGCCCATGTCATTAACTTGCTTGGGGGACTGAGGAGATTAGCTGTCTACTCGAGATGAGCCTGTGTCTCCCAAGTGATTCGGATTGACAATCACATCAGAGAATGCCGCCGGAGTGCCAGACCTTTCTCCGTACCAGACCGTTCCTCGGCTGGTCACCCAGCCTTTCATTAGTCCATAGACACCTGCTTCCGCCGGGGATGAACCCATGCAACTTGGCAGAGCCCGCCTCTCCCTGGAGGAACACGCCCGGAGAGTTGCGCATGGTATTTGCATCTATTGTGGAAGGTCCAGGCACTTCATCAACCACTGCTCACTCCTACCTAAGAAACCTTTTGCTTCCACACTAAGACCTCAGATGCCAATTTTATTGACAAAGAGTTTGTTGCGAATGCCTTTTAGATCTCCCCGAGCCGTCAGTCCCATCGATGGAAGCCCCCCAGAGACTGTTACACACCAGACTGTTTCACTCTCTCGCGCGATTTCGCATCAGGAGCACTCATCATGCAAATTTAAGACAAACAGAAGTTATTCCAAGCATGCTCAATATGAACATACGAAGTACAGCCCTCCTAGGTTATTGAGGTGAAATGTAGTAAATAGTCAGGCAAGTAGTAGGAGGGTTCCCAACTCTTATTTTCTTTATTTTTAGTAGGAGCTGCTTGGTACAACCATAGTGTCATTAAATTACTTTTATTTTTTTAAATGATGAACACAGAACATGGGCGGCACGGTGGTCGAATGGTTAGCACGTCCACCTCACAGTTCAGAGGTCGTGGGTTCGATTCCGGCTCCGGCCTCCCTGTTTGGAGTTTGCATGTTCTCCCCGTGCCTGCGTGGGTTTTCTCCGGGAACTCCAATTTCCTTCCACATTCCAAAAACATGCATGATAGGTTAATTAAACACTCTAAATTGCCCCTAGGTGTGAGTGTGGATGTTTGTTTGTCTTTGTGTGCCTTGCGATTGGCTGGCAACCAGTTCAGGGCGTCCCCCGCGTACTGCCCAAAGTCAGCTGGGATAGGCTCCAGCATGCCCGCGGTCCTTGTGAGGATAAGCGGTTTGTATAATGGATGGATGGATGGATGGAAGACAGAACATATGTCGTGCACATGTGGTCTGTTTAAAGTTTAAATTTACTGTTAATTTTTTTAATCTAATTTTTTTCCAGAGCTGGGCATTTTACGAAAAATTCAGCGTTCGTTATTCATCATCTGTCTGCGGCATGGGTACCCTTCCGTCGTCGTCATGTCGTCATTTGCCTATTTTTTTACTGGGGGGGAAAAATAGTACGCAATTATAGGCCGGTCCGCCTCTAATTTTAAATGCCCGTACGTCGGCGGGTCCGACTAAACTTTCACTTGCAACAGGACGTTATTTGAAGAGAAATAGTGACTCACTGACTCAACATGGTCCCTCACTCAAATCTGTCCCCCAAACAACACCAACTCACTATTTTCTTCCCCGCGCTCGCCGCAGACATCGAAGCCTCGCCGCAAAAAGTAGACTAATGACGGACTGCAGACGAATGGTGGACTAAATAAAGGTGTTTCCGTCTATGCTTAATCCGTCAATTTTATTTTTTGTTCCGTCTTTCGTCAACAATCAACAAAACGGGTGTCCGTCAGTGACGGATAGACAGACTGGTCCATCACATAGACGGAATGCCCAGCTGTTTTTTTTCCTTCGTTCCTGTTAGAGAAGTCCCCTTATAAAGATAAGGTGGTGGAAATGAGCATAATATGTCATCTATTAACTTTTTGTGAACTCTGTTTGGTGAGAGAAGCTATTTCCTGCAAACTACTCATTAATGTGATATCATCAGTCCAGAGGACATTTAACATTGTGCTGTTTCAAGTGCCCAGGCTTCTATAAAAGCTGATGAGTTTCTTCTGAATGATGAAAAAAAATGATCATGAAAAAAAACACTATTCAAATATTCAAGTTGACTAAAATGGTGTATGTATGACTTGTGTTTTATTTTATTTTGTGTTTCCTCAGTGAACTTTAACCTTCTGATTTGTTGCACTCTTACTGCAAACCCAGTCGATGCAACAAATAAATTCAATATTTTGCATAAGCAAAGATGTGTTAAACACGTCTGTTACGAACTGTTCCAGTAATCAGTGTTAAAATTATGTAGATGTATTCAAAACATTAGCATGATACATTGGGAACAAAATGAAGCAGCTACACTTGAATTATTAAGATTATGAAAAATTATAATGAAAGCTTTGCTCTTGATGTGACTTGTTTTCCTGATAAACAAATGCCTCTAATTACCACAGAAACATCTGGGACTTTGGTAACCTTCATTAATCTAGCTCAATTCCACCATTCATCTCCCAGCAGAGTTTCACATTAGAAAGGATAAGTGTACCAGTGACACTGCATATAAATGCTGAGCAGTTATCAGATAGATTTTCTCTGGTTACTTCCTGGCATCTTTCCTCACCTCAGGGATATTGCCCACGAGATGCCTTCTGCTGGTGTCACATCCTCTGATCCCTTCTTGGAGTATTAATTGCAAGATAGTAAACACTGATTGCAAGTCAATTAACTGTTGCTGCATACAGACAGTTGCACTTTCAATCCAAAAACAGAAGGTAGAAAGGGGGGGAAGGAAAATCTGAAAACAAAGATAGACTTCTTTGCTGTCTTCTGCACATCTTCCCAGATGCGAGAGCATTACGAGTTCATCCAAGACATGATAGTAAATGTCAAATTCAATTTCGCCTCTCACTACATACAGTACATCCATATATCCATATTTTTTCCACAAGTACGCATTCACCAGCGCTTCCAAAATGCTCCCACTTGAACATATCAATCCATCAAAATAAACATGAATGTTTAGGTCATCTAGGTCATTGTGAGTGTCTGCCTCTTTGTGAGTTTTAACTCTGCAGTTAATTCCTGGAGAGATCTTGAGCCAAGGCTAGAGGTGTGTAAATAACCCCCACGACCAGGGGCCCCAGGCTGACAGACAACCTGGCGCAGACAGAGAGAAGCAAACTGGGCTATAAGCATGGACCAGACATGGAGTGATGGAAAGCCATGGCCAGGTGCAAGACTGTGGAAAGCAGGTGATGGAGGATTTAGGATATGTGGTGTCGAAGGAAGAGCGGACAACGCTGTCAGAGTTATTTTCAAGTTCCAGCGATCATTTGTTTTGTGCAGCATGAGTGTGTGTGGGCGTGTGTGTGTATGTGTGTGCTGCTCCTTGTCTGACCTGCACCATAGATTGGGGGTGGGGGAAACTCCTGCTGATTAATGGGTCTGTCGGCTCTCCCATGGTGGCAGGTTTCCAAACTAAATTTGGCCACCGCTGGCTACTGGGGTCAGGTGCAGGCAATGGAGACATTAGTGAGGGCCAACCTCGCAGCAGTATGCACTGAAGTCAGCTGGACCTCTGTGATAACAGAAACTATAATAGATTGTTTGAATAAGAGTTTCATTTCTATCCATCCATTTTCTATTCCGTTTGTCCTCATTACGGCCGTGAATGAGCTTGAAGGACTCGGCTGGTTGCCAGCCAATCGCAGGAAACACACACAAGGAAATCACAATCGCACGTACGGACATTTTAAAGTCTTCAACTGACTTAACTGCATGTTATGTCACACAAGCACAGCGAGAACATGCCACACAGGATTCAAACCTAGAACCTCAGAACTGTGAGACAGACGAGCTAAGCAACCACTATTTCACATTTTTGCTAAGTATAATTCGAAATTTGTTTACTGCTCAATTTCAGTTACACTGCCAATTTTCACTCTGTGTTGCTGTTTACAGAAATGTCATTTGACAGCTCTTAAAATGTTTTTTTCCATCGTTCAGTTCTATATACACTGGTATAATATGAAGCACGTAGGCAAAACCATGTCAATCCTTCAATCTTTAAGTCAAGTCACCATGATGGTGTCCAGACCTCTGTCGGCTTGTTTGTTTCCAAACTGAACCTGATCTACATTAGATGTGTACGCTTACATCGTGTGTATGCGGAAGGGCAGAAACATTTGTGTGTGTACATGAATAGACAGACAGATGTTTATGAATGCACAGATGTGTGATGACACAAACACAATGTGGCGGTGCTTTAAAGCTTATTTCAGCCTACATTCATTTGACCACCACTCTTACTTGGCCAGCACACTGAGTCAAAAGGAGCACCTTTACATCAAAGATGCAAAGCAAACATGATTGTGGCTGTAAGATGACATTTAATTCATTACATAAAACTGTTGAAAGAAGTTGCAATATTCAACTGGCCATATAAGAAACGCAACCCACCTAACACCATGTTCATCCCCCACAGTGACATTTCCTATGTATACCAGGTAACAAGCGCTACTTGACCAATTACAGACACAATGATCGAGCAGACCGCTACTTCCCCCCCAGCGCTGTCATGGCTACCTTTACAACAGATGGACGTCAAGACTGGTTGGTAGGTCACTCAAGGTGGGCAATGTGAGTACATAATTACAGCTTGGGAACATTTGCCCTTTGCAAATAGTATGAAATTCATAGTGGCTAATTGGGCCACTTTGGCATTTGAAGAGTTCAGCAGGTCATCTTTTATGTGACGGCCATTATCAGTGAAGTGATAAGAGTGATAGGCCCACTCATGTTACTGTGCTTCTTTGGCCGTGTCCATAGAAATAAAATCGTTTAAAAATTACTGCTACAGTTTGAGTCAAGTAAACAGTTTATACTTCGGTCATGTGGTATGCAGATTAAAAATTGTAGACATATCTGCTATTTTTGTCATGTAAATACAGTACATGAATGGAGAGGTTAACTATCAATCGCACACTTTGGGGACATTTGATTGGATTCTAGAGAGACAATACATTCACTGACCACCCACAACATACTTTACACCATTTACAAACTAATATTTTCTGTTTTAGAAAAAAATAACTATATCAAAAATATTGCCTTCAAAACACTGACTGAAAATGTCTGAATAGGATTAATTAAATTTATATTTGTTTTGTTTATAATAATACTGGTCAGCAAATCTATACTAAATGTTTTAATCAGAGATGCAGGTAAACCTTTCTAGATTTTTTCCGAATCAGACCTTGTTTTTTTCTCTAGCACTTCAGCTTTTTCTGATAATAATAATAATATATGTAGTGTAGTACTATATTTTTTGAATTAAAGGTTAGTTTCAGCAACACGTTTTTTCTAAAATGATGTAGCTATAAATTGCAATTCATGGTAAAATCTGGATTGTGCAATACGTCAAACTTAAAAACAAAAATGAAATTATCGCAAGAACCTAATGTGTTAGAAAAAAATCCTTGAAATCAACGTCAAAAATACATTTAGGGACACATAAAGCCACCACTGATTAAAATGTGACTTGCTGTTGACCAGTGTAATTTGACTTGACAATCTAGCTGGGTGAGGAGCAGAATACAAAAAATCTATCCATCTACTTTCAATAGCACAGTCCATATGGGGTTGTGAGTGAGCTGGCGCTAGAGCCCATTTGGACAAGAGGTTGGGTTAACCTGGCCACCAGCCACTCATAGGGCATATAAAAACAAACCACATCTATGGACAGTTAATAAACCTAAGAATCATGTTTTTAAAATGTGGGAGTAAGCATGGGTAGCCAGTGCGAACCCACATGTGCACAAGGAGAACAGGAAGGGCAGAGCCGAGATCCCCAAACGAAGTGTAAGGCTGCATGCTAACCACCAGGTTACCGTGCTGCGAACTTGTGACCAATACACAAGTTTACATCTTTTACATCTTTTTTTCTAAAAGGGTCTAATTAATGTTCACCAACTGCCCAATAAAAGTCTCCACATTTTGTTTTATTCCAAAATGTCTTTACTCAAAATGGGTATCTGACCATAGTCAATATAATAACAATAACTGAATTTGTCCCTGTATTCAAATTCATTCATATTTAATTAACCCTTGTTTCATTACTATTTGACTACATGAGTCCCCCTCTCCTGAACCTCTTAAGACATGCTAACCCTCAGACACCTCACAGTTCACAGTGAAACAGGAATATGCTAAATCCTCCTCGAGTGGAGGAGTCGTCCCAGCAGCCATTGTCAGACTCCATTCTCATATAGACTGATAAATCTCTCCCCTTGTATATACAACCTTACATTAAGTAAAGGTAGCTCCATCTGCTCCCTATTAATTCCCCAGCAGGCGACTTATCACCTCAACCCCCATGACCTCTTGTGCCTCCACCATCCTCTTCTTCTCGTTCCTCTTCACTACCCCCACTCGCTGATTCCATATCCCCATTCACCTCAGCCTTTGCAAGTCTTATACACTATAGCCAAGTTGAAGACGTTTGTTGACATTTCATTTGACTGTGCCTTAGAAAATGGACTTATACATGCACTCTCAGACACACATAGTCCAAACTTTTACTCAATGCTACAAAGCTAACCAGCTACCACCCTCCATGTGTACTCATGTTGTGTTCCATGGACACGTCTGGTCGTCTAGGTCAATGGCAAATGAGAAGCAGAGCTTTGGGATTAGGGAGGAGATAGCTGAGGGTTCAGGAGCCTTTCTCTGGCTTTGATTAGCTCCCTATACTTGATTAAATGCCCATCGTTGCGGAAAAAAAAGTTGAAAATTGGATGTGGGGAGAAGAGGAGATGATAGGGGAGAGACAGATTTGAGGCCGTTTGTTTTCTCAGCTGGGGCTGGTTCAAGTGGCCGTCTTTTGGAGCCCTCTGGCCCAGGTTCATGCACTCACACACGCACACATATTAAAATGAATTGGAAGGACAAAACAATTCAGAAGATTCTCACTGTCTCAGTCCCATCTCTTAGACTCTTGTTTACCCCTCATTTCTCAATGCCTTTATCCAAACCTAGCTCGCCTCCAGCTTGGTCTGTCAAAGTAACCTGACTCCGGCGGCTTTTGACACGATCCAGACCGCTCGTAGCCCCTGCCCAACACTTTCACCACCAGAGCCAGACAGTAAAACAACCAGATTGCTTCCACATGTTTCCCCCTTTTTCTTTCTCCCCTATGACACACACACACACACACACACACATGCATACTGTTGTTGGCAAGCATCCCTTGCCACCATTACTGAAGCTGGACCCGCGAACACAAGATACACCAAACGTCCAAAAGCAAGGTAAAGTGAGCCAACCAATGCAGGAAAAATGTTGTGGGAGTTGGTGGGGATTATGCTGAACGTCATGAAAACTCCTAATAGTGTGCTATCATCCCCCATCATGCTTTTAAATGTTTCAATTAAAGGATAAAAAGGTAGCTCTTCAATATCATGGTATTTTGCTGTGAGAAGGAAGTACAAATACTTCGATGCTATACTTGCAGTAAGTAGATTTTATTTTTTAGTAGAGAGAAGCAAAAAGTTGTTGATTGATGGATTGATGTAGTAGGGATTTATGAAGCTGGGAAAAACTGAAGACGGCAGCAACAATTGGGATCGTGAACCAGGGACCATTAATGATGATGACGCAACAGATATTCCTTATTTAAGAACATTATTTGATGCTGTCTGGCGTTCAAAAATTCTCAGTCTAATCTAAAAAAAACATGCAGGTAAGGTGTACTTGGTATTTGTGTGTGTGTGTTTGTCATCCACTAATTTGACTTTCATTGTCACTTTCATTAGTTCACGATGTTCGCGATTTCTCTGTCTGTCAAATGAGTTATTTTTTTACCTGCACTACAGTAATTCCTCGTTTATCGTGGTTAATTGGGACCAAAACCCCGCAATAGGTGAAAAATCGTGATATTTTATATTATATTTATCTTTGAGTTTTGTTTTGGGGGGATTGACACCTCTATTACAATGTTGCAAGACCCCCAACATGGTTCCCACCCTTCTAAATACTTGTTACCCAACAAATTTAACTTTAAAAATGCAAAATGAAGAATAATTACCAATTTGCATCCTGTAAGAGGAACTGAGCTTCAACCGCAGCAGCGGACGATTACGACAGAACTTCGCTAATAACTACGTTAAAGTTTTAATTTTATCCTAAAATTGGCTTACCCATGGTGCATTTTATCCAAAAGTACTGTTGGAATGTTTTGTAGGTCTCGAGTCCATAAGCCCAATTAGCAATTTACAAACCAACTACTTACTCAATGCGTGTTCATTTCGTACAGTCCTGGTGTAATGCACTTTCGAACGCTTGTCGTCATTACTTCTTCTTCATTGTCATCTTCTTCTCTCTTTCTTCTTCTTTTAAAACGAAGAATCATGGCTTAACTTTCTCTTTGCACAATAACATCAACAAGGTCCTTTGGACAAAATGCAATGCGGGATTCTAGTTAAGGTGTTTTAAGACAAACTTAAGATAAAACTAACAAACACTTTAACATTTTGTTTGTCAACGTTTTTTCGTCCTTGTCATGCTTGCCGGGTGGCTGAGCGCATTCCGCTCACAACTTCTGAAGGCAGCCGTTTACCATCCACTTATCCAGCTTGACTCTGGCTAACTGAACGGCACATTTGAATAACATTATGAGTTTCCGAACAGAACGTTGTTCAACAGTGCTGTTTGTCAGCGTGGACGAGACTGGCAAGTGGCTGTGATGACATGCCTTTTATGAGTGCCCGCGGATAACTACAAAGCCTCCGGGTCAACTCATCTGTTTGAAACAATGTGTCTTTCTGCAATATGGCTTTTCATTTTTTGTATTTTGATGAATACTTTTTGAAAGCCCGGGATGCACTGAGGCCGTAAAATTCGAACCACAAAGTGAAGTGGCGAGGGATTATAGGTTAACAAACAAGGGAAACTATTTTCATTTTTTTCGTGTGTGATTTTAGTATATTCAGAGGACACGCCTACAGTGTTAGAGAGCAGAAGGAGCAGCTTTATTTTTCATGAAGTGATTGAAGCCTAATTTTATATAGTCTACTTGGTGATTTCTTTTAATCACTCAAATTTGACGGGGTAGTTAACAACACTCTTCTATATGGTGTGTCAAATTTGCTAGACATTTTTTTATTTCATAGAATCAGTGTTTTTGCTGTGTACAGCCATCTGTACTTCTTAATTAGAGTGTATAAATACTTTTGGGACCTCTGGTTATTTGTGGTATTGCTCTGAAAAAGAAAGTGCTTCAAAAGTCTGTTTATCTCCCACAAAGTTGCAATCATTTAAGCCGATGTCTTGCTCAGCATATGCCTGGCAGTCTGACCTTAAACTTTCCCTAATCGCATTTCGGATCAGATATCCGTTAGGATATATAGTCTTCCTTTCTTCCCCATTTCTTCCATTCCTGCCATCCTTCAGTGGTGGCATCACCTAAAAAAGCTATAGGAAAGCAAAACACACCTGCAGTTATTATTTTGATCAAGGATGGCCAACTCACAGTTCATATGTCAGGCATTGTCTCGTCCAATCTTGGTCTGGACTAGAAACTGCTCCAGAAGTAAGTTTATTTCCCACGAAGTTGTAGTCATACAATCCAATGCCTTGCTTTAGTTTATGTGCTCAGCATATTTCGGATGGTGGTGCGAGCTGATGGGGCCAACTAGTCATGGATGGGTGTTGTTGGATAGCCGAAGGAGCAAAGACTTCTTGATTTTCCACAAGCAGTTGTTTAATTTGCAACAAAACAATACTTCCCCAGCATACCGCGTGTTACTCAAGAGCAGCGTTCGGGTACACCAGACCAAGTCCATGACAACAAGTGTACTGAAGTTCAGGGAAAAAGAAGTGACCAGCCGACACAATAAACCAAAGAGGCGCCACCGTGTGGTGAGACACCGTACTGACTGTAACAGCGTCAGTCTTTTGGCAGCGTCACGTCGGTGACAGCCAACCAGAGTAGAGAACATACGACTTAGTATGTCACACATAGGCACAGCACAAGTAGACACGCAGCCAAGTAAAGTGTTTAAAATAAGACAGACGGACACACACCTTAAGAAATCTCTGTGAAATTAACATTAAAATGCCGTAAAATCGTGACAACAAAAATCTGTAATATAAATAACAATGAATACAATTTTGTCCATGTCATAGCACTATACACAAACATATTTTGCATTATCATATTATATGATAAAAAATATAATAAAGACATCATTACAACATATGATTTATACAAATGTTAATTTGCGTACCCAATGAAAATCGTAAAGAGAATTGATAAGGAATCAAATCAATAAGCACGAATGGAGTCAGAATCACTGAGTCCTTAGTTCTGTCGGACTATACGCACTCACCATTTCCACATTTGCGCTACAGAGGAGTGCTAACTTCCGGTGGCTAGTCTAACGCATTACCAGAGCTGGGCATTCCGTCCTGGGGGCGGAACGGTCCGTCCTTCCATCCCGGACGGATGCCCATTTTTGGGAAGGTGGACAGGGGATGACAAGTTTCAAAAAAGGGATGGACTAAGCAAGGGCAGAGGTGGTTTTTAGTCGTCCCTCATGCATGTGACATGGTCGCAAGGCGGACAAAGTTCACCTCAAATGGGTAAATGACAAAAATTGCCTCCGAACGCTTCAAACGTCCCACTAGTTACTGCGCGTACTTACTTGTATTGGGAACGCCCCGGCGGGAACGCTGTGCATGGCACACGTTCGGTCTGCATGGAGGGGAGAAGAAAAGGAAGAAGGAGAAGAAGAATGAGATCAAGAAAAAGAAGGAGAGGAAGAAGGAGCGCTGGCATTCGGGAAATTTGAAACCTGAATGCCGCAGCCGCTTCATTCGCGCACATTGGCGAGGAGAGGGGCTTTGCTTGGTCGAAGACGACGACTGGCAAAACAAAAAAAAGGTTTCGACATCGCAATCAAGTGACACTGTGCTACAGCTGATGCAAACAAAATTGCTGTCTTGGTAAAGTTCAACAGCAGTAAAAAATTAACAGTTAACTAACAGTAAACTCACAGTTCTCCAAGCCTGCTCTCTTTTTTTCCTGTCCCGGTAATGGTAGCCAGCCGTGTCATATAGCTTGAGATGTCCACGAACCACAACAATAATCTTTTTCTTTCATTTTGCTCTCTCCACAGAAGACCTGCCGAGTGTACAGGACGCTGTGTGTGACGTAGTACTCCCCGATGCTGATTGACTGCCGCGAGGCGAAGAGGGAAAAAGGTTCATCTGTTTAGCTGCGCCGAATGGGTGGAATTTCGGTGCTTCGCTTCGCATTCCAACTCCAACTGCATCATCCGCAATACCAGTTCATTGGTAAACGTTTTCAAATGAAAAGCTGGAGATAATAGTTGGCACACTACAGAGTTGGCTGGATGAGCTATTCCTTGGTCTTTAAAAAGTCACAACTTCGGAGGACATTTCCAACTTAAAAAGCACTGGCTCTGAACTAGCGAATATATCTATTTTTCGTATTTTCTGGACTATAAGTCACTCCGGAGTACAAGTCGCACCAGCCATAAAATGCATAATTAAGAGGAAAAAAAAACATATATAATTCGCACTGGAGTAAGTAGTATTTTGGGAGGAAATTGTGCGCTTAGTACACATAATTTCCACCGAGCTACGATGCTACATGTAGCATACAAGAAAGTTACGGTAAGATAACTTTAAACTCACCAAAACGATTATAGATCGCTTGAATAAGTCTTTTATTCATCCCCGACCATGTAGAATGTTTCCAAGTCTCCAAAAGTGTTTATGTATTCGGTCGTAATTATGTCTTCCTCTCCTCTCTGCTGAGTGTGCTCCTCCTTACGTGTGTGGCTGCATGATGCAATACCCCAGCCAGAGGTAATTATGTGTGCCGGTAATGACCATGCAACATTTATATAGGAGCTGAATTGTGGCTGATTGTACTGTGTTGTTGAGTGAACATACTAATCGCTCTCGCTAATGCTAATCATGGTTGCTAATCGTTGGCATGTCTGCTTGTTTGTGGTTTATTCTTGTTCAACCATCGTCTGAAACTAACTTAGACAATTGTGTGTAATGACATTTATATACGAGCTGAATTGTGGATGATTGTAGGTTATTGACTCAAAATACTAATCGCTAATGCTAATCGCGATCGCTTATTATTAGCATAGGCTTATCTTGTTCATTTCTATGAAAATACATGTGTATGTAATGCATAGATTGATAGTATTTTCTGTTTCTTGTGCAGTTTCACAATATAAACAGGCAACTTCGCTGCACACCTGGAGTCAGTGGAGTTTGTTTGTGAATGTTTAGCTGTTTGGATCAGCTGGCTTCCTCGACTAGCAAGACCTGTTAGTTTAACAAAACTAACCGTTTGGATTATTCATGCATTTTAATAGCTTTTAGGATGTATCTTATGTTTCTTTATGTTGGTTACAATAACATGTGGAATAAAATAGAAGTAATTGTCATGGCTTGTTGGTGCTGACTTGTATTTATGATGTTTTGTCTCCCTCTGCAGGCGCTTTAGCGCTAAAGCGCCTGCAGAAGGAGGCAAAACACAAGTCACAAGTCAGCACTAACATTCCATGACAGTAATGTGTTAATAATTTCACACATAAGTCGCTCCAGAGTATAAGTCGCACCCCTGGCCAAACTGTGGAAAAAATGTGACTTATAGTCCGGAAAATACGGTAATATAAAAAAAACACACGTTAAGACAATTTTAAAAATGAGGTTACTTTTCATTAAGATGGGGTCCGGGGAGCTTGGAATAAATGGAAGCCAGAAGCTCGTACCCCTCCATAGTTTCCAACGGAAATACGTCATGAGCTGTGCATAGAGTCTATTCTCATTACTACATTTGGTAGAAAAGAAAAGAAACACTTTTTTGCCACATTAATCACACATCAACCACAGAACATCTGCCTACAGCTGACAGTTTCAAAACACTGGTCAAGTCCCCTTTGTGTTCAAATAACAGTGTTCACAAGTCAGCTATGGAAGTTCCACCTCACTGTGCTTGCTCACTACTGTGTGGGCCACCACTATCAAGCATGCTGGTTCTCTTTGGGAGCTTGAATTAATACAGAGAATCCAGACAGCTCTGGGAAGAAATTACTCACTGTTTGAATATGGGAGTCACCTGCTGTATGACAACATTACACTGATCAAGAGATTAGTGTTTGTTTATTTTAGCAAAGGTTATACTACTTTTTTGCAGTAAATCTTATGACCTGCAATGGTCATATTATGTGCAGTGTAGCAACTAATAACTATAATCAATTAAAATGGTGTATAGAACTGTAGCTTTTATTGAAATGTGTGCTTCCATTCATTCATTTTTATACTGCTTGTACTCGGCCTGTCACACCTGTAGGCGCAAGTCTCCAGGGCACATCTAGAAAAATGATCGTTCACACTCACATTCAAATCTCTGAGAAAATTTGAATCTACGATTAACCACACAGTTCTGCACAGGGTAGCCAGAGTACCTGGAGAAGAACTGCAAAGGGACCCCCCAACTGTGAGGAAGACATGCAAACTGCCACTCCAATGCGTTGCCTAATTTGGATTCAAAATCCGTCATCGTTCTCATGAGTTTGTATATCTTTATCTGTTATGCACCATCCAGACTATTTTTCAGCCCCATATGTTCAGGGACTACTGTGAGGAACAATACCCATTTGACATTACACCTGAGAGAGAGAGAGCATTCTCTCATCTGTGCTTGGTTGCCTAGAGCCAACTTGGTCATTGTGCAGGCCCAGGCACATTATCAACTTGCAATTAGCCTCTCTGTATACTCCTTGCCTAAATGAACCAGCTGGAGATAGTGTAGGACTGCATTACAGTGATTGCTTGCATATTCTTAAACCACAGGTCTTGCTACAAGTAACCCTAATATGAATTTAATGTGAAATAATGAATCTGTTAGAGTTGTATTCCAGAATAGGTTGCTGCAAGTTAATAAAAGAATATTGCGATGGGTTGCGAAGGAGAACTCTGTGGACCGAGCTTTAGATTAGGCCCCTAATGGCTCTGAAGCCGGAGGCTAAATTGAAATGTAAAACCCTGAGTGAGACCCTAATTCACCCTTATCTGTGTGAGTGACGAGCCTGCCTCCCCCGAATAAGATTGGGGCCATCGAGTTGAATGAACTTCAATTTGCTTTGTTAGAGGTAGGTGGATATGCATGCGTGGCCCCTGGATGGAGTATGGACATATAGAATGCGTGTTTGGAATGCGTCTGAATAAATAAGTGAAGTTCAAAGGCCGTCTTCTCTCTCTTACTCCTCATTTTTATTCTGGGCGTAGCGGTTTGGGGTTACAAGATGGAAGCACATACACAACACAATAAGATACAGTAATGCGGTATTTCTTGGATCTTTACTTTTTTTAAAATAATAACGGCAATTCAGTAATATTGAGGACACATACAGTACTTTTTGTATATCAATCAACTGTATGTAGGTGTGCAGTTTGGAGATAACAATTACAATTGTTTGTTTTTATTTAATAAATTAATGTATGTTTATTATTCTGGTTGCAGTTTGCAGTGGTGCAGAACTATATTGGATCACACTAAAAGTGAAGTAATATTTCCATTATTGTTTTCCATTATATGGCAACGGCCCTAATATTTGACATCATGAGATTGTGCAAATATAAACTAATGTTGTGGTCGATGAGTATACTGTACATGAAATATGTATTCTAAGTCAAATAACTTGAATAATCTTCCTGCATCATGCATACGACGGTCGCATTAAAACACACAAACATCTCTCCCCTCCTCCACCCCTCCTCTTATTACCTCAGTCAACAGGCCACTCGTCCACCTGTTCTCATTATGTTACCTCGGTGATCTCTCTCTCTTCTCCTCCTCCTTCTTCTCATCCTCCTTGCTTCCTCCCCTCTCACCCTAATATCCTCCATTTCCTTTATCTCACTTCTTTCTACCACCACTGGTGCTTCCATTGCTGACCGTTCATTGCCCGAATCAAATCCAGCAGCTGAACAACCTCACACTGCCTCAGCATGAACAGGGTTTTTTTTTTCCCCCACCAAATCCCCAGACTCATTTGCATATGCGTTCAGTTAATTAGTGTGGGGGCGCAGGTGCGTGGTGATAATCATTATTAAACATGACAGTCACCTGTGACCGTGCTGCCCTCCCCAACCCCGTGCTGCAGTACTACACACACACGCACACACAAAGCTCTCCTCCTCTGAAGCGTCCATCCTCTTCACTTAAGCATCACAGGCTACCGATCGGCACAAGCAATGACAGTGTCATGTCCAGTTTCAGGAATCCATAAATACTGTACTGTGTACTACACGTGTAATCACAGACTGAATGGTGAACTAAAGGTTAAGACGCCGGCCTCACATTTTTGAGGTTCTTCGTTTGAATCTTGGCAGCGGCCTTCCTGTGTAGGGTTCGTATTTTCCCTGTACTTGTGTTTTTTTTCAGGTACTCAGGCACTCCTGCGCTTGTGTTTTTTTTCAGGTACTCAGGTACTCCTGCTTCCTTGCATGTTTCAAAAATATTCATACTGGGTGAAGACTGTCTGTCCAAATACCGTATGTGCCAGTGTGAATGGTTGTTTATGTACCCAAATTCACTATGATTGGCAGGTGACCAATCCAGGGTGTACCTCGCCTCTTGCACAAAGTCAGCTAGGATAAGTTGCATCTGACCTGGCTGCAACCCTCATGAGCGCTATGGAGATTTGATGGATGTATGTATTCACAGTTTGAGATAACAGCGGCTGCGGTATAAACAGAGTAAAGAGCAGGGAAGAACAACCGACCCACTGTTCACTTTTAAGAACAAAAACAGAATACCATCAAATTACTAGGAAATGAGTGCCAATAAGGGAAAAAAAACAATGTTTACAGTATCTTGGCTTAATTGGTGACATCACTGGGTGTTGCAGTGGCTTTACTCAATTTGACAGTCCAGGCGCATGTGTGTGTGTGTGGGGTGTGTGAGTGTGGGTGTGTGTGTGGGGGGGGGTGTGCGTGCGCATGTGTGGGACTGCATCACAATTGTCAGTGTGGCATTTTTTTTCATTCTGATCTCATCAATCTATCTATATGTCAGTACATCCTGTTCACAACATTTCTAAAATCTACTTGAGACTCGTAAGCAGTCTTAAGCATGTCTATGTTCAATAAACGTGTTCTATGACTAATGTTCAACATCTTAAATAGATCTGTACTACACCCTACTGTATCTTTGCTCTCAGTACAGTTTTGTGCGTATGCGTGTGTGTGTGTGTGTGTGTGTGTTAGAGGGGGATGGGGGAGTAATTCTCTCAGCATATCCATGACAACAAACAAAAATCTAGTAAACTACAGTGGTGGGCTACTTACTTTGAACACTGACAGAGGTACAGCATATTCACTGAGCATTATTGTTGCATTAGTGTACAAATGCAATTTACACGGCATGATACTGTTTCTCATATTTTGCTCTGGTTGAGTTTGTGTGTAGTTTTAGATTTCTAACTGGTAGAACTAGTTATGGAAAAGGATAATAATTACTTATTTATCAAAACGGAGAATGAATAACTAAATAATAAATAAATAAATACATACATATAAATAAATAGAACAATAATCAAGCATAGATTAAGCATTTTTTAAACACCTTTAAAAATACAAAATAAATGACATCCACCCATCCCGTTTTTACCTTTTATCCTGTTTAGGGTTGGAGTCTAGCCCAGCTGATTTAGGGCAAGAGTTGGCATACATAACTCTAGACTGGTCGCCAGTCAATTACAGGGCAGACTGAAAAAAAAGTACTTGACTTTCGGTTGCACATGATTAAAATGTGTTCAACTATACATAAAGTATATTTGTTTATTTTTTATTAAAACATTACATAGGTTTTAATCATGTGCAACCGATGGACATGTCGAATTAAGTAAATCCAAAGGATCTTTTTTTTTCAGTGCACATAGAGACAAACACTCCTTCACTCGCAGTCACACCCTTGAGAAATTTAGATTGGTTACCTCTAAATATTTTTGGAATGATGTTGTGTTATTTCTGTTGATTCTCTTTGTTTTCTCCTACCAGGTATTTTGATGCATTCAGATACACAGGTACACTATTCAATTCTTAATTTTAACACCATTCTTTCCATGCCATTTTCCACCTTGCATGCCATCCTGCAAATAACTGGAATTGTCACACCATTAACTCAATTTGGGTGAGGGGCCTGAAGTAAACGCTGTAGGTACTGCGAGGCAAAGATAAACAGTCCCACCTAGTGCCCATATTGAGGACTTACCTCATGATTGAAAATTAGTCTATGTCTTTGTCAAATTATACACAAAACAAGTTCTACATCCAGGGCCTTAATTTTATTTGGAGTCCCCCAGTACCACCCTCTCTACAGCCCCTACCACCTCCCACCCACACCCCATCCCAAATGTAACAAAGGAAGAAAATGACTATACCACATGCATTTAACAACCTTTACCTTTATTTTTATTTGTACAATGAAAAAACAACTAACTATCTATAAGAGAATGATAATCATGAAGTAGAATGAATGTGCATTTTCTGTATGCAAAAAGATCGATGAGGTGATTATATGGCAACTGCTGTTCAATGTCATAACGTGATAATGTCATTATGTGATGCTTATGATTACCAAGCCACTTAAGCACTCTTGTGCCATTGAGGAGCGAAGGTAAGTCTTAATGAGCTTCAGTTTTGAAAAGCTCTGCTCAGCACAGGCAACTAAAACAAGGAGTGTTGCTGCAATGCGGAGCATTGGAAAGACAGTTCCTGCAAATAATCGTCAAGGAAAAAGACCACCTCTCAAGAACAGTTGTTTGTTGAGGAAGCTCTATATATATCTACATCTTTGAATTCAAATCATAATTTTGTTAAACTTTAATTGTTCATAAATTTTCATAAACGTATTATTATTATTCCATAAATTCTATATCTATATATATATTCTAGATTGAAATTTAGTTTTACATATACCGGTACATTTTACATTTCATATGGATGTCTGAAAGAATCTGAGTGTATATTATGAGCACAATTCAGAGTGGTGTGTGCACTATGCTGTATTCGAGGGTTTATACTGTATATATGACGTCTGCGGAACTCTTTTCTTTTGTTTTTCAAAATAAAACATGTCGGCTCCCCAAAAGCCATGAATTAGCTATTAGCCTAACTTAAGCAGACGAGTAACTCTGTGACATACTGCACAGTAAATTTCGTAGAGTACATTTTACTCGGAAAATACTATATTTGGTCACAGCCTAAACAGAGTAAAATTTGAGTGCAAAAAATTGTTGATTTTTCAATGTCCATTACTTCAAAATCCCATTATTAAATTTTGAAAAATGCAAAAAAAAAAAAAACGTTCTATCACAATGTACATTTTTAATGTAATTGTAGGTGAAGTCATCGCTAATTATATTTCATATTATATTTCATTCCTCCTCCCCTACAGGAGGCTGCCATGTTTTTGCACCATCTTTCTGCTACGGACACCCGAAGAAGACAAGCTTGATGACCAAGTGTGAAGTAAACATGGCCAAACATCTTTTGAGTAATGCTAACGGCTAAAACCATTTTAATCATACTTTCGTTCGTTTTTATGACGCAACCCACTCAGATTCATAACTAGACCGATCAACACGCTTAACAACGAAAATGCAAATATTCGGCAATCTTCGGCGAGTGAGGTCATTTGAAGAGATCGAGTCGCCAGTCACCCATTGTACTGCATTGTTGTTCCGTTAACTGCTCTTTGCCATTGTTATCGCGTTTTTCTGTGAAATGCCTCGGCCCTGTGTTGCATTGTTCACATGCAGGCCAACGAATTTCAAACAATAACGCTTGGCTTAATAACCTTAGCCTATAGCTTAACATTCTTCACGGCCCCAGAGATGGCTAAAAACGAGTGCATTTTGCTGCTTAACTTATATTCCACAAACGCAAAATTAATCAGAATGCCTTGTTTCAATTAGTGGGCCTGCTGGGAACATATTCTTCAAAAAAATATCTTTGGGTTGACTTCCTCTTTAAGAGAGTATGTCAAACTTGTGTATGAGCTTGTTGTAGTAGTGTATATGAGTAATGTGTATGAGCGCATTTCAGTTGTGTTTATGAGCAATAAACATTTCAATAGTGTGTATAAGAGCTTTTGTGTAATAAGTGTGAGAGGTAATCCTGAATTATGTCCCTAATGCCCCCTCATCCACAGACAGGTCATTCGAAGGTCACGGTGCTCTTATGGAAAATGCTCTATGAACTTTAGTTTTGGAACAAACCGAGGATCTATGACCACGGGCCTGTGGTTAAAAGTTCATATAAGTAGCTTGGACACTGTTCCATATGTGCTTTAAAAGTCGGTACAATCTTAAAATCAACTGTAAAAAAGACTGGGGACCAATAAAGTTAATAAAATTGGGATGATGTGGTTGCACCTGTTTAAATTACTGAGAAACCTAACTGCTGCATTCTGAACTAGCTGGAGGTGAGAGAGTGATTTTTTACGAATACGGGAGAGGAATGAGTTGCAGTTGCCTGGATACAATTAGGGCAGCATTTAGTCATTCAAGGTTGGATTTGGTGAGTACTATGGCATATAGATAAAAGAAACATGATTGGATGACTGTGCACATATGCACACCTAATGGGCATATGCATGCTCATTGCTCATATGCACAACTATTGCCTAAATACGCTAAACTCATTTGTTGTCATTTTCAAGGCCTGTATTAAATATCAGATCTAAATCTAATCTATACTTATGCAATTTACTCCTGTCTTACATACACTATATAGCTTTCTTACCACGCTGTATATTGAGATACCTGTAGAAAATTCTTATGAGTTGAGTCGTATAGCACGGTGTCGTCATTACATCACCATCATCACCATCATCCTCATCATCAATAGCATTACATCACCTTCACCAAGTCAAACGCCGCCCTCCTTACAAACGGTAGCTGTGCTTGCAAACCAATATCCACTAGATGGCAGTCAGTGTATTTAATACCACTGAGCTGGGGAACCCCTGTGGGAGAAAACTGACCCTGCCCTCAGAAGCCTGACATAGCACATCTTGCATAGCTGATGCTTCTTCTTGTATGCAAATCACCACAAGCATGACTTCAAAGGCCATCGGTAGAGTAACAATGCCTTTGGCCTGAAAGCCAAAATAATTTTGGGCAAGGCCGTCATAAATGAGAGATTAGTTGGTGACTTACACTTCCTCTCCAAAAGTATTGAAAGAGGAAGTGTGGGTAATTCCAGTGACGTCAAAAAATGAAGATATGACCAGAGATCAACAATTGAGCTTTTTCTGGATGACATTTTGAATGAAACAATGCATTTTTAGGTGAACAAGCCGTATTGCAAGACACTGACTTAATAAAGACAATAGGGAATAAGCCTTAATATTTTGTTGAAATGCCTTTTCCTGCATTAACTGTACCAAACAGTATCATCATCAGACTTTTGCATTCCTATTTTGTTATGTTCTATACCAGGCATTTTGCTTTCACTGACTATTATGTCTCTCGAGGCTATATTCTCCCGTTCACACATAAAGCCTTTTTTCCGCACTTGGGCTTGCACACTGAAATTTTCATCTAATTAAGTGCATTCTCCCATCCTGATTTCTGACACACCCACTGTGCGTAAGATGGGAATGAGTATGCAAACTCCAAAGAGTTGTGATTCATCGAATTATGATCCTGGCTATAAATTATGGAGGAAGCCTTTTTTCTGAGCCAAGTAATGTCAGTGAAATCCATGAAAAGTTAAGGCACGCTTTAAATTTGTAAACTTGTGTAACAAATGCAGTGTGTTGGTATGTGCACCCATTTTTAGGCATCTCAGGGGGCGGACATTTAGTCACTTCTGTCTACTGAAAATCACAGTTGCTCAGGGCTCAGGTAGCGAACAATAACAGCTCACCTGTTTTCTGAATCTGAGCCATGATTGGTCGTTAGCAGAGCCCTGAGCAACTTTGATGTCATTTTCAGTCAACAGCAAGTGGCAAAATGGCCACCCACTGAGATGGCTAAAAGAGATGGATTTTGCTGCATAACTCATCTTCCACGACCACAATATTATTCAGAATTCTGTATTTAGAACATTTTATTGTAAAGAAAAAAATGGGTGGATTTCACTGCTTATCTCATATTCAACAAAAACAATATTAATCAGAATGCCACGTTTCGACTAGTGGGCCTGCATAGAGCAAATTCTTGTAAAGAAAAGTTAGGGTTTGACTTCCTCTTTAAAAAGCAGGCAAAAATGTCTCAAACTTTCTCCATTGTTACAATGAAATGGCCTGTGACTGAGTGTCTGCACAAAGATGTGTGCGGGTGTTTATGGACAAGTAAGAGGAAAGAGAATCATTTTGAGTTGAGATAAGCATAGGGATTGACTACGACGGTCTCTGTAGTGTGACCCCCGTATTCTTGTTGTTTGTTTTGCTACCGGAGGTTCCCACACCATCGTTGGCAACGGACTGCTACCTTATCCCGGTGGACGGCTTCCCTAAGTCTCCCCCATTCAAGGTTAGGTGACACAAATTTGATTTTACTGTATAATTTCCTTCCGCATTGTACAAAGTCCCCACATGTCTCAAAATCATGTGCTATAGGTCAATATAAACGTCAAAGATTAGTTAAATATCCCGCCCTGCGTGCGATAAACATCGTAATACTGCTTGAAACCCATCAAATTGAAAAATGAGGCGACTAGGGAAATTCCACTGTACATCATATCTCAAAATTAGACATGGAAATCAAAGTTTTTACAAGTTTAACATGTTTTCAGTCTGCATCAAAATAATGGGATTGGCCACACTGTTTCAAAACTTGGAAGAGCAATGAGGCAGTCACATGTGGTGAGGTTCATGACTGGTGAGTCATGAACTCCACAGGAGTCGGATATAAAAATATAAACCCAAAATAGAAGATTTTCCTGTATTTCATCATACCACTATTTGTTTTCCAAGCTTTTAATTATGCCTTAATCAACTCTGCACTGCTCAATGATGTCATAGCAAGAAAAACAAAAGAATACTTCAAATAAGATCAAGCTCATTGTTGTTGAGTTGTTGCTGTTTTTTTTAAACTTTTTTTCTGATTTCTCTTTTTTAAAATAAAAAAAAAACGTATGCTCTTATCTTTATAAAGTAAAAAAAACACCAACATCTGCTATCATAACTGCATGTCTGATATTTCTAAAAAACAATCCGTGTCAAAATCGGTAAAGAATTTGACCAGTTATGATTAATTTATTGGAGTCAAATGCAGTTACCTCAAAACAAGTGAATAGGAGAGATTATTGCTTGACTGCCTGCTGTTACGATCTGTGTTTTTGTTGAATTGATTTTGGTCGATTTTATTTTTGTTAATGTTTTCCTTGTGTCTCTTTCGTCAAATGTCTCCCGGAGTCGTTACGTTATTGTGTCCGCCTGTGCTCGTCAACCCGGTCCCTTGTGTTTACCAATCTGCTCCCTCCCTTGTGTCTTGCCCAGGCATTCATTGATGTCTCGTCTGTTGTGACTGGTTGTAACTGCGTTTTGGGTTGGGTCCTTATGTTGCCAGTTCAGTTACTAGAGTCCTTAATTTTGTCAACTTTATTTTGGCAAATGGGATTGGGCAAAATGTCGCTGATGGTGTAGTGGTACACACACCTGAGTTGTGTGCAGGTGGAATCGGTTCCCGCTCAGGGACAGTGTCCTTGTGTGTGCCCTGCGACCGGCTGGCGACCAGTTCAGGGTGTAGTCTGCCTTTTGCACATAGCCAGCACGTTGTCAGAACATCAAGATTTCTTCTGTGCCTTCTCCATTCAGCATCCAGAGAGCAGCTCTGTGTTTACTTTGTATTTTTGTTCCTCATGTGACATTGTCAGTTGTTTCCTGGTTTCTTTCTGTCTTTGTTGGTTCATTGTTGGTGTTTGTTTACTGTCTCAAGTCAGGTCCAAGTCAAGTCATTTTCCTGCTGTTTGTTTTGACCCCAACGAGTCAATTTCTTCTTTGGCAATGTGTGCTTCCACTGCCTTGATTTTAATGGGAATGAGGGGAGCCGCCATCCCACCATGGCGCACAAAGGTGCAAGCGCACCCTTATGCCCAAGTCTATCTGTGCAAAGTCTATGAATACACCAAAAGAAAGAAAACTCCACCCATGCGCAGTTAGACTGCGCTTTGGGGTAGGCGCTTGGCAAGAAAACAGGGCCCATGCTGTTAAAGAACAGCATATCGATCAATAAGTAATGTTAAACAAAACAGCAGTGGTCAGACAGATGTGAAAGTGAAACATACTTATTAATATGAAATCAATCACATTCTCATGAGCATTACAAATATGTCGCAGTGGGGCTTGTGGCTAATCTGTAAAACAGTCAATTATTAATATTAACTCATCCTTCAGAGGTTTTCCACTTTCAGAACATGCACACGTACATACACAGTGTGTATATATATATATATATATATATATATATATATATATATATATATATATATATATATATATATATATATATATATATATATATATATATATATATATATATATATATATATATATATATATATATATATATATATATATATATGAGCCATTCTACCGAATTGGTTGAAATTGCTGTCTCACAATGAAAATCAAATTTTAAAAAACAATGGAGTGTTCAGACCTTGCATATTTAATAATATCGTGTTATGATCTATTTTACCACAAGGCATTAATTGAGATACTATTAAACTGAATGTATAAAAAGTCATCTTTTATATGTCACTTCCTGTTGGGATGTGGCTGTCCCAATCTCTATCTCCTAAATTTCAATTCATGAAAAAAAATGTAGATGATTTTTGCCAATTTAAAAAATACTTTACTTTCATAGAACATTTTGGTTGCTTTTAAATGTATGGTGAAAGATTTACATTGATTTTGTATTTACATTTACATAGTTTTTATGTCACTTCCGAAACGCAACCCAGAAATTTCACCAGTAAGAGACATTACCTTCATGTTCATCACTGGCCACATGGCGAGTAATTAGTTGACAGCATTATTAATTATGTGCCCTCCAATGTCTGAAAATCAGCATGTGGTTTTTAGGACCGTCACTACCGAACATATCATTTTGGCAATAAAATTAGCACTTTTAATTTCAATGCTAAATATACTGTTTTCTATCTCCGTACACATGCTCAAAACTGTCTGTGGTAGCCACGTTGTTCCTAGCATTGTTGAGAATTCATAAAATGTCACTACCGAAACGGTCACTACCAAAACATTTTGGTAGTGACATAATGGTTTCGGTAGTGAAAATATGATGTTTATTTTTGAATAAAGTAAGTTTTAAATAAAATAATACACGGATACATATGTCATACATAGATCCTTCTGATTTTAACAATATTCCATATTCCATATTTTATCAAAATTTGAAGGGAAAAATAAATCAGAACCGGTCACTAACGAAACATACAGAAAGGCTTCGATTGTGACATAGCGGTTTGGTAGTGACAATATGATGTTTATTTTTGAATAAAGTAAGTTTTAAATAATATAATACATAGATACATATGTCGTACACAGATCTCTCTGATTTTAACAATATTCTATTTCATATTTTATCTTAATTTGAAAGGAAAAACACCAAAATGCAGAAAAGCCTAGCAGAGACAGAGTATGGGTGAAGGGTTACAATGACCTAGTGAAATCCAAAGAATATTTAATAAAGGAAAGAGGCAGAAATAAGAGATGGAAGGAAGAAGGAAAGCTAAAGTCTACCAATGAATTATCCAGCAGAGAGCAAAGGAAAGTCAGAAGAACATGGAGCAAAACAGACAAGACCACCGGATGTATCTCAAAATACAGAGAGAGAGGGAACATACATACAGGGAAATGTATGTTACAAAAATGTTTGTCATTTCAATTAAATTTTCATTTGGAAGGTGAAACCACAGTCTTTCAATGATGAAGAGCCCTGTGATGGACAGGTGACCGGTCCAGCGTGTACCCTGCTTTTGCCCTAAGTCGGCTGCCATCAACTCCAACCCCCTGCGACCCTGAGTACAGCACAAAGCAAAAAAAAATAATGTTTCATTAGTTATAATACAGGCAGCATGGTGGTCGACTGGTTAGCACGTCCGCCTCACAGTTCAGAGGTCGTGGGTTCGATCCCGGCTCCGGCCTCCCTGTGTGGAGTTTGCATGTTCTCCCCGTGCCTGAGTGGGTTTTCTCCGGGCACTCCGGTTTCCTCCCACATTCCAAAAACATGCATGGTAAGTTGATTGGATACTCTAAATTGCCCCTAGGTGTGATTGTGAGTGCGGATGTTTGTCTCTGTGTGCCCTGCGATTGGCTGGCAACCAGTTCAGGGTGTCCCCCGCCTACTGCCCAAAGACAGCTGGGATAGGCTCCAGCACGCCCCGCGACCCTTGTGAGGAGAAGCGGTACAGATAATGGATGGATGGATAGTTATAATACAGCGGCGCGATGGTCGCACATATATACATATATATATATATATATGTATATATATATATATATATATATATATATATATATATATATATATATATATATATATATATATATATATATATATAATATTATATATATTATATATGTTTGTCAGAACAATATTATTTAAGCAAAAATAATTCTGTCACTGCTTTACTGATGATAAAAGTAAACTTAACTTCATCACTTCACAGCTAGCTGTTAGCCCATTGACGAAGCTACCATCTGTACTGGTGTCTGGGAAACATAAAGCAAAGAAACAAAAAATTACGAGGCGCACAGAATTATTTTCATTGTATTACCTTAATGGGAAAATGTGATTTTTAAAGAAGGAAATGGGAATCCTCTGTTTGTTATGCCAGACTTCCCTGTGGCATTTTAATGGTTCAAATGTTGGGCATATTATTATTTCAATTTACGCCATGGTAATATTGACAACGAACCTGATAGTACAAAGTCAATATTTTGAAATGTAAATCAGAGAAAGTAATTAATTTTACTCCACTCAGAAACATCAGTGTTCTTTTAATTTAAATACGTTTCATCTTATATGTGAGAGAAACCAAAACATGGATGCAGTAATACTGTCCTGGACACAGATTAGAGGTAAGAAAAGTAACAACTGTGCAACAACAGACCAGAAGCTGGTGTGATGTTGCTGGATTAGGCAATCAAAATATTAATACACCTAGTGTAAATGTGTAACTAATAACTTACATACCTAAAGCTTAATCATGTTTGCATCCATGCCTGCATGCCTACAGCTTTGTTCGCATTGGACATTATCAGGTCCAGATGGTGTGCACTAAAATTTTTCTCCACTGTTCTTTTGGGGGAGTCCCCCCACCCCACACTAAAAAAGTACCCCCCCAACAGTTATTCTGTGCATGCTGGTGCAGTATGTTCTCTGATCTTTTCTTAGCCCTACACGCTTGGCCCGAGGCAGCTTTTTATTACGATGCACCATGGAGTTAGACCCAACTGGATTGGATCACACAAGTGGGGGATGGGAAAACAGTGCCTGTTTGCTGGTCACTCTCAGTAGAAGACACAAGTACAAGGCACAAGGTGAAAGGTAGCTCTTCCTTGTTACACTTAAGGCACACTCACTCACTGGCATAACATTAGGTAAACCTACACAATCCAGTACGATCTATTTAAAGCGAAAGTCAACCCAATTTTTTCTTTACAACAAAATGTTCTAAACACAGAATTCTGAATAATATTGCATTTGTGGAAGATGAGTTAAGCAGCAAAATCCACCCATTTCGCCATTTTCTGTCGACTAAAAATGACATCACAAATGATCCAATAAAATGACATCAGAGTTGCTCAGGGCTCAGATAACGACTAATCATGCCTCAGCTTCAGAAAATAGGTGAGCCGTGATTGGTCACCCTGAGCCCTGAGTAACTGTGATGTCATTTTCAGTCGACAGAAAGTGGCAAAAAGGCCGCCCACTGAGATGGCTAAAAACGGGTGGATATTGCTGCTTAACTCATATTCCACAAACACAATATTAATCAGAATGCTATGTTTCAACTATGTGGGCCTGCATAGAACATATTCTTGAAATAAATATTTGGGTTGACTTCCGCTTTAAGTTAACAAACCTAGTAGAGACTGAGGAGAGATGTCCCTTCAATCAGTAGCTATTTTTTTTTTTACAGTGTGGAATTATTTCATTATCACAGAATGATTTCCCTTGTTAGTTGATGGGGCTTAGTTCAATCAGGAAAAAGCCAGCAGCATACAATTACCTCAACATTAACTGCACAATAACAGAACACAAATAACAAAAATAATCATCCCTTATGACGTCCACTGTCAGAGGTGTTCATTAAACGTTGTCATTATTGTAGCTGTA
Source organism: Filicampus tigris (assembly GCF_054856515.1). NCBI lineage: Eukaryota > Metazoa > Chordata > Actinopteri > Syngnathiformes > Syngnathidae > Filicampus > Filicampus tigris. The sequence continues at coordinate 9,900,348 of NC_141222.1, forward strand.
GATTGCTATGGTGTTGACTGTATCATAGTGAAAGCTATGAAAGCTAAGTTTTTAAAACAGTATTAATCAGAATGTTGTGTTTAGACTAGTTAAGGCGCATTGAACATTTTCTTTTAAAGAATATTTCTGGTTTGAATTCCCCTTAAAATGTTTGGGTCAGAACCTCATCCTCCACAAAGAAAATAACATTTGGGTTTGTTTGACACTGCCGTAGGGGTATTCATTTTAACCACAGCTGGGCATTCCATCTGACGGACCCGTCAGTTTATCGCCTGTTTTGCGGACGGTTGACGAACGATGGGAAAAATTTTAAAATAGACAGATTAAGAATAGATGGAAACGCCTTTATTTAGTCCGCCATCCGTCTGCAGTCCATTATTAGTGCATTTTTTGCGGCGAGGCTTCAATGGCCCTGGCGAGCGTGGTGAGAAAAATAGTGATGCTAAAATATAAACATTTGACAGTATTCAATTAATGCATCTTAATGTTAAACTACCTCTGATACGTTCCAAATCAGAAGTCGTCTCTTGAATCCTGCACATAGACATACATACACACACAGTGACATACTGACGGAGGTAGAGCTTAGTATGCAGAGACTGCAGACCTGAGAGTACCGCCACCACAGGTGGGCATTTTACTCAAAATTGAGCGTCCGCTATTCGTCATCCGTCTGCAGCATGGGTACTCTTCCGTCGTCCGTGATCCGCCTTTTTTTTTTCGGGGGGGGGGGAATAGTAGCCACCTATAGGCCGGTCCGCCACTGATTTTAAAACAGCTTCCGTCAGTGAGTCAGACTGCAAACTTCAATAGAGCCCAACCCCCACAGTGACTCACTGCGCCATGGAAGCCAGTTCACTCAAATCTGTCCCCCAAGCAAAAACAACTCACGATTGTGGCTCACTGCAGCTATCGAAGCCTCACCGCAAAAAAAAGACTAAAGATGGAATAAACGAAAGAGGGAAAGACTATGCTTTGTCCATCTATTTTAAAAATGTTCCCATCGTTCGTCAACCGTAAGCAGAACTATCATCCGTCATAGGCGGAGAGACAGACCAGCCAGTCACAGAGACGGAATGCCCAGCTCTGACCGCCACTCATACAGGCGCTACCTGGTACATGACCTAAGTAATCACCAGGGAAGGAGGAGGGAGCTGGAGGTATTACGCCATCCTATCAGGGTCTGCCTGTTGGCCGTCCGAGCCACCAAACGTGGGGTGTTCTACTGGGCTGATCAGGACGGCGGCCAGGATGCCAAGCATAGAGGCTTTCCTGGCCTGTTCCGTTGCATGGCTGTGATATGTGACATAAATACACTGAGGAGCTCAATGCGACAAGAATGCAGACCTGATACTTAAGGGAAAGCACTTTAATTTTTTTGATAATCTGACAGTTTTGTGAGACTAACAGCAGATGGAGTCACATCATCTACCAGGACGAGAGTGAGGTAGACAAATTCCGTTTGCCTGTCACCCCAGCTGACTTTACCTGGATGCATCTGGAGGGCAACCACTGAAATAACCTAGCCATGAAAATAAAAATCAATGCAAGTAGTGGATCTGTTGCCCCTTCACTGTCCTCCAAGGTCACCAGCTCTGGCTGGCGGGCGATCACGTGCAGATTACCGGCTGATCACAAAGATGGAGACAAACGACGCACTTAACTCCTTTCTCATATCTTGCATCTCCCTAATGTTAAAATGATTCTAAAGAGCTCTGGCTGAGGGGTGAATATATCTTCTGATAATTTGGACACAAATAACTCAATAATTAATTCAAGTCAAATTTATTTGTATAGCACTTAATCAGAGAAACATCTCAAAGGTCTTCACATGCCCACAGATGACAAAAATGAATGACATCCTCTGATCTTAACTCCCATTACATTCTCCCTGGCAACTAAAAGCTCAACTAACCACAAAAGATATATACTAAAAGATGATTTAATAAATCTACACATATGTTCTACATGTCTCCTTACTTGCATTTGCTGTACACCGTATACTGTAGTAAACACTGAACGGTCAATACATTATGACGAGTTGCACTGATGCAGGACTCTACACTAATTTTTTGCCCTGGTTGCACTGGTGCATCCAGCACTAAAGTTAGGTGCACCAAAATTTTCAGCCGCATCACATTCAGCACTGCAGTTTTACACGTTTAATCTTTTTAACTTAAAAAAAAAAAGGTATTTTACACTATATTGACTGGTAACTGATTATCAGTCTGGTCAACAAAGCTATTAAGTACAAGTACGCATGGCAGGTAATTTATTGAAAAGTCTTGGTGCTTTAAGTCCTACTGCAATGCAGTAACAAGTCAGACACAGGTAGGGCTGGGCGATATGGATGACAAGTCACCACCAATGCTCGGAAAAAAAAATTCTCACAGAACAGTTTTGCAAATCAGTAACTTCATTTGAGGAGCAACCTTCTAATTTTGTGGAGCATATGTTGTTCCAGGACCTGAAGCAAATGTTTTATTAAACAATAAAAATATGACAATATAATAAATGAGCAATTAATTTTCTTTTTCTTATTTGTTTTAAAAATAAAATTAACAGTTTTTATTTCTTAAATTCGTTCATTGTATATATCAGCAAACTATTTTGTGACCTATGCTAAATTTATTTAAAAAAAAATAATAATAAAAAAGGTTACCGGTAGACTTAAATGTAATTTTGAGAACATTTAATTTGCAGACCTCAAAAGTCAAAAGAAAAAATCAGGACTCTATTGTGAAAACAAACACATATCATTAAAAATAATTATTTCTATATGTTTATTTTTGTACTATATTTACTGGTATATACTTTTAACATATTATTTGGTGACCAATAATGAAATGAGAAGACCAAGGCAAGTTGTGTCTGCTTTTACTTTCCATAATTATATATTTATATTATATTATTACTTTTGTTAATATACTTTTGACCTTATAGGCCACTCCTTTGAGGGAGTAAGGTGCAGTAATTCTTTTCCAGTTTCCATTCTGTTTAGCAAGTCCATTTTCTCTCCAGAGTCCAGACATTTGTTTTAATTTGCCTGCTGTTTTGCTGTGCTCAGGTGGATAGGCCTACTCTTCGATTTAATGCGGTTCCAGTCAGACGTTTGTGAAAAGTGGACTCATATCACCCCAGCACTTAATTGCTGTGTTAAATGCGCTAGCCATGTCAATCTTTCTGTACTTTATCTTAGCAATTAGCATGACTTGTAGCTTATTTGCCGCCACGAAAGAAATGATTACATGCAGTCTTAGGAGGAGTAGATATGGTCAATACGCTTACCAGTTACACACAGATACTTCCTCGCTTCCTCATTGCTCCCTTTTAGCTGCTATCAAAAGCTGGCTGTGTTGTATGCTTCTTGGTCACAGACTGCAATGATATTGTCCCGGATTGTTTTTATACACTGTGTATCACCACGCTGTATGTGTCTGTTTGCTTGCGCTGCTAGCTGCATGTCATAGAGAAGTAACTCCACGTGTTTATCTGGACTGTGGGTAATGATAGGAGGGTCCCACCTTTCACTATCTCTGATTGGCTGAGACCATGATATGCATGTCCATTGAATGATGCCAGAAACATCTCATGGGGACGTTTCATCAACTGATATATCCTGGGGTCCTTATGGGTTTCAGGTCTCACAACATACACTCCCATAGGTGGCCCAGCCAGGGTTGATGATAACCTGGCATCCTAGCAACTGTAAAACTGCTATATCAAAAAAATGCTGAATTTTGATTTACAATAGTAGAGAGGTTTGTACAATTGTGGGTGTGTAATGTAGTGGTGCTTACCCATCATATTTAAAAACAAATGCTAATAACAAGCCTTTATTTATATTTTCAAGTCTCGGCTTGATTTCTTGGTTAGTTAGATATTCCTCATAAATGTCAGCATAAATGATTGTAAAACATTCTCATGCAGTTCTGCATCAGCTACAGCTGTCGGAGCATCAACAAAGCGGGAAAGTTAACTATTTCACTCTCTCATCATTGGCACACATTTCAGATTTACACAACAAAATCCATCCCTCCATCCATCTAGCCAGGCATCCATCTATTTTTCTTTACTGTTTTAGAATCATGGATAACTGTGAATGATGCATCCTGGACTGGATCGCCAGTCAATCCCAGGGCACATCTGAAGACCTACTTTTAAAAAACAAGAAAAAAGCCAAATAAAGAAAAAACATTGTTCTTGTCATGACATTCACTGCATAAATTTTTCACTTATCTTTTGCTTAACATGTTCACACTTAAGAAATGTATTCCTTTAACTGGACACGGTTTATTTTTGTAAAATTTGCAATTCTTGCAAATAAAGGTCATGATAGTAAGACTACAGCAATATATTCTTTATTCTATTGTGTTTTCTTGGAATGGAACTGAATAGAGCAAAACAACAATGCTGCCTGTTGTTTGGGTTGCATGTTTGTCTTGTCAACGTGCAATCACGCTCACTGGCAACAACTGAATCAAAAAGCTAGTTCCTCACTGAGAAGCACTGCAGCATCTTGCAGCATTTTTTGGTGAGCTCAGTCTCGTAATGACTGTGCAAAGGTCAAGACAAGCAGCTCTGAATTCGCTTACCTACCAAGATCTTTAGAGGATACATACTGTACAGCTGGTGAGCATGCCGAACTGACAATCAATCACAGGTCACATGGGGAAACTTCCTCCCATGTCATTCCTGTAAACAGCAGAAGGACAGATAATCTTATTTAAAGGGCCATTTCAAGGTATTGATGGGGAAACGGAGCAATATTGTAAAGTTTGATAAATATCTGGTCTTGCTATCTTTGTGTCCTGTCTTGCATTTTCCAAAACAACGTGCCTGCAATCCCCCTGGATAATTTTCCTGAAAAACGCTATTTTAGGATCGAAAGTAACGTCAGGTTGTTGACTGAGACTTGCTCTGCACCCAACAGTTGCTATCAAGTGATACACCAGATCATTGTTGTTGACATGTTGTTGTTGATAAAATGGAGTATTCTGACCAAAGTCAAAAATAAATGGACCAACAAGGATATTTATTTGAGCTAGAAAGGTCCTCGGATTGAGAATCCGTCAGTAAAAATTGTGAGACTGACTGAGACGAAGAAAATGCAGCATTGCACTGGAGAGACAGCCGGGCGGCAAAGGCGGCTGCTGTTTGGTGCACATGTGAGTGCTTTTGCTGCCATGAACATGAACTTGCAGTGGAAAAAGTTGAAACAAGTGGAATAAAATTTTTAACTGCAGTCGGCTTCCTCGCTGCTCTGAATTTTTCAAAGTCATCCATCCATTTTCTGCTCTGCATATCCTCACAAGGTTCATGCACGGGTGTGCTGGATTTTTAGAAGTCCTACTTTGAAATTTCACCAAGGCACAACAACCGGGGTTGTCGTGAAGCTCGCCATTCAATTACTATTGACGCTTCCAAAAAGGGCACTTAAAATACATTGTGCGCCGTGACACGGAACGTTAAAAAAGCCTACCTCCAGGGCTTATCGATGAGGTGTTTATCTGAAATTGATGCCCACTCGTTTCATGACGTCGACAGCTTCTTGAACTGTCTGCCTGGTGGACACGAACGTATTCGACTGCATGAGCGGCAGCAGGCGTCCACAACACAGAGTTACATGTCTGGCTTGTAAGAAACTGATTTTGTGATGCCAACCTCATCTGTTTAGCGGGTGAAAGGTAATTGCTGCGTTGAGCAGTACTGTTACTTTTAACACCAGTGCAGTGGCCATTGTTAGCTGCATGGAGAAACATCCATGCCTGGCTGCCTCTATAGACTTAACAAAACTTCAGCATAGATGAATGTCCAAAAAGTACGACCGACGATTTTGTCGTTGACAAGAGTAGGAATGTGCATATTATGTTTGTGGTGAGTGGTCATCGTTTGAGACACTAGGTGACAACAGAACGTGACAAACGCTTGACTCCCTGCTATGATGTGGACAGGCTGAGATGGAAAGCCAATCTCCAAAAAGAGGCATGCCAATTTGTCTTAAATCGCTTTCCAAAAAAGCCCTTAAAATACTACAGATTGTTTTAGGGGGCTGAATTTTAATGCTGAGATTATTTTCACATGCAAGACCAATTATACAATGTATAAGTGCCAATTCTCATCCAACTGTCCTTTTAAAGGGAAGTCAACCCAAACATATCAGCTCAGATAATAACCAATTATGGCTCAGCTTCAGAGAGCAGGTGAGCCGTGATTGGTCGTTACCTGAGCCCTGATAATTTGTGATGTCATTTTTAGTCGACAGAAGTGACAAAATGACCACCCCCTGAAATGGCTAAAACGGGTGGATTTGGCTGCTTATCTCATATTCCACAAACGCAATATTAATCAGAATGCCATGTCTCAACTAGTGGGCCTGCACAGAACATCCATCCATCCATCCATTCTCTATACCGCTTATCCTCACAAGGGTCGCGGGGAGTGCAGGAGCCTATCCCAGCTGTCTTCGGGCAGTAGGCGGGGGACACCCCGAATTGGTTGCCAGCCAATCTCAGGGCACACAAAGATAAACAACCACTTGCACTCACAATCACACCTAGGGTCAATTTAGAGTCAAATCGACCTACCAAGCATGTTTTGGGAATGTGGGAGGAAACCGGTGTACCCGGAGAAAACCCACGCAGGCACGGGGAGAACATGCAAACTCCACACAGGGAGGCCGGAGCCGGGATCGAACCCACGACCTCTGAATTGTGAGGCGGATGTGCTAACCAGTCGACCACCTGCACAGAAGATATTCTTGAAAAAAATGTTTGGGTTGACTTCCGCTTTAAGTTAACAAACCTAGTAGAGACTGAGGAGAGATGTGTCTTCAATCAGTAGCTATATTTTTTTTTTTTGTGGAATTATTTCATTATCACAGAATGATTTACCTTGTTAGTTGATGGGGCTTAGTCCAATCAGGAAAAAGCCAGCAGCATACAATGACCTTGACATTAACTGCACAATAACAAAACACGAATAACAGAAATAATCATCCCTTATGACTTGCACTGTCAGAGGTATTCATTAAAAGTTTTCATTATCGTAACTGCAGATTGCTATGGTGTTAACTGTATCATAGTGAAAGCTATGAACGCTATGAAACCTAAATTGCTAAAACGTATGTGAGAGATTAATAGATTAGTAGATTAATACCTTTATAAGGATAAACACACATTTTTTTCTGGGGGCGTGGGGGGGGGGGGTCATAGACGGTTGAGGATGTGCACCTCTATTTTTTGCTGAATCAGTACCTAATCTGCCTTCGGCAAAGACGATGATGGAAAGTGAAGGTTTTTTACGTTGAACATTATGTTGTTTATGTGCATGTGAACATCACGTGCATTATGTTCTTTGCCTATAAAACATGAAGTATTTGTATTTAAGATGTGCAATTCCACCAAATGATAACTAATGTGTTAACAGGCAATGATGATGCAAAGACCAGATTTCTTGTGAGTACTTAGGAACAGACCTGGAGAGCTGTTCTCGAACTTGACTGAATGAACAATACCTCTTCAAGGGAATGTGATTGTGACTACTGCAGTGTCGGCCATGCTGCATGTAAATGTGAGCAGCTCAGTCAGAATGACTGACGATCTAATTCAGCAGGACCTCTGCACTGCATGTGCGATGATGCAGTAAAAACGTCACACAGCAATTGCAGGCAAGCTCTTCATTTGCATCAGTTCAGTATAGTAGACTCACTAGAGTAGACTGTTGTATGCACTTACACTATATGGACAAACGTATTGGGACACCTGCCCGTTACGCCTAAAGTATGTTAACTGATAATGGAACAAAAAAGCATGTAAACATGCACTCTTCTCTCTGAGTGGGTCAATAGGATTTATATAGTTGGATGTGATGTATTTTATTGTCAGAATAAATATTAATTCTAACGATGATCCTGTTCAGGATCCCGGGTGAGTCAGTCACATAGCCAGGGAGATTGCGGTCAGGCACATGAAGAGTGAAACCACTGATTAGCTGTCGTAAGACTGTAGTAAGAAGAGCTGATTACAATTTGACTCATAAAAGTGGCAACTTGTTTGTGCAGTCACAATTGAGACAGCAGCTCCCAGTTGGTCAGTGCTATCAATATCTGCAAACAGAAAGCTAGCATTGTAGGAATTAAGAAGATTAGTGCTGTTTTTTCTCTCAACTTTGTAACCATGGGCATGCCGTTGTAAATTCTATTTCGTTTTATGCTATTTTTTTTAGTTTTCCAACATTGTAAGTGAGTGGTAGTTTGTTGAAGTTGGTAGTCCAAAGTGTGTTTAAAATGATGGAAGTCCGGTCCAATTACTATTTGGTCCGGCCAGACAAAATGGTAGATCAACGGACGGCGAAAGGGTCCCCGGTTGTGGGCGGAAGGCGATAAATGGACCACAATTTATTTGTAAATTGCCCAGCTCTGCTTGTAACTCTTAAAAATCTTCACTTTGTATGTACATACATAAAAGTTTATTTCATATTCTTTGTAGGAAAACGTGGATGCTATTATCCTATAGCTTAAAAACTTGACGTGAAAATTGAGATCAGTTTGGGATTTTGGGATTTGTTAAAAACAGCTGTCAGATCTAACTCAACAAAATTTGTGTTCCCCAATGTTTTTTACTGGTCCCAAACCAGTGTCAAAAAAATCAGATATGTGTCGCATTTGGGAAAAAGAAAAACTGAAATGAGCTTCAGTGTGAACATTTAGATATCAAGTCTCAAGTCAAGTCGTTTCTAAGTTATTGGCAAGCGAGTCGCAAGTCCTAAAAATAACAACTCGAGTCAAGTCCTATGACTCGAGTCCCTAATCTCTGGAAACTCCCCATCGATATGATTTGCTCCAGTTAAAATGGCACAAGATATGACACGACACATCGATGTCTTTGTAAATGATTAAGGGCGACAGGGTTCATGGTTGCTATAGCCTTGCAATGAACCAAACTGCTTGTTTGTTGGAAGTGAATAAACCTGGGTAAGTTTGAGAGCCAAGAGGCAAAACTGGAGCTCAGCTGTAGCTGAATCCGAAGGGCCTGACCATGTTCACCTTTTCAGGAGAGAAGCCTGCCTTATCCGTGATACCTGTAATTTGCTCAGACTCATAAGAGCAAAATTAATAAGCAAAAGAAACTTGTGAGAGCCTAGATGAAATTTAGACACTGAAAGCATATTGATCTTTAACTTTTTTTAAATTGCGTTTTATTTGTACAGAAATACATTGACGCTTGTTCAAATTGCGAAAGGTAAACGCACACGAATGCATCAGAGTAGGGCTGATGCTCCCTTCTGGTTTGACCTTTTCTCCTGGTTTGAATGTTTGTATACTATACAGTACTTGCTTGAAGTTATATGATTATATTGTATGTTATTTTCTATTTCTTTTGTTTTTTATCCTAAAGTGAATTTACATTTAATTCTTGCAAAGAAGTCAGGTAAAAAGCTTTCCCTGGTTGCTTGAAGTTCAGGATCTTTGGCTATTCTTACTTTCCTTAAATGAATCCTGGTTCACACATCAAGATTTTAAAATTGTTGGCAGATCTCCAACCCCACACATGACAAGAACAAATCATGGGTTTAACAGTTTTGAACGTAGTAGGCCTATGGTAATCGTAGAGTCCTTACAATTGTTGTGATGGAGGATTCGGGTCTAAAATCAAGCTAATTATCCAGTAGTGTCAGCCAGGCTTGAGCCAAATTGGGAAGTCTAATGTTAACTGACCCCTGATAAACTCAAGAATTAAATGACTGTACACAAATTACTGAAACATTTTAGTGCTGAAGACAATTAGGCATGAAGCAATATTACTTTTAACTTCATAAATTTGAAACAATGTATTGAGATTTATCTAAATTTCTATTTTGATTCAGCCCATTGTATCTTGGGCAATTACAATAATGCATCAACGTTCATCGGTTATTTCCCCTTGATTTATTCATCTACATTACTGGTAAAATTATACTACCAGTCATACTGTATACCTGCCTGGTTTCCTGGAAAAAAAAAGCTATATAGAGTTAAGTTGCACCACACCATCTGAATGGATTGCTTGCAGACTCACAAAGGGTTAATTGACCTGACTTCTGGACTGTGGTTTACTTGCTGCTCATTTAAGATCTTACACACACCAGAACAGAGCAGTCCCCCAGACCAACAGGCGCCTACGATAGCAAAATTATCTTCAGGTTAGAATGTAATTTCCATGATTTCCCCATTTGATTTATCAGCATACAAGTACACTCACTGAAGGACGTACATGCAACATTCAGTTCTTGCATACGTTTTATGGCAGCAGCAGCAGCTTCAAAGCCTCTTTATCACTCACTTTTACAATACGTAAGAGATTGTAGACTACGAAGAGAAAAGGTGAGCAAAATGTACTTGATGTTCCATTTGAGTGCTGGCTCTTGTCGATGTATGAGAGCAAATGGTAGATAAAAATGATATACTACGTAAATGCACAAAAAGGGAGAAATGCTTGGTAATAGTAGTGAAAAAAAAATCAAGATAGAAACTGCAAGTGGAGATAAGAGATGAGACCAACAGGATCAAAGTGGGAAGAGAATGGATGTGAGGAAAGAAAGGGATGCGTAATGGTAATTTATGACTGCCATGTGGCCCTGATATCCATTAGGAGAGCTATAACAAATGGCTGGTCCCTGGAAGTGACACCTCCTGGAGCCAGGGCAGATTAAGCTGTGATCAAACCAGTCGACTGCTGCTGCCTGCAATGCTACAAAAACCTCACGGATGACATTTGTACATCATTGTAAATTGATAAAGTGGCCCTAAAGTCCATCTGTCTTTGCTCTTTGTGTATCTGTGTTTTTTACTATCTTAGTTTCATGATGGTCCATCTATGTGCACCTGCTCCACCATTGTGTCTGTATTAGGGTGTCTGCCTCCAGTTGAGTGCACCCGGAAAGAATCATACACAAAGCCCAAAATAGAGGATTTTACATTCTGTACAACGGAGGTGTGCCCTGCTCTGTAATCAATGGGTCTTGATTTGTTTCTTGATTTGGACGCCCTGCTGCTTCCATTTTCCATGTCGATGACCTGAAGTAAAAAATAGTGCATCTGCCAAAAAATGTTGGCAGCTTTAAAATATTGTGAGGAGTATGCTGAAGCACCAGAGGCTAGGGTAGTTTGATCCATGTGGCGAGTCTTATGGAGAATATAAATGGCATCCAAATGTCGATGTACTTTGTGCTTTGTTTGAAAACATGACAATTTTGGTCCAGCAAACTTTATTGGGTGCTGTTGTGTATGATTGGATCAAATGTCATTTTTACTGAGAATTGAGAGGGGGCAATTATTTTATGAATTGAAAAGAAAATAATTATGTAACCCTGTGTTAAATCAAACGCTGCCAATTGAGGAATTTGAAATATTTGGACTCCATGATATCCACTGATGATGCATGCCAAGGACAATCATTCATCCTGGTCAGGAGGAGGTTGGTGACAGAGCTACATCAGAGCCAGAGGTTATCACAAGCACTTTGCTCTGGTCTGTCGGCCTCTTGTTTTATTAGTGTAATATGTGTTTTGGCCTTGATCCAGAGCAGGGAAGAGCAGCTATAATACGATTATGAGTGAGTCCAAACTTCATCACCTGTATGCTGCAGTGTCGACAAAGATAAAGTGTTGAGGCAATGCCTAAAATAACACATGTGGGCAAATTATACTGAGCACAATTATTAGAGAGAATATGCACGCATGTGGGTACTGCATTTTTTTTAATTTATCTATTTTTTGTACAGTGTCTATCATAAATCGTTCAACTGGATTATACTTAGCCTTGTCGGCCAACACGATTCGGTCTGTGACAGTATATTAGTTTTTGTGATTTAAAACGGTTAAAATATCACAAGGATCAATACTTCCAGCACACTTTTTAACCTCTTTTTAAACTCCTGCTGAAATTAGCCCATTTTAAGGGGGCAGTGCAAGTCGCCTTTACTATAATGCGACTAACGAAAAATCTAGTGACTTTTTCTGGTATTTATAGCATGCTAAATGAATCTACTTACATGCAGTATACCCTTCTAGCACCCCTTAGACCACATCACATGTTTGTGGTTTTACAAAATGCAACAAAACCTCCATTTTGTGCGTGTGTTTGTGCAGGTGTGCAATCGTGTGTTTGTTCATCCTTAGGCTGTACCTTGCAGTGTCAGTGATGTTCACAGCAACTAACCACAACAATTTGCCAAAAAAAATTAACTGACTTTAAGGTCCCAGTCTTTCACCAAGCTGACATTGCCTTTGAGGAAAAATGAAGCTGACATTTGAATTTGCATCTTTGTTGGATTACTGGCTTGTGGAGTGTTGTATAGAGCTACTCCACTCCACTGCCATGGCTAGGCTGTGTTAGTGTGTGTCAGAATCAATTGGTGTGTTACAGATCTGAAGAATGCATCCTGCTTCCTCCATTCAAGTGTTGGATCTGGCTAAAAGAAGCAGAGGAGACACAAACAAGAGTAATAATTTTAAGAATTAAATTTTTGGCAAAAATGTATATTAACTCACCATACATTAATGTTCAGTTCAAACTGGTGTGACTCTGATCTTTGCATTATACTTGTAAAGGAAGAATGAGGTCTGGTATATGCTTTATTAGATCTTGCCAATGTATTCAATTGTGTATCTGTTTGACATTTTCCTACCCATAAGAGAGAGACATCCCCAATGTAAGACTATCCAAAATGTGATGTCCCTTTGGTGATTCAACAAAGTGGAGCAAAAAAAAAAAGGTCAAGTTCCTGAGGTGGTCATTGTGGGGATGTGAACTCAAGTGCAGGGAAGCGATGCAGGTGCGTACTTAAGAAGTTTGTAATTACAAAAACGTAACTCAAAGAAAACGAGGCACTGTGAAATAAAAAACAGAAACAAAAAAAAGCCTGAATTACTAAATTAACTTTCGGAGGACGGCCGCGAGACGGGTGCCGCCGGAAGAATGTTGGGTGGCCGTGGGACATGGGACCCAGGAGCAAGGCCGGGTGGTGGCCGCACGATGTCCATCCCAGGTGCAAGATTTGGTGGCAGTCGCAGGACGTGCGCCCCAGGAGCAACGTCGGGTGGTGAATACAGGACATGCGTCCACCTGTGCTGCCAAGACGTGCGTGGCCAAAGCCCCTGAAGAGCGGGCCCCAATACACCCAGGGACCAAACCAAATCCAATTCTAGAAAAAACACGGCTCATGAAAGTAGCCACCGTCTCAAGGGACATATCCCAGATGTCCCAAAGTCAAACCATAAACAAAAATTTTCCATCGCAGGACAGGCGGAAGGGGGCCCAGAGGCAGGTGAAGAGACCACCCATCAGGCTTGTTTGGTGGGCATCCTGGATGCTAGGTTTGAAGTGCTTAGCTGGGCCAGCCAGGGCCGGGTGGTGAATGCAGTACATGCATTGTCGTGGACTGGGCACATAACTTGTCCACCTGTTTCTTACTAGCAGCATTTTTGTTTTTGTGTGTTTTTGTTTGCATGTGTGTGTTTGTCTTTTTTTGTTTGGATCCTTTTTCTTTTGGTAGAATTCCTCTGTTTTCAACGTTCAGCCATTTGCAGCGCATTTGCCCCTGTCGGCCACCGTATGAACCTCACTGCAGGTCACTGACAATAAAGTCAAGATATTTCATGTTCAAACTGATTAATGCTATTGGTTTTGTGTGTATAGGTGTGAATGTGCGTGTAGTATGTGTGCGGGGGCGTGTGTGTGCATGTGTGTCTGTGTCGTTAACTGCCAATCTATCATTCCATACTCCAGTCTAGTAAGTGGTGGAAATGCACCGTATGCCACCTGCCATAAAACATTTAATTTCTCTTTTTAAACCACAAATATTCTTCAAGAATGAGTACTTTTGACATTTATTGGGAGCAAGTAGTATTTTCAACAGGCAGCATTATTGTTTTATTGTTTTGGTGGATTTTTCTTTTAATATATATATATATATATATATATATATATATATATATATATATATATATATATAAATCACATTTTTCCTTACACACTACATATTGGCTGATGTTGAGCCAATTTAGGTTTTATCACAATTACTCAATATAATATAATGAATGTATGGTTATGTGTATGCGTTATAAAATAGGGGGGAAAAAAAGACACATATAATGTACACCTCACTAGTGTCGGGTAGGAATCCTTGCGCCTCAAAAATCTCGATTTCTTTTTTAGGAGACCCCAAAACCGTCATGTTTGTCCAATAACTAATATTTCATCCGCAAAGAGATTAAGCAGTTTTCGTCATTTTGTGAAAATAACACCCACACATGTGGACCAGTAGATTTGTGAAAAAACGTGAAATTGATCAAATTGTCATATAGGAGGGTCCTGCCCAATGCCAGCGATATATTTAACTTGGATCCAACACTTAATTTCCAAGTGTGACCACCAAGACTATCTTGTTTTTTTTTCAAACATATCAGATTATATAATTCCCATGAATACCATGCCCTAACATTCTCATTGCTTAGTCATCCATATAGAGTAAGCAAATTAGTTACGGAACTGTGAAATGAAAGATCTTGTTGCGTTATGTGACCATTTGTAGTACAGTACTCGTACAGTGTACACAGGTATACATGAAAAGGCCCTCATATTTATTGCTTCTGCTTTTCCAACACTGAAAAAAACTTCCACTTCAGCCTTTTTCTGTTTGTATTACATTTTAGAAACACAATATCATAGTAAAGTTGTGAATCACTTTGAAATTGAACAAGACGTTCTTTCGCTGAGCTGTAAAGCCATTTCAGGATTGAGGCCGATCTCTGTTCCTTAATCACCCCTTTTCCCTCGGACCATACAATTGTTTTTTGAACATTCATTTTCTAAGGTTAACTCCCCCACCTGATAAAAAAAAAAAGAAAGAAAGAAAAAGAAAAAAATCAATACAGTCCAAGATGACATTTGCAAAAGCTCTCTGTGTTCTTGAATGAGGTGAAGGAAAATATTATTTTACAGTCAAGATTGCTTAAAAAGAAAATCTGCACACAAGTTAATGGCAGGAGTACCTCAAATGCCTTTTAAAAAGTGAAAATACATTTTAAAGTGGAGGTCAACGCAAAAATTGTTTTTTCAAGAATATGTTCTATGCAAGCCCACTAGTTGAAACAAGGCATTCTGATAAATATCACGTTTGTGGAATAAGCGTTAATCCACTCGTTTTTAGCCATCTCTGGGGGCAGCCATTTTGTCTTCTGTCGACTGAAAATCACAACTGCTCACAACGACCAATCACAGCTCAGATTCAGAAAACAGGTCAGCAAATATTTTTTAAATATTTTGTCACCATTGCTGCCAGGCGTTTTCCCTTTTACTGCAAAATTCCCATAAACAAAGTACCAAGACCACATTTCTCTGAGATCATCACGTCTCATCAATTCACTAGTGCAATCTGTAATCTGAATACTGACTTTTGCCCGAAAGCCCAAGTGCGTACCTGGGTCTTGTTTTAGCCATGGCCAAAAAATCAGGTGTACTGAGATGGTGAAAAAGAGTAGACGATTACATACAGAAAAAAATGGTCTTCTGACTACTTTTTTAAGTTTCCCGTCTATCATTTAACGCCTACGAAATGGGCGTCCATCATAGGCGGATAGGTGGACCGGTCAGTCATATGCCCAGCTCTGTTTTTTTGTTTGGGTGGTACTTGGTGTAAAAATGAGACAACTACCGGTTTATCCAACAGGTGCATTTACGAGGCTTTAAATGATTACATCTTGGGCTTGGTCTTTGATTCATTCTCACAAGAATTATCATTCTTGATAGATGCAGATTATTAAAAAGCATGCTAAATTAACCTATAAAGACGTATTGTTAATAATATACAGTATATAAGATTTCCTCTTCTTCCCCTTTAGCAGGCTTGAGCAGATGATAGGATGTTATCAGACTGGTTTAAGCAGGTGAAGGAGGATGGGAATGGTCAAGGTTGGCTGAGTGCAAGTATCAGGACCTTGATTGCAGTAGACAGGCTATCAGGAAGTAGTCCTCAGACCAACCGAATCTCTGATTGGCTCAGACCGGGCGGATGGCTGTTGTCACAGAAAGGACAACAGTCTAGTCAACATCTCAAGTTCACGGAAAAGAAAAGTATAAAACAAAGGGTTTTGGTACAAGAAACATCTGAAAGTAGAGGATAGAGTTGGAATTAAATTGACAACGTGCATTTTTTTTGTCCTTCTATCAAAATTAAAAGTTGCTTCACTGACAACACCAAGTAACCAATAACAGCAAATTGTCATTATATTATGATCACAATACTGATAATGAGCAAATAAAGAATTTACATCTGCAAGAGCAAGTACGTTTACTTTGCTGGATATGGTGCATCTTTTTTCAAAAATTGCAAAAACGTACATCAACCCGAAGTGGTCGCCAGTCAGTCACAGGGCACACATACAGACGGACAACCATTTGCACTAACATTCACATCATCATTGAGGCAAATGTACCACAACACCATGTACACATGAAAAAAAAAAAGCAAAACAGTGAATGACCACTGAAAACTGAAAAGACCAGTTTCGGTGATTAGAGTTTTTGAATTTGATTTTATTTTGCCTCACGCCTTTTCCTTATGCTAATTGGATTTACGATAAAACCCTCCATCCATCCATTTTTTTTTAAATTACCGTTTGTTCTCATTTGAGTTGTAGGTGAGATGAAGCCTCTTAACTGACTTCAGGGCAAAAGGCGAGTCACACCCTGGACTGGTCGACAGGCAATCGGAGGATTTGGGATGAATCAAGAGGTAAATGAAGTCAGGAACATGCCATATGGATATAGCTGACTTATGTTAAATGTTCAAAAGTAGGGTCAAGTGTGGCGATTGCTGTCTTTCCTTATATAATTGTAATATAATATTTCAGCTATAATAAATGCTTTTAATTGGTGTTAGAGATCATGCTGGACGAATCTAAATCATTTGCAAGCTTTAAGAACCTTGACAACCCGACCTCCTTAATTCCATCCTTGGAGCTTTCTATCATGCACTAGAAGCATAAACCACCTATGGTATAGATGTAGCGGTAAATCTTAAGGTTATATGTAAATGAGTGCAAGAAAAGGTCATGCGTCGCTCTCATGACACTGCTATGAGTCTCGTGGGTTTTTAATTGGGTGGTAAAATCCTTTGCATTTGATCCTGAATGCTTTCATTCACAATCATCTGAAGACGTAAATAAAGTGATCATAATGTCTAAGTATTATATTGCTGTTGAATGCCATCATGGCACTGCAACTAGTACATTCTCCAAAGCAGTCCAACTGTAAAATATTTATATGAAGCCAGATGCAGTCTAAAATCTGTGCCAGAAGCACGAGACCGTATATCATTTTAATAAATCCAAGGGTTGGGAAGAAATTCATAGCCATCCATTTTGGCTCTTATGGACGGTAAGGAGGGAGGCAGGCAGCCCGGACGTCTTTCTGTTAGCCAGTTGTTACTGGCAGCAGTGTATACAGTACTGTATTGACAGAAGTGGTACTTGCAGGAAGGGATTCAAATGCATTTATACACAAATTACATGTCTACTGTACATGGTGCATGCAAGTCTGTCATACATACATTTTATATACAGTATAATGTTCTGCACATAACCAGTGTACAAGCGCTGTCTCCTTGGAAGGAAGGGCTTGAGCAGCCCGTGCTAGTGACAGGAGATGATGTGTGGGTTATTGCTCACCCCGTCATTAGGGTGGGGATGGAGAGGTGACTATATAGAGGAGCTATATATCTTGGTTAAAGGTAACATGTAAAATATATTGAGTATATAAATTAGGCTTTGCGCGATCAGTATTTTGGGGGTTGCTCGGCGAGCAACGAGCTATGAAAAGACAATACAAGTCCTGGGTTCCATTTCAGGAAGCGGGTTCATCAAAAACTGACTCTAATCCTGAACTATGGGTTGCCCTACTCTGAGCTAGGAAACTCAGATTTTTTGGGTCCAGAACATCTGATTTCAATCAGATTACTCAACTCAAAGTAACTTCACTTGAAAAGACAGCATGAATGGAGATCCAATTTGCCGAGTCACCATGGCAATGAGGGAGGGGCATGGGAGAACATTGCTGTTTGGGTCGATATATGCGGAAGTTTCAAGTCCTTTGCAATCACAATAATTTAATAGAGGAAATCTGCTTGCTTCCACCTATTAATTTATTTCATTTAGGTGCAATCTCGCGGGGGGAATTGCAATTACAGTATGTAGTAACACAACACTAAGAAACCGCCATGGTCTGTGTTGTGTTTAAAATGTATTTTAACGTAATTGGTCTAGATCATTTCAGTTTCCTATGGAAGGATTTAGTTTTGGTCCCGTTTCCTGTGTCTCCCCTGTCTGTTATGTCTTGGGGCTTGTCAGGCGCGCTCCCTTTGCGTCAACCAACCAACTCCCTCTAGCCCAGGGGTCACCAAGTCCGGTCCTCAAAGGCACCTATCCTGCATGTTTTCCATCTCTCCCTGCTGCAACACACCTGTTTCATGTGATCTGTATCGTTATCAGGCTTCTGCAAAGCTTGCTGATGAGCTGATCATTTCCATCAGGTGTGTTGTAGCGGGGAGAGATGGAAAACATGCAGGATAGCTGCCCTTGAGGACCGGACTTGGTGACACCCTGCTCTAGCCACTCTCTAGTCCAGGTGTGCCTCGTGAGTCTGTTTGTATGTAGTACCCCGTTTTCTGCGGCCTCTTCCTCTGACCATTATCGTACGTTGTGTGTACTACGGCCAAACCTACATGCCTTGACGTTCGTGGTGTTGAAACTATTCCCCGTGTTTCTCTGTACTTTGTGTCTGGGGGGTTATGTGGTTTTCTTTATAGTCTTTGATCCTGCTACCACATCCCTATGTTTAGGTAATAAATACCTTGAATACCTTGCATATTGCATTCCTGCCTTGCCTGTTTCTTTGCACTTGGGTCATACTCACCGCTGTCAACCTCTTCAGCCATTCTTGGCCGAGGGCAGACAATGTGGAGAAATGATCACATACTAGATTATGATGTGCCGCTGAAGACCCTTTGTGTTTGTTTTACTGACATTCCAGAGATTGTCAGATTTCCTATTATTCTGTATATTTTCATTTTCCTTGCATAGCTGATTTTCTTATCACATGCTGCCTAGATTTTGATTCCACATTTTTCAGGCTTGCTTGGGATATACTGCTTTGAGGAACAGTAGCCTAGCCATTCACGTCCAGCCCTATAAATGCCAAGTGAACCACCTCTCCGCCTGCCTGGCAATCGGGTTGACTCACCATCCCATAAACTGGCTGTAAGCCTCATCACTGGATCCGTTTACCCAGCAAGAAGAAGTCTTGTTCCATTTTTTACATACCTACCTAAATTTGACCCTAAATCAATATAAGGTCCTTGTGGTCCCAAAGTTCCTCCATTTATGGAACACGATGGACACCACCATGTTTGCAAGACCAAGTGCCGCTGAATTATTTTCCAACCTGTGCCTAAATCTGAACATTAATGCAGTCTGAGCTCAAATTTGAGTGTCATAGCAAAAGGTGTGAATATATATATATCACTGTTGTTGGGCCGAAATCTTGTACCTCCAAAAATCTTCACTTTTCAGGAGACCACAGAAATGGCATGATTGTTCATTAACTTTATATACTAAATGAGAGCAAGCCCTTTTCAACACGTTAGGTTTATCAATAATTTGTAAAATACTATCCAGACATGTGGCCTGACCAATAGTCTAGATTTTTGAAAAAATTTGAAATTTACCTAATTGTGATTTATGAGGTTTCGACCCGATATGCACAACGGATATTTGAGAGTACTATTTTAAATACATTTGTTAAAAAACAAAAATAAAAGTATAACACTTATTGTCTTGATTTCTGAGTGAAAATACTGAATGATCCTTTTTGGAACATGGCTCTAGCAACAAAATATCATATTATAAATGCTTCACAGGCACAGTATTTGTCGCTTGGATTCTTATCCAGATTTTGTTCAAGACTTGGGTTATACCCTTGGCCGATTTGCCTTTTATGTAACTCCTGACCTAATATAATTTAGCATATCTGCTGTTCTGCAGCATGTTGTTCAACCGGGAAAAAAATACATAGGGAAATGAATCGTAACCAATACATATGCTAATACATTCAGTTTCAGTTGCATCAGCACCCACAATACTGAATATATTGTTCATTACAAGTATGTATGTTTATTACAATCGGTCTCTGATGTTTCCATTCGAAATTTTCTTTGTAGATGTGTTTTTTTTTAAAAAAACAATTGCTGTAATGTACACTAACATGTAGACTAACCTATGAGGAGCCTAAACAGCAAATCAGTGGTACTGCCTACAATGATTAACATGGACCGGCCTTTGACTGCATGAAAGAAGGGTATATGTAGAGTAGTGTGACCAACATGTAACAATTACGTCTTCATTTTTGCATGTATTTATTTAGCTGTGTCTAGACGTCATTGCTGTCCAATGAAAAGGCTACATCTCCATTAGCTGCAAGAATTGGACCTAAATAAAAGTACATTGGCTTGAGACTACAGCTCCTACATTCCCTTCGTATTGAAGACCAGCACCAACACAATGCACGGAAAAGGCATTGATTTCACTGATTTTCAATGTAAAATTCATCACATGGCATTGATTTGATCATGTTATGAGCTTTTTACAAACACGACATTGTATTTTGCTACATATTCAAAATACATCTTCAGACAGTTGGGCTTAGTATAGAATTTACACATTTCAAGCTCGTGCAACAAGGTGAGACCCAAAGAGATACCCAAGTCACAGTGCACAACAAGAATGCATGCTCACTAAGGTAATGAAATACTGGAAGATGTAATTCCTGGCTCATCCATGTTTTTAGGTGCCAAAAAGGGTACCGAACGTGACCAGGGAAAGAGGTTGTCAGAAAACACTGACCATGTGATTGAAAGATACCCAACAGCTGTAATACTGCTTTTTGCTTGCAAATTTTTTGTGCGTCTCATTAATCTCTTTCATTCACATGGCTGGTTAATTAGTTTAAACAGTTTACCACTGGGATAGTCAGAGCTGGGCATTCCATCGGAACGGTCTGTCCCGAACAGACGCCTGCTTTCTTCAGTCTTTAAAATATTTTTTGCTGTTTTGTGTACTGGCTTTTAACTGAGGGTTCAGCTCTGGTCACTGTGTAAGACAGCTAGACTATGCGTGAGACACACATGTGCACACACATGTAGCGGCACCGAAACTGCTCCTGCGCGATTTGGTTCTCCACACGCGGACTGATGCTTGTTCGTCAATTTCGACACACACGTGATGTTCCACTCTGCGCTCCGGAAGCGGAGTGGAAACCAGCAAGCCAATCAGCAATCTGAAGGGCTGACCAATGGAAGCGCTCCTTGGACCAGGTGTCTATGCCCATCCGTTCAGAGACTGAGCTCTTTCCCGTCTGCTGCATTGACATATAGACAATGACTGCTGTTAAATAAAGCAGTTACATTACAACTCTCGACTCGCTCACTTCGTCTCCTTAGTGGTTCGTCAAACCCAGAAGTGGGTGCCCATAAGGTAAGAGGATTTGAAAAGTAAATTAGCCAGCTAATGAGCTTTAAATAAACCTCTGCACTTTAAATAAACCTCTACCATTAGCATCTCTCCTGCGGCATCATGCACGGATGCTTTTTTTTTTTTTATAAGGACATAACCGCTTTTAAAGGAAGAGGACGGACTGGATCGGAGGACGATCATTTTTAGGAATAAGGACAGAGGGACAAGGACGGAAGGTTACCACCCAGGTCGTGGACGGAGGACAGATTGCCCAAAAAGAGTCAAGTGCCCAGCTCTGTGGATAGTGACATACTAACGGTAACTATAAGTACTCTTTAGGGGAAGTAGTACCATTTTCTTTTGTTTTGTTGCCATATTAATAATAAAAGTTGAATTGGAAACAGGATTGCATAAGTGTACAGTATATAAAAGACTGTGCTCAAGGGCCCTGTGTTGTGCTTGAGACACTTAGGAGTAATAAAGAGACTTAAATGTGTTTTCTTATGCACGATGAAACGACATTATATCACACATTGCTTAGCAACACTATTACCACCAGAGGTAATCATGTCGGTCCAATTCATCGACTAACAATGAGTCGCCAATAAGTGGCATGTTATGACCCAGCTTTAGGGGTAAATGGATACCAAGGAAATTAAACCAAATCCCCGTGGCATCCAGGCCTATGATAAACTAATGGAAATCAATCAGGGCTCTCTCATTAAAACAATAATCAACTCTCTGCAGAAGTTGGATTGATTGGAAACCACTTTGAGTGACAGTCTGGCAAGCCTTAGGGGCAATTCTGAGATGAGTCATGGTGAGTGGGACTTTTGAAGCATCCTGTGTCACTTGTCATCTCCTCACTCTGATCCGGAGGGATGCTCCAGGTTGCATATTATGACACTGTCTGTGAACTGCATCTGAAGGAAATACAGAAGCTTTGGTAAAACATCATTATCTCATGTCTTCACCTTTTGCTTGGAGAAAGCGCTTTCCACCCACTCATTTGAAAATGTTCCCTCTCTTTCCCTTTGGGAGTGGCATTGCTCAGAAGTGGAGTGGTTGGCTCCCAAACCAGAGGTTGAGGGTTCAATCCCCTGGCCATTGTGACCATGTCGAAGTGCCCTTGAGCAAGATACTGAATCTCCAGTTGCTCCCGATGCTGTGTCATCAGTAGGTAAAACGAGGTAACATTGTGAAGCACTTTGAATACCGAAGGTAGAAAAGTGCGATACAAGTGATAGCCGTTTACCATTTTTTAATGAGTTTGCATGTTCTCCATGCTTGCGTGAGTTCTCTGTGGGTACTCTGGCTTCGGTGTGAATAGTTGTTTGTGGTTAGGAGTTGGGGGCTGGAGGTTAGTCGGAAGGGGGGTTACCTTTTTTGAAGTTTCTGCCCCCTCTATTCAATGAGAATCTGAATTCTGCCACTATAGGCGACAGCCGACATAACCCGAAAAATTTTCGTCACGGGCCTTGTTGACTCCAAGAGACAGCGTTTCAAAAATAATCGTTTTTCGGGCCTTGACTTCCTTTACCAGCATGTCCATCTCCATGTCCACATTTTGTGAAGTTCTTTTTTCATTTGTGCCTCATGGCTCGATAATCTGATTATCTGATCATGCAGAGTGGTCATTCCCAACAGCAAACCCTGTTCATACTAATTTGCATATTTATGTAGATGCGTGGAGAGGAAGAAGTCTTTCACTCCCAACAATTCCGCATTTACAGAGATGTACAAAAGGATTGTGCTTGGATTCATGCATAAGCACAGATTCATACATGTGGAATTTTTTGTCCGTACGACGCTTGCTGGATTTAGCTGTACCCAGTTTCAGTGTGAAAGCTACTTAAGTCTTCGTACATGAGGTCTCTGGTGTTTTGTGGTAGGGCTCATCATGTAGCGCTGCAATGAAGGATTTGGCCAGACACTAGGTGATATTTTCAATACACACAAAAATCCATTCTTTGACTATCACGAAGTTACAAATAATACCATTATCTTGTTTATCATCTTTGTGGTAATGCAAACCGTGAGGAGTTTATTAGTGAGTTGGACAACACACCACAACAGAAATGAGAAGCCAACCAGTTATAGCCAGGCACAGTATATGGTGTTGGAAAATGAGGTGCAGGTGCAGACTGTGTGTATGTGTGAGTCTGCGTGTGTGTGTTTGCGCGTGCATGCGTGCCTGCGAGACTGTTCTGCGCTCTGAAAGGCAGCTGAATAACAGTCCACAGGGGAAATCACTGTCGGGCTCTGGTAGAAGTGTGTCAGCCCTGACTGCAGAGGATGACCAGTTGACGTAAAGTAGCAGTACCACATGATCGTTTAGTATGCGTGGATGGCAGGACTAGCTCAGTAGGTTACGTCCATGAACCACGAGCATGATTTTGACTAAAAACAGCTTGGAGTTTGTTCTATTCAAATGGCACATCAGTAAAATTAATCACCTCCTCCACTTCTTTAACAGGGAATGGAGTGGAAGAGATAACAGGTAACAAACAACGTGATAGAGGTGGGCATTTTAGTCAATTTTGCTGGTCCGTCATTCATCATCTGTCAGCGACGAGGGTCTGCCATTCGTCAGTCCATCATTTTTTGTGACTGAATTGTAATTGTCAGTCCGTCAATCTGTCGGTCAGTCCGTCATTTAAGTCTGACAGTTAGTCCGTCAGACGTCTGTTGGTCCGTCAGTTGGTCCGCCCCAAAAATGTCCGTCAGTGACTGACGGTCCATCAGTGACAGATTGATGGACTGTCACTGACGGACGTGGTTAGTGATGATTACATTGAAGGATGAAAACCCACCCTGTCCATGCATTTTAAAAGGTGTCAGAAGGCCCACCTCTGCAATGTGAGTGACAAAAAGGGCATCCGTTTTCAATCTGAGGTTTTTCCCTAGTTGTCATGCCTAAAACTAGCGGAGTTGAAACATCAAATTAGTACTTTAAAGATGAATTTGTAAATAAGGAAAACTAATACACATGGCAGATCTTGAGCTTACTGGTGCAGTACTAAGGGGGCATTGAAGTAGTAAGGATTCCAAAACAAGAAACACCCCACCTTAGTGACACACACACACACACACACACACACAAACAAACACCCCCCCACACACAAGAGAATCTGTAAAAACATGAACAAGTCCACACAACGCAGCAAAAAGAACCAACCATGACCGCAAGGATCCGGTCCTGCAACCAAAAAAGAAAATGAGTGGAAAATAATGCAAAACAAAAAAACAAAGATAGCAAGAAACAAACACCAATATTGATCAGTTAAAAGCACCAATAGCAAGTAATAGAACTCTATTTTTAAAATGAATGAGGGTTGAAAAGCAATAACGGAAAGAAGGAGCTACTACTTGGCTATACCGGCTGGGTCACGCAACAAGATTGAGACAGCTACTGCTACATTGCCTGTATTGTCACAGCAGAGAGATATAGGCGAGGTGGGTACAAGGTACTGAAGTGGGCGGACCTGAAAACCAGAGCGCAAGAGGAGGGCGCGATCCAAAGCTTTACTAAAAGCATCTTATATTCCAGGATCTGTAGATTGCAGTTTTCTGTATTTGCAAGCGTTCATAGTCAATATACGGGACATTTAAGGTCCCGTATGGGACAAACCAAATTAGCCCAAAATACAGGACGTCCCAGCTAATATGGGACAGTTGGCAACCCTAGTTGGCCATGATAAGCGGTGTATGTAAGATTGAAACTCAGGCCTTGTCTACGCTGAGCCGGGCATTTTTTAAACAACTTAATTTTTCTCAACCACTCCGTGTTGGAATACACATCCTCATTTGTTAAAAACGCAGCTACACTACACCGCGGAAGTGCGTTTTCAAACGCATTTACAAGCATGCCAAGCCTCTAGGTGGCAGTAGTTACTGTCCATTCAGAAGGCACTTCGTCCTTCGACGTCACTTCTACGAAAGCAAAAACACGGCACCAGGCTCGTTGGTAAGGACCGACAAGAGGTCAGAACTGCTTTTAAACCTTTCAACAAGAAGCAGTAGTTGGTTGTGGACAAATAAGTAATCAAAAAGCGCCTTGGGAGTGGCTATTACCAATGCAGCTCCGTGGGCATCAATGTTGACTCTCTTGAAAACACAAGTCGCGCAAGTAACGCCTCCTGTCTGCTTCTGGGTCATAATCTTGCTCCTTGTGCAACACATTGAAGATTTTATATATTTTTTTTTAATTTTGTCACCACTATCTTGCTACTACTCATACAGACACTTGCTCACTCTCACATAAACTCACTCATGGAATCATTTCAGAGCCTGGTGAGCTCACTCCATCAAGATTTTATATTGCTTTTGGTCATGATCATCAACATCATGCTACTCACACACTCAATCACATTGCTCAATCTTACATGGACTCTCGCTCAGGTGTTTTTTTTTTTTAGAGAGCCTATAGGTACACCTGTTGGAAGAGCATCAGACCTTTAATCTGAGGGTCCTTAGTTCAAGTCCTTGATCAGGCATTATACATTTTAAATTGTTTTGATCATCACCATCTTGCTACTCCTCACACACACAGTCGCTCAATTTAAATACAGTCACTTATGGAATCATTCTAGAGACTTGATAGCTCATTTTACATATTTATTGATAATGATCATCACTATCTTGCTGCTTCTCATACTCAAACTCCCTCACTTTCACATTCACTCCCTAACTGAATCTCTCAACATCCTGGATGGTTCATTTCAGGAGCATCATAATTGTAATCTGAGGGCCCAGATTTCGAATCCCTGTTCAGGATTTGTGTATTTTACCTTGATCTTGATAATGGTCATCATTTTTGCTACTCTACACACACTCACTCACTCTCACATACACAAACTGGGTGGGCCATTTTAGAACCTGTGTAGCTCAGTTGGTAGAGCATCTGATTTTTAATCTGAGGGTCCATGGTTCAAGTCCCAGGTGATGTTTTATGAATGTGACTGGATTTGGTTCTTTGGGTGGTTGATAGTGTTAGTGGATTTGTCTCTATCTAGTAACAAAGGGTTGGATGTGATTTTCAAAATGTAACGGCCTAGATAGACCAAACCGAAGTCGGAGGTTGTGAAGCGTTGTAGCGTCTGAATGCGCCATCTGATTAGTTTAGTGACCATCGTCTAAGTGCCGTAACCCGTCAGGAAGCGTCTGGTGGCTTTCACGCATGTTGAATCGGCGTCGCCAGTTGTGACATTTAGTCACTCTGATTGGCTGTTAGCTAGCAAATCAGCGCTCGGAACACCAACGAGAAGTGACAAATGCGGATAAACAGTGAGCACGCCTTCGCTGCCTTAATCTTCTTACAAGTACAAGAGCGAGGGTTGACAATTTAAGTATTTCACAATACCGTGTCAAGAACATGAGGGTTTACTTCGCGTGAGAGTTCATCATGAGCGAAGAATATAGCTGAATGCATTGTTTACGTTTTTATAATCCGCCCCCGGCCAATACCTTTCCGGTTGGATTTTTCTAACAATGAGAAATAAAGACTACCGCCGCCGATGGTATGAAAGGGTATTACATCTTATGCATGCGCAAAAGGTACTTTAATGGTCAGTGTCGCTGTCTGTCGTTGCGGTGTATTTTTCCAGTGTGACGTGCCGACAGCCGGCCGGACGCCACAGGGGTAAGCGTCTGTCACTGTTGGCAAACGTTGGACTGGTCTATCTAGGCCTTAAGATTGAAACTCACTTCCATGTTGTCAGAACCTTTAGCCTTGCTTTTTTTACAATAACGAGTGAGAATAGTAAGGTTCGCTGGCATACGTTAGCTTGTTTAATATCGATTGATGAGATGCTTCGTTGCAAAAAGACCCCCCTCACGTGTGTCATGAGGTAAGTCTCCGTTTCATTTTAATATGCACTTTAGACGCAGTTAATTGGATAATTGTTTTATGTGCTGCATCACTCATGGCTGAAAGAAAGAGTTTTGTGAATCCAAAATTTGTAGCCAAAATTAAGGTGATTTTTATTGCATTGTTTTAGGCAGGTGTGTTTCCTTGGTGTTTCAAAGGCTGGGGGCAGGATGAGCGTGGACTTTGAAGTACTCGGATGTTGCTGGCTTGGTTTTTATACTCTTTGAATCAATTCAAGCATCAAATTACCGATTGGATGTATTTTGTAGGTAGTAATATGTGGACTTCTCGTTGGTGTTCCGAGCGCCCCCCCCCCCACACACACACACACATACAACCTGATGAACTGTAATTTTAAAAAAAGACATGGCAAAACCATATATTGAAAGACTACCCAAGGGGAGCTCATCCACGCTGAGAGGAATGACAGCCCATGGCCAGGGGGAGTGCCACCGCCACAGAAACCCCCAGGCCACATCAACCAGGGCAGACCCAACACATAGTGCAGGAAGGCCAGCCACACCTCCCAGAGCAGAGGCCCCCCATGAGGAAACACTGGAGCTAAAAGCTAAAAAAAAACCTAAAAACAACAGCAAACAATGAAGCCAAAAGACAAAACAATAAAAGAAGCTAAGAACTATAAAACAATAAGATTGGATAAAAATAGTCCAAAATAAAAAGAGTACCGTAAGAGCAATTACTTGAAAGTCAAACTAAAAAGGTATGTCTTGAGCCTCCCCTTAAAAATATCAACAGTCTCTGTGGACCTGATGTCCTCTGGCAGGCTATTCCAAAGCTGTGAACCAAAATGACTGAATGCAGCCTCACCGTGCGCTTTGGTCCTAACCCCAGGAATAATTAAAAGGCCAGTGCCAGAGGACCTCAGGATCCATGAGGGTTGGTAAGATGAAAGCAAGTCAGATAAATAAGATGGCCCAAGACCTTTAAGACATTTATAAACTAATAAAAGTACCTTAAAATCGATCCTAAAACACACGGGGAGCCAATGCAGCGATTTTAAAACTGGTATTATGTGCTCCCGCCCTCTGGTCCTCGTCAGCAGCCGTGCGGCTGGATTCTGCAGTAATTGTAAGGATGAAATACTCTTTTTGGGGAGGCCAGAAAGCAGGGCATTACAATAATCTAAACGACAGGAAATAAAGGTATGCATCAGCACCTCCGTGTTAGCCTGAGAGAGAAACGGGCAGACCCTGGCAATATTCGATTTTAGTTACATTTTTAATGTGAGGAATAAAACTGAGTGAAACTTCAGTAGTAGCCTGTCTTTGTTTGGATTGTCTTTTTTACTCTAATGAATTGATACTGAACTTCATGCTCTACATGTTGACTTGAGATTTGACATGGTTCTGTTGTGTGAGTGCGACTATTGTTAAAGTGCATCTACCTCAAGATATGATGAGACTGACTAATTTCAGCCTTTATTGTGAACTCCTATTAATATTAATGTCTCAGAGATTTACCTTTTTACTAGCAGTTTGTGTTGTATTTTCGTAAATGCAGATAATTTCAACTGCAATTCTGTGTTCTGTGTTTTTATTTGTAGATCCATAATTGTTATTTTGTTACAGTTTATTATATTATATGTTACTGAACAGTTGACAAGCTGTGCCATATGCATTTTTGGTGTCCGTCGCGAGTGTCAGCTGCATCCCACATTGTCCGGCACAAGCATAGTCCCTGTCCCACATCTGGTGAGTTTGGATCTGGTCACTCTAGTGACACGTTGTCAGTACATCAAACCTTCTTCGAGTGAGGGTGCAAACTCTCTTCCAGTTCAGTTCTCTGTAGTTACTTTGTATTTCGTTGATAAAGACTTCTTATTCTACAACTTCCGTGTCATGTCTGCGTATGGGTCCAAATCTCGATCCTCACGTGACAGAGAAGAGCTCTTGAAGTTGACTGTCAGCTCAGTGCGTCATCCTGGAAAAGCTTGATAAGCAAGATGGATGGATACACATACAGTATAGCAATGTGTCGCAAAAATATAGTATTATAGGTATTAGTGCAAATGTGATCTGGACAACAAATATTGGATGTAACTATTAAAGAAACGACATATATCATGCATTTTGTCATATTTTACGCAAGTATTTTGTGTTTCTGTATAGTATTATATGACATATTTGTATGAATTACTAAACTAGATGCTGAAATGAAAACCATGAAACCCATGAAAATAATTTCCTAACAAACTCACAAGCTAAATGAGTCAAAATTACTCTAGTGACCTGTCTGAGCCCACGCTGATAGATAATTCCCCCGTACTTAATCGTCTTAATGTGATTAATAGACAGAAAGAAATGTCAGTGAGCTGACTTTTGTTAACCTTTTATGGGTATTTCCCTCTAGATTGTCTTAAAGAGGCTCCACTATTGTCTGCTTCACCACCACGACCAATAATCTGTCAGAGTGATATACAGTGATCCCTCGCTACTTAGCACTTCAACTTTCTCGCCCTCGGTGCATCGCAGATTTTTCAGAAGGATTCATAACAAATTTAAAATGAAACAACACAGCCATATCGGGAGCTATATTGCAGAAAGACGCATTGTTTCAAAGATATGAGTTGACTCGGAGGCTTTGTACATATACGCAGGCACTCATAAAAGGCGATGACTGGTTCCCAGCGCGAGCTTGACCAACGAGGGCACAAGTGGATTTACTTGTTCCACTGTGTACTATATGTGAGCTGACTGGGTGCGCATCATCGTAGCCTCTCGCTAGTCTTGTCCACTATTCAAATGTGCCATTGATTTAGTCAGAGTCAAGACGGATACTTTCTTCTCCGTATTTGTAATGATGTGTTTGCTCTAATAAAGTTATGTAAAAATCGGATAGGATAGTACAACAGCTGTGTTTATATATCGCGAGCGCAGCACGCTCCGGCCGGCCGGCATGGACGACTTAGACACCGCCAAATGAAGTGTGAAAGTGTTTGATAGTTTTGTGTTAGGTTGTCTTAAAACAGCTTACCTTAACTACAATCCCGCGTTGCATTTTATCCAAAGGACATTATTGATGTTTTTGTGCAAAGATATAGTTAGTGCATGATCCCCTCCGGCGGGCATGCTTCCTCTTCGTTTTTAAATGAAGTAGGCGCCAACAAAGGGAACAAGAAGAAGAACGAGGGAAGAGGAACAAGAAGAAGAAGAAGAAGCCGTGACCGTTTTTACTTTCACTTTTCATGACGACGACAAGCGTTTTAAAGTGCAGGATTGGATAAATTACACTATGGCATTTTAGTTAAGGTAAGTCAATTTTATGATAAAAATTAAAACTTTAACTTAGTTTTTAGCGAACGTTCCGTCGTGATCGTCAACTGCCATGGTTGAAACTCAATTCTTATCACAGCCTGCAGCTTGGTGTTTATTCTTCATTTTGTATTTTTAAAGTTAAATTGATTGTGTAACAAGTATTTAGAAGTGTGGGAACCATGTCGGGGGTTCGCAACAGCGTAACAGAGGCGCAAATCCCCCCCAAATAAAACTGTAAAATAGATATCATATAAAATAATAATGATAATCATAATAATAATAATAATAATAAATCTGACGCTACTTTGCGTTTTTTCACCTATCGCGCTGGGTTCTGTTCCCCATTAACCGCAGTAAATGAGGGATCACTGTACTTGAATGATGTATTGGTTGTTCTTTCAAAGGGAAGTGTGTGTTCGCGCGTGTGCGGGTGTGGGGGTGTGTGTGTGTGTGTGTGTGTGCATGTGAGACATTTGTGTCATCAGTTATTCACGTTAACCCCAAATTACTAATAGAGTATTTTTAAGATTTGAGGTAAAACAAAAAACTGTACATTGTATTTTTTAATATATAATTAATTCAGTAATTGCGGCACGGTGGTCGACTGGTTAGCACGTCCGCCTCACAGTTCAGAGGTCGCGGGTTCGATCCCGGCTCCGGCCTCCCTGTGTGGAGTTTGCATGTTCTCCCCGTGCCTGCGTGGGTTTTCTCCGGGCACTCCGGTTTCCTCCCACAGTCCAAAAACATGCATGGTAAGTTGATTGGATACTCTAAATTGCCCCTAGGTGTGATTGTGAGTGCGGATGTTTGTCTCTGTGTGCCCTGCGATTGGCTGGCAACCTGTTCAGGGTGTCCCCCACCTACTGCCCAAAGACAGCTGGGATAGGCTCCAGCACGCCCCGCGACCCTTGTGAGGAGAAGCGGTACAGATAATGGATGGATGGATAATTCAGTAATTGATTCAAATCTAATTACTGTATAATGAAACGTGATTGTAAACCCCAAAAAAAAGAACATGCCATGGCTGTTTTCCCTCTTTGTTGCTTCTTTCCTTGTTACGCACTTGCCCCTTGTGTTTTTGTAATGTAAAATGCATTGCTTTTGAATCTTTAATTATCATTAAACATAAGTGTCCCGGGTCCATGGTAAGCACATTTAGAAGTAGCATCAATTATCTCTATAGACATCTCATTAGAGATTCTGGCCACAGTTTGGTTGCTGCTGCTGGGGTTGCTCCTTTTACACTGGCAAGTTCCCTTCCACTACCACGGAGGAAAGTGCTTTGTCATTCAGAAGAAAATGCGTCACAGTTCAACTCTGTCACTCATTTTATCACCATTTTTCCTTTCCGATCAGTATTGAAAACTGATGCATTGCAATTAGCAGCAAGCATGTCAAACTTGAGTGTTTTATTGGAAATATTTGGTCCCCATCTCATTAAAATACTGTACTAAATAACGTTAGGTGTAGTGATATTAATTATCAGAGCTGGACATTCCGCCTATCTGATGGACCAGTCCGTCTATCCACCTATGACGGACGCCAATTTTGTAGGCGATAAACGATAGATGGGAAACTTGAAAAATTAGACGGACTGAGCATAGGTGAACGCATTTTTTTCATTCTATGTAATCATCTATCGTCTGTTTTTGTGGTGAGGCTTCAATAGCTAGGGTGAGGCTTCCGTTTCCCGAGGCTTTTAGACACCTTCTGAGTCCTAAAAGGAGATGCATTTAGTCCAACCGCGGTGAGGCTTCCATGCCACGGTGAGACTTTAATTTCAAATTTCGCTTAGCGGAGGTTGCTGGTCGTAGTTGGTCAACGGAAACGCTAACAGAAACCAGTTTAAAATGATATGTGGAACAGCCTATAGACGATTACTATTAGGTCCGGCCTGACAAAAAGGTTGATAGACAGACGGCGGAAGGGTACCCAGGCTGCAGACTGAAGGCGATTAACGGACTGGGAAATTTGAGTAAAATGCTCAGCTCTGATTAATATGACTTTATTTTAATAAATACTTTTTTTCGTATATTTAACTCTACACTAGGCGTGTCAAACTCATTTTTGTCGCGGGCCACATAATAGTTATGGTGTCCCGCGATGGGCCGTTACGACAGTGAACCCATAGAAATGTATGATCTCCTTATCACATACACAACATTTTGATGGATAACTAGTTTTGAAATCAGAATCCAGTAAATAGTTTGTTCAACTATTTTTCAATGTATTTTAAAGGAAGGATTGGTAACAGATGCTTGAAATATTGAATATGTTGTGTTAACAGTTAAGACAATTTCAAAAAAACATGTCAAGTCAGCACATGATTTGTCTTCGCGGGCCACATAAAATGATGTCGCGGGCCAAATCTGCCCCCCGGGCCTTGAGTTTGACACCTGTGCTCTACACTGAGTTGTAGGAGATTAACTGGTGATCCATTGACACACGGTGTCAATCGGTTTTCAGTACTTTTGTCAGTTATTTTGAAAAATCAGCTCAGGGTCGGTGGCTAATTTCCCTCATGAGTGATATGTGATGGGCTCAAGCATTGAGGTCTGACATGACACAAATGCACAACCCACACACATTGTGTTTGTCATACTCAATCAAGAGGACCCCCAGGGACCAAGAAGGGTTGATGTTAATTCAATCATCTTATTTATTTGAGGGGGAGTGCATATGTATCATTGCTGTCAATAGTATCTCAAGGCCTACTTTTTGTCTAAACAACTTGAAAATTAATTTATATTTAAAGCAACATAAGCAGCTCTCTTGCCTGCAGCCATGCAGCAACTATTACTGTACATCTTTGAGCCAGGTCCTCCGGGATACCTTGTGAGCTAAACAATGCCTGACACTCCTCAAGAGAATCTTTGTTGAATATTACAGCAAAACACTGCAGTTAGGGTTTCATTTGCCTAAAGTCCACCCTTGTGAGCCCATAACGGAAGGGGACATTTGGACGGATGAGAACAGACAGATGAGTTTCATAACATGTCAGACTGATATTATGATGTTTGGTATTAATTTAGGATAAGCAGTCAGTTGACATTGCAAAGGTAGGTGAATGATATACTATAAGAACTGGTGTTGTTTCTTTGCCTTTTTTTTAAAGTTGTTCATACAAATGTCAATGTTGTTAAAAAAATGTACACACAAAGAAAAATATTTTCAACTTGAAGCAAGGACGTGGGAAACGTCTATATTTTTTTTTTTTTGCAAAGCTCCCCTAGAACACAGCTATACAATAAAACATGTTGTCAGTAATATATGTGACAGTACATGGACAAAAGAACTAACAAAAGCATTATTTTAAAAGAAGAATTTCTTCAGGGGCGTAATCTCTTTTGTGCTTAAGTTTATTTCACATGTTTTTTCTCACCCACAGCACATACTCAGGTGAAGTTCCCTGATCCACAATCCAAGATGTTTGGAAGATAATTAGAGGAAAACATGTAATATTAGTTATGTGAAACAAATAAATGGGGAAAATGGAAACAATTGGAATCCTGAACTGCCTTCTCAATAAAGAAATATTTGATATTTGACTTTTTTCTTTTATTTTATTATATATTTGGAAATGCACAGTAAGCTATCTTAAAATGTGCTGTACAAGTATAATGGTGCATCAATGAGTGTCCTTTTGGTATACTTAAAGTATAAACCTGTAAAGTAAAGTGTTAACTAGATGTATACAATTTGTATACTACTAGTATATAAATGAGTGCACTTGCAGTACACGCCAAGTATAATCCTGTAAACTAAACTGGACTAGAAGTATATGACTTGTATACTGGTAGTATATAAATGAGTGTACTTATAGTACACTTCAAGTATAAACCGGTAAACTAAATTGCGGACTAGAAGTATAAGACTTGTATACTAGTAGTATATAAATGAGTGAACTCGTAGAGTACTTCATGGGTATACTTATAGTATACTTTTATAAACTTAATTTGTTCCAAATTAGTATTAAAAAAGTATTAAATTAGTATACTTTGTAGTACACTACAAGTACATAGTTCAAAGTACACTTATATACTTATACTCAAGTATACTTTATAAAGTATACTTCTTGTATACTACTTTAAGGGATTTAGTGATGCTAAAGTTTGTTTGACTCTATAGGCAAGTAGGCTGACAGCTAGCTCCCGCTGGCTCCCGTGGCTAACACTACTGCAGCAGTCGAGGAAGCAATTATCGTTCGGTGGCTAAAAAGACGAGGTTAGCAGGATGAAATAAGATTCTTCTTACCGGCCAGCCATGAAGATGTGTGTCGTGGCACCCACCGTCCAGGCAGCCGAGGAGCTCCCATCGGGGTCGCCAAATCGGACCTCCGTGTGACGGAATTATCTTGTTTTTCCAGACTATAAAGTTTGCAGTGAGTGTACCATAATAAATGTTATGCTCCAAATGAGACAAGAGTTGATGTTTGGTGGAAGGGGAGCAAATTATGTCATTTTTCACGTCTGCAGGTGGTGTGATAAAACTCCCACCTTAGTGTCCACTTTAAGATCAGCGTGGCCCGTTTTTGTGACGTTTCAGAAAGAAACAGAAGAGAAAGCATCTGGCCTAAAATCTTGCATCAATATTGGAACTAAACAATAACGTAGCATTCGACTTTTGTGTTTTTACTGAAATAGTGTTTCATCTCTGTTGGCCAACTCAGCGTCATTAAATGTGTTCAATGTAAAATGTGTCGAGCGAATGGCTTTCGACCGGTACGATGTGTACCCCGCCTCCTGCGCAGTCAGATGGGATGGACTTAATTGTCCCGTGACCCCCATGAGAACACCTAGTATATAAAACGGATGTGTTTAATCTAATCAGTTTGTCCCAGAGAAACCCATGTCATTGATGTGAAAATATCCAGAGTTGTTTACTTTATTTAACGACAATAGACTATACAAACACTCATTGTACATTGATCCTGTTTCTTCTGTCTTACTCATGTGACACAAAAAACATCTCCGATATAATGGAGGCTTGGTGCAGAGCCAACACACTGATGTGCGTATGTGGACATAAATGTGCTTCTTATTATTGGATTACTAATTATTGGCTATCCTACCATATTCTACACCGCTTCCGCTTCTCCTCACTCGGGACTCCAGCCAATCACAGCGCACTTGTAGACAGTAAGTAATTTACACCCACATTCACACCGTCACTGGGTGGGAATTGCACTCTCGTGCTGCCTTCACTGAAGTCAAGCGGGTAAACCACGATGAATGTGTTCTCACAAAATCCTTGTGACAAGAAGAGATCGTAGTAGCTAACTTATCTGTGTCACAGTTGAGAGGTTCTGAATTTGAATCTCATCTCCTCTGTGGAGTTTGCATGTTCTTCACTTACTTGTGTGGGATTTTTCCAGGAAAAGAAGTCTGGCTCCCTCCTGCAATTGGCTGGCAACAAGTCCAAGTAGTAAACCACCCCTCGCCCAAACTCACCTTGGATGGGTTTCAGCCTATCCAAAACCATAAGGACAAACGGTACCAAAGATAGATGGTAAAAAAATGAATGGATGAATGCTGTCACAAGAAGAGGAAAGACATTACACACAAAACACTGCATAAATATAGCAGCTGAATGGCATTTTTTTGTGTATTTTGCAAACATTCCAAAGCCGTTACAGTTGCTTTGAAATGCTAATGCATTGTCAGATTATTGTGAATATAACCATATTGAAAAAATAAGAAAAAATAATAATAAGTGACACTCTTATGAGATGACTCATATTACAACGAAAGTAACAATGCCAGTGATACAGTGCAACTCGGCAATGAGTGAATAATGTGGCACTTTTGAAAATAATGAGCATATGAGAGCAGGGATCGTCAACGATATTATCAAGGGTCAGTGAACGAGACTTTGCTGTGAGCATGCATAGCGAACGCAGATGAACTTGGAAATGCCTGGCATGCTATGGCATACAGAAGCAGCAGCGGAAATGGCATCCAGTGCAATCAACTGTACTAGTATTCAAGCAGCATAGAGGAATGCATGGTCTGTTCATTGTAGGAATAAGCCATTTCAAAATAAACATTTTCCTACACTCACGGAAACATTCGTTAATTCCAACATACAAAATATAACACTTATATAAAAAATAATAGTCCTCATTCTTGAGTACTTTCTGGATATTCAGCAAATATAGGGGTTGTTGTTTGTAGCCATGTACTGTAGAACTGCACTGCATACATAGAGCTACTTTTAATATTGTGATTACTTCGTTCGGCTACAAGAGATGATAAATACTATGATGCAGTTAACAAAAAATAAACATATTGCTCCAATGATCCTCTTAGCTGTCGATATGGTCTTTTAAAATGCAGGACCTTTGACTGAGCCCTTGGCCTTGTGCTCATTAGACTGTGTAGGCGTACCTGAAGAAGTGTTCGGCAAGTGTATTTAGGAGGTACAAAGGACAACTAAGGAAAGAAAAGGAGACAATGTAAGCAAAAGAAAAAAATCCATATACATGCAGAGAACACATTCCGTGGGGGATATTTGAGTGTAAGGATGAAGCATCTGCTTCTGCCCATGGGGCCTCCCAGCTAGTGCAAGCAAACACACACATGCAGCTCCCCCCCCCCAACGACCCCCCCCACCCCACCCCCACCCCCCACACACACATGCACATCAAACTACTTTTGATTCTAATGAGGCCGAGGCCAGCTGGGCAACAGTGCGCTTGTTCCGGTCCGTTTCTGGCTGTCAGGAGGTTGTCCCAAAGCTCCTCACATGTCAGCCTCTGCTTACAGCATCCTGATTTTTTTTTAACACACCAGTGTGTCCTCCTTGTGTTTGTTTGCCCCTCAGAGTCACAGACCAGGCTAGGCATAGAGAGAAAACACCTCTGAAATGTAATGTTGACTATAATATATATATAACCTGTTATACCTATATATGTTATACCTGTGTATATATATATATATATATATATATATATATATATATATATATATATATATATATATATATATATCTATTGAAGGATCTAAATTTGAATAACTATATATTAGCCAACAGGTTAACCAAAAACCAATACGGCAATTACATATATAAGGACATCACATAATCAGTTAAGTGTCAGCGTGCCCTGATCTGACCATGGGACCAGCTGGAGAGGATCAGCCCTACAGGGCCAGCCTGGGAGGAGACCAGCCACCATTATGTTTACATTTTGAAGACAGTATAAATGTGAGGGCTGCATTTTAGAGAGTATAGACCGACGGTACCGTATTTAATCCAACCTGATCACATGAGGTCACTCAAATTTTAGCCATTATTTTTTTTTTATTTGAAAAACAAAGTCTTTCACCAACCACTTGGGTAGGTTACATAGCAGCTAAACTACAGTAATAGTTCTATGTAAACAGATAACAACTGTAAGATAATAATCATATAATATTGTTCCTTTCAATTATATAGTTGAATTACTAACATTCATCCTTCACTTTTGTTTCGCATTTGTCTTCTTTAGAGTCATGGGTGAGCTGTACATGATCTCAGCTGACTCTGCTGATTAACCCTGGACTGGCTGCCAGTCAATCGCACTGCACAAAGTACAAACAATCAAACACGAGTGCGTTTGGAATGTGGGAGAGTGCCAACGTACCACTAGAAAACCCACACGTACAAGTACCGGTACTAAAATTCACACAGGAAAGCCAGACACCAGATTGAAACCCAAAACATTGACGCAAATGTAGACCACTAGTTCTCCATGCTGACATACATAACCTAAAGTATAAAAATAGAAAATTGAACAATGTTTTCAATTTCACATTTTCCAATTGCTTTTTATTATGTTTTTTTAAGTACAATATTACAATATTATTACAATAATAAACAATATTATATTATAATAGTACTACATATATATATATATATATATATATATATATATATATATATATATATATATGTTAATATCTGATCATTTTATCCAATGGCGCAAACTTAATTCAGATCATTTGTCACATTGGCTAGTTTAAATGTAATAGGAAAAATAGAAAATAGGTAATTGTGGAATGTCGAGAAAATAGGTAATTGTGGAATGTCGTCACCGTTAAAAAAAAATGGGGCAAAGCCATCAAAATATCTTCAAAGAATCATTTTTTTCATCCTTTTTTTAAGCCTGTAACTAAACTAAGATGCTCTATTGGAAGCATTGAAAGTGGCTCTTCTTTTCTTCACTTCGTCTAGGTGGGTGCTCCACACGCACTTCAAATTTTTTTGCATGCTGATAATTGAAGTGAAATGGCACTTTCTAGCATTTTGCATGAAATTTGTCATTCATGCTGGAAGATTTATTGAGTCACATTATGTGCTGCCTTCTTTTAAAATGGCTCATCTCATACAAATCAGAACGCTTCCTGGCAATTTTAGCAGAGTATTAGTGATTTTTTTTTTCTTGGTGCGTGTGTCATTGCTTCTGATGTAAACTGTCTCTGACTAATTACAGTTTTGACAGAGATGGACTGAAAGTCTTAACGTGCAAATTACAAATGTACAAATTCACCTTTTTTCTAAAATCATGTGCCAAGGTCTCTGGATTATAAACAGGCAATTAAGAATGTAATCAGAAATAGTACACCAAAAGTTTTCTCCGTTAATCACAGAATGGAAATATGCATTGCCTATGCTGTTGCCCCAGCTGCTTCGCGTGCAGCTACGTACATACATAATGTTCTGTCTTCAGTGCAGTGAGTGCCAAGATCTACAATCTACTATCCACAATCTTAATTGCCTCACATCTGGCTGAGAGTTTAGGCACTCGCAGCCTGTTTTGCCCTAGTGAGCAGTTTATAGCACCTGACATGGATTATGCACATACTGTATACTCGTGCGCTCACCTTGGTTTTCTCTCACACCCAAGACATACCAAAAACCATTAATTCAATATGATCTGTACTGGAGCATGGATATTGTTGTGTCCTTTCAGCTTTTGAGGTATGGAAATTACCGTAATCAAATCTCATTTTAAAATGTCAGAAAGTGATTGCCTGCCTTGCCAGTGTGCATAAAGTATGGCTGTTATTTATTTATTTATTTATTTTAAGATGATTTCTTCATTTATGAGCTAATTTATGCTTGTTACATTATACTATTTCATTTTACAAAAACTACAACCATAATCATTTCACTACAATCACTTTGGCCAAATTTGGAATAGATTGGAAAATAGCTGGAAAAGATTCCTACTGCAAAGTCTTCTATCATTGGAAGAGGACACTGCCTTTGCTGCTCTTTACCACTTCAAATAAAACAAAGGAAAAACAAAGAAAAAGAATCAGAATGAATCACAGGCGTTGGAGTAGTTTCAGAAGTTTGGCTTCTCTGGCCTGTCTTTATCAATCAGTCCTGAGTCTGAGTTCAGTTCCGACTGCACCTCGGCCTACCTCCACTGCTGCCACCGCATATCAGCTCGCACTTCAATATTCCTGGATGTGTAAACACACGACTAAAATATATTGCAAAAGACTTGTGGTCTTAAGGTTCAACGGGATTTCTGTATCCCTTGCATATATGGCACAAGTTCAATTTCAGGTATTCCACTTTTTCATATTTTAACCATCACATCACGAGTACCATAAGACCAGGCACAAAACATACACACGCACACCCCTGCACACCCACACATGCACACACACTCACACAAGAAAAAGCACAACAGGAATTAGAGTAAATATGTTATTTGCAGATGTGTGGATCAAACTGGTGGCCGTTCACATCAAGCAGTGCCCAAGAAGGAGCACTCTGTTTCCAAAAGGTACCTGACCTCCTTCTAGTTCATCCATCAGATTTTGAGGTTAGGAAAAAACAAGTATGAGAAACTGAAATTCAATATTGGGGCAACTATTATTTTATCCTGACATACAGTATACATCCATGTTGCTTTGGAAACTGCTGACCACGTCAATCGATAGATTTACGACTGGGATTATATCCCATCTGACTTTCTTTTTGGAGAGATTATGTAAACCCTGGATTTTCTGGTCACCAACCAATCACAGGGTTTATATGAAACCGAAAAGCATTCATATCTCTATTAAACCATCTCTCCGATCAGATCCATTGTACACAGTTGAATGTGCTAGTATTGGTTTTCATTAAAAACACAGAAATCACAAAAGGAGATCTAAATAACTTCAATTCAGTTTTTCTCATAGGAGTCACAATAAATGTGACAAGTGTCCCTCCAATGAAGTGGGAAAAGTTGGTTTAATAAGTCTTCCATTTCAACCAAGATATGTGAAGGAGGGTAATGAGAGATCGTTTATCTCTGTTGGCCATTTGCCTTAGTGTGTGAAGTCATTAGCCAATGTAATTAAATCGTGTTATACTAAAATGAGAAGCATGTAGCATTGATGTGATTTTCTTAGCTTGTGACTGTGACCTACTTAGAATGGGGATTTAAACTTGTTTGTTGACGCTATGTGAAGGAGACATTGTATGCCTAAAATTCACATTGTTTTCACACATTATATGCAGATGCAGCATCGAAATTGTGCGGTTAAAGTTTTTTTTCTATATTTTATAAGACTATGAGCTCAATGTGAGTATTCATCACTATAAGATTAATTAACAATATTGGATTATGTTGGCTTTTACATTTTAATTAACACATCTGACATTTAGGTTTGATAAAAGAAAATAGAAATGCACTAAAGCCTCACTTTTTGATGGGGATAGGAACTAAGCTCTGCTGCATATTAGGAACCAGAATTATACCATGAATTATGATCCAGAAACCTTTTAATGTCTTCAAAGTCCTCTGACAACATTTTCCTTAAAAATAACTGGCAGACAGATGATTTGATTTCCCCAGAATGCATATACCGGAATTTCATGCACATATAGCAACGACTCTTCAAAAGTTCAACTAATGACACATGGTAAAATTACGGATATTTCTATATAGAATCTTACACAGAGTTTATCGCTCAAAGGCGGGGGGGGGGGGGGGACACACTTTGCTTGTGGAAGTCGGCCGAGGTTTGCAGACGGGATCGCTAACGGACGCTCCGGATTAGAGCCGAAATGGGCGAGACGAGATCGGTCTAACAAAAACGAGTTTTTAATTTTTTTTTTCCCGTACAAAAATTGTTATACGGCGTACACAATTCGAAATGATCAAAAAACGTAAGAAAATACGGGGAAAACGTACAAGTTGACAGCTATTTTACTTGGTCCCTGGCAGTAACACAGGAAAAAAAAGTGAATACTGTAAAGGAATTTGTCAACTGTGGATGGGCAGAGGTGCATTGTAAAACTATGTGTAACTTATTACAATATGGGTCATTGCGTATTCCATTTTAAAAGGACAGTGGCAACTTGACTTATAAAGTGCACCAGCTTTAAGAACATTCCCAGTTGCCAGAGCTGGGCACTTTACCCTTTTTTGCCGGTCTGTCCTCCGTCCGCGACATGGGTACCCTTCCGCCCTCGTCCCCCAGTCCTTATTCATAAAAATAATCATCCTCTCAGACCCCGTCCGTCCTCATCCTTTTAAAGCGCTTCCGTCCTTACATTCCGTCAATCCGCCCCCATCACCCTCCAAAAAAAAAAAACCGTATGTGCACTCATAAACATTATTTAAAGATCATTTGCTGTCTTATTTCCTGTGCATATCTACCGGTACTTAGAGGCTGGGAGTATCATGAGTGGATTGAATTGTTTACAACTGTTTAACCAAGATAGCATTTAGCTGCAACACAAGACCGTCGTGATGTGATGAAG
Organism: Filicampus tigris; assembly: GCF_054856515.1. NCBI lineage: Eukaryota > Metazoa > Chordata > Actinopteri > Syngnathiformes > Syngnathidae > Filicampus > Filicampus tigris. The sequence continues at coordinate 9,942,786 of NC_141222.1, forward strand.
ATGATGATGATGCAGACAGACTGGAGCAAGTCAGGGGACATCAGGAGAATATTTAAGATTGAGTAATGATGCAATACTATTGCGTTTTATTGCAAAATCTTTGCGTTTTAATGCAAAACGTTTTCATCCATCCATCCATTATCGATACCGCTTCTCCTCACAAGGAGCCTATCCCAGCTGTCTTCGGGCAGTAGGCGGAGGACACCCTGAATTGGTTGCCAGCCAATCGCAGGGCACACGGAGACAAACATCCGCACTCACAATCACACCTAGGGGCAATTTAGAGAGTCCAATCAACGTACCATGCATGTTTTTGGAATGCGGGAGGAAACCGGAGTACCCGGAGAAAACCCACGCAGGCACGGGGAGAACATGCAAACTCCACACAGGGAGGCCAGAGCCGGGATCGAACCCACGACCTCTGAACTGTGAGGCGGACATGGTAACCAGTCGATCACCGTGCCGCCAAAACGTTTTCAGTTTTTATAAAATAATTATTGCAAAGTAACGCAAGGTTATTTGAAGAGGAAACAAAGACTTCCACTTCCGTCTCGTTTAAATGTATACGCTGGTAGAGATTTTTACGGTCTAAAGCTGTTCCACATATGGACATACTTCGCAAAGGGATAAGGTACTAAATTATAACTAAGTTAACAATTACTTACAGAGGTGGGTAATCCAGGTCCAGAAAGTAAAAACCCTGCCACAGGTGCTTCTAATCAACTGAGCTCGTTTACCTGCCGGTTGAGTAGAAGCACCTGTGGCTAATGCCAAACTATGGCAGAGTTTTTACTTTCTGGACCTGGATTACCCACCTCTGGTTACTTAACAAAACAAAATTGCTATCCGCACTACACACACAGGACTGTTTCTACCAGTCAGTGAAATGGCGTGTGTGTGAAATGATTTCTCCACCATTTCACACATGACATAATGAAAGACTTCATCAAATCTTGGAACATTAAATGATATCTCATGCGACTTCACATCAGTGGGCATTCAAACAACTCCACAAGTGTGTCGGATGCCATCACAGGATAGTATCAGTGATTGCAAAGAACAATAGTTTGATGAAGAGGTTTTTTTCCCACTATATCTGATATCTACATGTATTTATATGTAAAGATATAATGATCAGTACTATAGTATCTCTTTCTTGATATTATTTTATTATATTCATGCTTCATGCCTGTCAATAATATGCCTTATTCTTAAGTGTATATATTATTGTGACCAGCCTGATCATGCTTTTCTCTTGCTCTATGCCTCACTAATGTCCTGTTGCCGTTGCAGCCGACAGATTTGAGTTGGTGTTTAGGATTTAACCTCGCAATGGCTGGCTATGCAGATGGGGAGGATTGACCTGCTGTGACCTTGGAGGAGTGCCCTGCTCAGCCACGACGGCGACCTCGTGATGCAAAACATGCTGCAATGCACCAAAGCGGATCAGTGCCGATGCGTGCACAGACACCCAAAAACAAACACACTGCCTGCTGCTCACTTACACACATTTAACACAGAAAATACACAAAACAAATACGCGACTCTATACCTGCAATTTTATGGATAGTTATGTATGGGGGGGATTTAAAATTATTGCATAGTGGACAGTACATATAGAATGAATGTAGCCAGTAGCCACACAAACACATGATGGACAGAAACCTAGAAAGCTCAATTGTGACAAATGCTTATCCATCCAACTACATAAATATAATTTAACACACACACACACATATATATATATATATATATATATATATATATATATATATATATATATATATAAATATATGTATATATATATATATATATATAGTCAAAACTAACAAAATATATATGTATAATATCAATTGATTTTTTTTCATTTCTAGTTTACTGGGTCAGCAATCACTGAATTCCGTCAGCCAGAAGGATCGACACACACTGACACCGTGACCCCCATCCAGCTATCCCAAAGACTCCAAATATAGAGCAGCACTGACACAACTGCTATGATTAAACAGCAGTTAAGCACAAAGAAGAGATTTTCTAAGCCAAATGAGTAAACACTGATCACACTGAGCAAACAGATCAAAACAATTAAGGTTTAGTTTGCTTTCACAGAAATGACTACAACTTGAAGCTTATGGACAGCCAGCTTGCCTTACAACAAGTGCTACAATGTTTATTTTTGATTTTTTTTTGTTTATATGTTATTCTTATTATAATCCCTAGAGGGTAAATTAAATGTACACTCACTACACTGTATATTTTCAGTTCACACCACATGGAGAACCACATCATACACATGCAGGCATGCAGAGAGAAATTCAGAGCAAAAGAGGTGCGCAAATGGTGTTGCACTACTAAAGATGGGGGAGACTTGCCTGTAATTTGCCTGTAGCCAACAAGCAGATATCTCTCTGACAACTATTGCCATTTTTAAATTTTCATCCGTGGCGGGACTAGGGGCGGAGCCTTGGTGTGCACAGGCCCACCCAGATTGACAGACTCTGCCCACACAGTGGGATTCATGAAAAAATTGATATTTTTCAATCTTTAATAAATTAAATGATTCAGTTCATTCAAATATTCAAGCCCACCCTGATTTTTCCACGCCCACCGATTAGCCACATTCTGGCTCCGCCCTTGGGCGGGACTTTAACCCATGACCCCTCCAGCTCCAAAGCCAAAGTCCATGGACCAGATGTACTAACCCCAGCGACAATGTTTGTCAACTGTAAATTTCTATTAAATTTGTAATGTACATATATTGTATTTAAATGATTGATATGAAAAGCTTGAAGGCTTCCATTAATTCCAAAAGCAAGCAGTTTTCTGGGTGCGTGATCAAAGCGTACAACTGCTCTTGTGGACGGAAACACAGAGAGCATGGATAGCCTGAAAAGTGATGAGAAGTGTCCTCCCCGGTATTTAGGACATATCAACAGATTAGCATTCTCAATTCAAGTTATTATTGTTAAAATGATAATTACTGATTTTATAAATGACTGCAGTTTCAATATATTGTGCATCTTAGATAAAATATGTGTTTTACTGTTTTTACAAGTTGATCCTTCATTATTAATTGTTCCATTTAAGTACAAATTTGTGCGTACACATTGTCAGTGAGGCGCAGTATAAACAGGTGCATTGTTATTGTGACGCAACCTGGAGTTGTCTTGCCACAACCCCTGCCTCTTTTCGCACACTGAACGAAGTACAGTACACTTCTCATTTCTTGTCGATGTACTGCTTGATTTTATGGTAGTTTGGGATTGAAAATATACCTTTTGTGACATCAGTCCTGGAACTTGCTGACACACCTCATGTACAGCACTAGTTAAAAAAGATATATAGGGACACTTCCCTATCTGAATCTACCTGTGTTGCTGCCACACACCAGAAAAAAAAAATAAGTTTATCACGTTATAATACATTTCAGGTTTTAATGTGATAAATTTCAGGATTTAACATTTAACGTATTTTGTGTTCAAATTGATACATTCCAAATTTTAATGTGATGAATTTCACTTTATGATGCTAAAAAATTCACAATTATTAAGTTAGTTAGTTTGAATAAAGTTTTACTTCCGTATTCGGGAAAAACAAAACAAAGCAATTCATTCCAGTTCTGGTAACTGTGGGGCCTTTGTAAGTATGTATGTCCTCCTTTTAAATCTTAACTCTTTAAACTCTTGGCCTTATATATTTACAGTTATTATATATTATATATATATATTATAGAAGCGCAGCATAGTTATGTAGCTAGTAACTTGATTCATAAAACACAAAAAGTACTCCACTAGTGACCTGAACCCGAAGGTATCGCTCCTTTTTGGTTTGCTGAATGCAGAAGTCACACTTATCATATTAAAATGTGAGATTTATAACGGTTTAACTTAGCTTTTAGCCTTCTCGTCAAATGTCTTCTCTGCTCTTGTACTGACTGCTGAATAATGTGACATAAAGTACAAAACAAAGGGATATAATATCTTTGAGTCATTTGTCATATTGTTTTATCCAGCCATGAACAAAATGTGTATACATAAGGTCAGGTTTACAGAGGTAATACATTTTTTTAAGAAAAACTAATTTAACTTTCTATATCCTGCTAGCTGTAACTGTAATTATATTGCACAATGGCCGCATTATTATACTCGTCAATACAACGTAAATGACTGATACACCCCCAGTAATGTGCAATGAACATACAACACATCCTTTAATAGTGGCCTCCGCTTAAAAGCTGTGCCTCATTTTGTTGCTGGATTTTGTCTTCCTCTTAAACACAAAAAGACTTCCTCTCAAATAGGCCCCTTCCTTCAAAGAATCGCCCGGTTCTGAATGCAGTTAAGTAAATAAATATCCCTGGCTTCTGTTTGAGGAATGTGCTACATATTAACTTTAAATAAAACATGTAAAATGAAGAAATATGCAATTGCATTACTCTTTTTATTTTGGATTGTGTTATATTGTATCAGTGTTCCTAATGAGGTGGCCAGTGTATGTACATTGCATCAGATATCCGAGGACACAGATGTTAAGCACCAATTGTTTGGACAGGATGTAATGGAAGGTGATAGCTGCACAGGAAGGGAAACTTGCTCTTCTAGTTCCATTATTTAACGGGAAATCCTGCCTAGTTTGAATTTCCCACCTGCATGATCAAATTGGCTCCGATGATGAAGATAATATTTTCCATACTTTGAAATATGGTGAGTAATTGCTCAGAACATCAAAACAGCTGAAATCAAACTTCAAGTATTCTGTGTAATGCGGATTATGATTACTTTGCCCCTTATGTGCATTGTCATTTGTTTTCTTAAAAGCGTCTTCGGCTCACACTCAGACACACAAATTCTGCATGCTGGCAGATGGTAAGAATTGCACAAATTCACTTTTAAATACAGAAATCTGTTTATTATTTGATATATATCATATACATTTTGATATACTGTATTAGTTCTAATACCTGGAAGTCAAAAATAATGGTCATAATATATTTATATATATTGATATATAGAAAACTAATCCAATAATCTACAATAACTTGGACTTTGTTTTCTTGTAAAAAAGAGAAAAAAAACATAAAACATTTTAGCTTCAATCTAGGCGCTTTATCTGAGATGTTAATACAAAATGAAATGACACCTGGACATTGCATTTTATACAACTACAACTTTTTCAGCAGCTATAAGATCATCTTGGTTTAAGACACAGGAAAATATTTTGTATTTGCTAGAATATCAAGATTTTTTTTTTTTTTTAAACATTTTAGGTTTAAAGGTCAGTTGAAACAGACGGTATAATGATGGTAGGGCTGGATTTGACATTGGTAGACTGAACATCAGATTACACAACTCTTAATTTCACACCTTAAAATGAAAAAAGTTAAAGCAAAGGGGACAGTGGAACCAGAGACCTTCAAAAGTTAAAGATGAGGAAAAAATAAGAATGTAGGATGGTGACTGGCTTCTCCACCAATGAGTAATATTTGTAAACAGATGGAAGGCAACACGCACTTAAGCCTGTTCTTGTGAGAATTTTGGATGATTTTGCACATAGTTATGCTTTATAGTTATAATAAAAAAAATATTTTGGTGGTTGCTTGACAAAGCTTGTTTTACATTTGCTATTTGTGTATGTTTCATGACAATAAAACCCAACCCATCAAGGCTTTCAAATTATTCTTACCACAAATTGAAGCAAAATAAATAATTTCAAAAGACCATATGGCCTGTAGCACGTGTTGCATTAGAGCTAGCTTTCTGTTTATTTTCATAACATGTCACTGCGGTTGTTTACTCAACCACATAGAGGATGCGCAGGCACAGTGATGTTCATGTTGCAGTAAAATAGTCCACTTTGAACATCTAGAATTCCTTCTAAATTCTCATTACACAGAGCAACTAACAACAGCAGTCATTCAAATCTCCCAGCATGCATCCATCTCTCTGAATTCTCTCTCATATCACAATTGGCAGGGAGAGACCTCCATTGTCATAATTTTATCTGCAGCATAGTTTTATAAACACAACTAATCACACCCTCCCCAAAGTGCTCAATAGAGTAGTAGAGATGAAAACATGAAGGCAGGTTGTTTTCAGGCGCTGTAGACATGAATGAGGCCAAGGATGGACAGCGGACCATCTGGTGCCTTGGACCACGGCACCACAGAATCTTTGCAGCGATCAAGACCACGGATGCACGGACCGCTGTGGTCCTTTTTCTTCCAAGGATCCAAGCTGACGACAGTAAGGTCAAGATGAGGCATCAAAGCTGGACGATAATTGAAGAGGAATGACAGAAAGATGTATTATTTGACTGAGATCGAAAGGGAAAAATGGAGACAGCAAAGCATTTTACCAAAGCATTTTGAAACAGCTTCATGATTTATTCATTTGCAGATCATGTGTAGGATTCTCGATACGTAATTTTTAATTACTGTTTTTGACTGTGCATAATTATACAGGATTATAAGGCCTACAATTGGTTTGCAGCAGCAATTAAATATTACTAACGAGTAGGGATGTAACGACTCATCCAAGCCCCAAATCGATTCGATTTTCAGTTCACGATTTTTGATTTGATTTTTTAGAAATCGGTACCATGCTTGTCTCAGTGCGCTACTGTGGTTCTGCAGCCATCCACAAACGCAATACGCAAAGATGTTTGGCGCAATCGCATAATTTGATCTACACATTCAAAATGTGCTATGCATCTGGAATGAAAAAAACATTTCAAAACATCATTTTCTAGATTAATTTAATCAACCAATTCATAATTTATCGATTCATCTGGACAAATAAATTTTTAATTGATTTTTGATTAATCGTTACATCCCTACTAACGAAATTAAACAATATTTCTACGTATACACTTTAAGTAAGACTGACATTTTACACTGACTTCATTACGTACATTTGCAAGATCTAAAAATAAATAAGGTAACCAAAATATTGCAAAACTTCTCAGTATGATGCTGATGTTGTGGCAGTCAAAACCAAGCATCATTATCTTTAAATATGTTTATTTTAATATACGGTGGCTCTTGTAATGTAGAATTTGAAACATTTTCAATCCAAAGTCTCCAACTTTTAAACTCTGAAAGCTACTTTGACCAAATGAAAGCTGCCAAGAGCTACTTACTTGTATTTAGTTTTATATAACAGCTAACATTTACCTGCGCTGTATTTACATAGCAGATTTCTACTGTGAGGCTAAATGTAATTATTTTATTTTAGTTTTTTAGTATTTTATGATCAATTGTAAAAAAAAAAGCAGATGTCTGGCTTGAATGGTTATACTATATAACCATACTATATAACCATTCAAGTCAGACAAGCTATATGTATGGGTAACGTACATACTATAGTTATGTAGTATAGTAAGAGATACAGTACATTCACATATTCATTGGCCCTCTTGTAAGATACTCAGAAGCAGGTTAACAAAATGTAAACAGGGTGTAAATGTAATTTCCCTTTGAGGCATTAAAACTAGTATAGTAAAACCATGTTTTCACTTGTAAAAAATAACGTATTCATGTATCCCAATGCATTGCTAAACTTCTCATCGCAATATCCAATATTAACACGGGAGTCATGCCTGCATGTTATTTCCGGCAACTAGAGCTACTGTATGAAATACATCACTTGCATGGTATATCAGAGAGCAACCACTGAATGTTATGTCGCGTTTAAACTCTTCCTTTACAGCCGGGTGGGCAGCACGACGCCCGGCCACCACCACTACCTTCACAGCAGCAATGTGTTGGGTGAGTAAGGTCTTATATATGTATACTTCACAATGATGAAGTAATGATGTGATTGATTTCAAATGGTATCTGATGAAATACCAATAATCTGGGCTCAAGTATTTGGAGCAGCCCTGGCAGTGTAAAAGTGTAGCAGAATGCACAACACCAGGAGTCAGAGATGAAAGCAACAATATGAAATGATTCCAAGGTTATTTTTTGTACCCATGCGAACTTGTCAGATCATTTCAACAAACAGACAAGCAATATTCATAAAGACAAGAGAAGAAAATACTTTTATGACTGTATTGTAATGTTGTCACGAATTACATTTACATTTATTAAAGGCATTACTTTAAAACTTGCCATATCAGGTGATTGATAAGTGATAGGTAAGGAAAATGACTAAAAAATAGGTATGAAATGAGACAAAGGACATAAATAGCACAAGAAAAAATGGTTTCTTTTGTTTTTTTAATTTGTCAGTGACAGATCCTCCTGCTCCTGCCTACGTCAACCCTGCGCAAGAGATCTGAGGGACGCTCGCTTCAGTGTTAATGGTTTTGTGAGTTCGCAAATCATCTTTTCTCTTAAAGTACACTTTCTTATTTCTTATCAACCGAGTCCCTGATATTTTTGTGAAGGGTGCAATGGAAGCAGGATCACGTGCTTGTTCAATTGCATAAAGTGAGAGAAAAAAAATGTGTGGCTGTGATTATACATGGTCATGCGTGGGCGCTTTCCTGAGATAGGGGGGGCCAGAGGGGCCTTTAAGCCTTTGGGGGAGGATATGCCTTATTGCCTTGCGGTCATTAAATATTAAAACAGCCATCTAACCTGTCCCCTACTGAGGTTTGATTGAAAATGTCGAATATTGCATATAGGGACAGGATAGGGTCATCCCAAACTGTGTCCTCCTGCTGAGATTATACGTGGTCAAAACAAAATTGGAGTACCGTAAATAAACCAGATTACTTTAACCACAACAGCATAAAGATTTTCAGAGATCAGCTCATCAAAAACAAATTTTAAAAAATATCATCCACTTTCAGTTGGTAGTCAGTTTTAATGCCAAGTGCTGGCCTATGAATTCAATCTGAATAGTTTTGAAGAAAGCAGCTGAAGGAACACTACATAATGGCATCTAATTACAGGATTATGGATCCTTGTGGAAAAGAACACACAGTGACCTTCATTTGCCATTCTTCTTCTCCTTTGATTGATGCACTTTATAAAGAAGGGGAACAAGAAGGAAGGAAAGTTCTTACCTGTCCCATAGCTTGACATTTCTGCAGTTGTTGCTGCAGCAGCCGGCTGATATCAAAGCTGTGGCGAAAGAAAAGGGAAAGAAGACAGCAAAGGGAAAAGAAGGGAGGAGTGAGGGAAGAAAAGAAATAGGTTTAGGAATGTTTCTTTCACATGGGAGTAACGCCTCATTAATCTAATGATTTAGATATGACGTGTTTGGAGTGTCATAAAAAGCAAAACGCCTCATAAATAAAACTGATATGTTGTGCCACCAGTTTTGATCAGAGGAACACGCAGTCTGTGAAGGGATATACTTTTGATGTGTTTGTTATAGAACATGACAAATATAATTACAACATGAAACCTGATTGAACCACCTGGGGTGTCATTTTAGGGAAGACCTTTCTTTGCCTGTTTTGACAAGAACAGACGATACTCTTTCATGTCTAAGCATCTCGGCCCAAACTGGGACATTATTAAAATATAGTTAGTTCAAAGCAACAAATTCTGTCTACAGTCACATCAGACGTTGTTTATTTTGTGCACAAACTGAAATGCCAAAATGACAGTTAAAAGGCTTAAGGATGCAGTGTGGGATTCCCAGTTAAGTCATACCATCATTTCAGGGAGCAAATACTGAAGCGCATCCTCAAAAATCGATGAGCCTGCGCGCACACGCACACACACGAATACCATCTCAGTTTGAGGTTGCAATCAGATATCCTGTTAGGAATAATGTATCCATGTGGAGCAGGAAGTCTGGGATGCACTTGGCTGCACTCTATGCAGGAAATGGGCCAAAGAAATTGCAATAAAAATAAATCCAGCTAAGTACAGCTAATACAGTATAAGATTGGCACATAATTTACTATGTTCTTCCTCACTGGGCATATTGTATTCGATCATTTTATTTATATCGTGAAGCAGGGTTGGGCATTTCATCAGTACTGACTGAAGGTCCGTCAATCCGTCACTGACACACAGGCGCATGATCAGGGTTAGAAGGCGGTTTTCAAGTGCCCACTTTGCAGCGACCAATTTTATATTATCTGCAAGTGGAGATCTTGCATTTCCTTATAAACGATATTAATTTGTTCCACGAAACGTTTGTAAATCGAGATAACTTTAAATGGAAATGCAATTCATCTATTCCTGGTCCGCCTGAGTTGTGTGCGGGCATTGTGGGATCGATTCCCGCTCAGTGACGGTGTCTGTGTGTGCCCTACGACTGGCTGGCGATAGACTCCAGCACCTCCCCGTGACCCTGTATAGGATAAGCGGTTTGGAAGATGACACATGACTATTCCTGGTCCCAAATTATACTTACATTTTCTGATATATATAAATACAGGGTGACACAAAAAAAGGGAACTTTTTAACATTCCAAAAAACCAAGAGCGATGGAAGAAAAATATTTTATTCATAGTAATTGAAACCTAAAAAACATGCCATTTAAGAAACAATTGATGTCACTTTCATTTTTTAAAAAGTATGTCCTGTAGATGGCGTCCTCCTGTATGAATGCATTCAAAAATTCACGTTCTTTTGGGTCACCCCAGTGGTTTGCGAAAATATTCGGCGTCATTGAACTTTTAGACCTTTTGCCACATTTCAGGCTTCAAAGATAAAGATATAAATTTGAATTTTTTGTAAACAAGTGGGACACAATCGTGAAGTGGAACGAAATTCATTCATGTGAGCAGAGCAAGCTGTGTGTCCCGCCACGGACGAGCGGAACGTTACAATACAATACAATACAATACAATTTTATTTCTATAGCGCATTTCACAACAGCTACAGCTGTAACACAGCACTTTACACAGAACAACAAAATAGCCATAATGCAACAAGTGAAATCAATAATTTAACACAAAACACTATATACAATAGACACCGAATGAATTCATTTCATTTATGATTCAGAGGGATTGTCCCATGCTGGTGTCATATTTATGAATTAAATACTATTAGATCCACCACGCATGTCCGAATCTCTCTGTCTGCGCCTCCATTAAATACACCAAAATTGCGTTAGACCACCTGCGCTGGAAAATAGACCACCTTTTAGCCAGTGTAAAATTTTGTTTACTTTTTTATGTCACCAAATTGCGAGATGCGCTGGGGGGTGGGGGCGGGTCACAGCAGGAACAGTATATTGTTTTATTATGTACAGTATGTTTAATAATTCCACTACTGCCTGAATTTTAAACAATATCGAGTTATAGTGTAGAGGTGTCTTAATTATTCCCTTGTGTTATACGGTAGTGACCTATGTATTTTGTACGTTAAGCAGTATAGGTCTCCCCAAAATTATCCCTGGTCTCACCCCAACCACCCCACTAAATATTCTGTGGCTTCGACACTGACTATAAGTCCAAGCTTTAAAAAAAAAATCCCTCTTTAGCATGGGTTGCCCTTCAGGAAAAAATATGTTAAACCCTCGCTCTCTCTCTCTGACTGACAATGGTGTCCTCCCTGTGAGTCTTTAATCATGTTTTCAGCATACTTCCTCTCTTTGGTTCACTAACATCTCCTATTAAAGATTCATAGCACTCTTGTGACCACATAGTTTGCTAAATAGTCATCAAGCCAGTCATCACTACTGCTGCCTGCACCATTCCGCCCAGTCAGAGCTCCTCGCCTCCCCTTGTACTTCAGATGAATTTTTACAAAGGGTGAGTGCAGAAACAGGCATGTTTCAATTTATGGGCGTTTATTTTGCGGCATATAAGATAAGACATTTCATATGTAATTTTTCTTTTGTTAAATTCATACCAATTGTGTGATAGAAAATACAAAACACTTGAGAAGTTGAATAAAGACAGCGATCTGTTCTGTCCATTGAGGCATCCTGGGAAGCTTCATTTTCAGGGTGTAGGAATAGCTATCTTGCGAACTGCACAGTGTAGCGGTAGAAATTATATCGTGGGACTCATGCTAGTTTCCCAACTACTTGACCGGACAGCTAAAGTTCTTATATAGTGGGGGAGGGGCGATTTATGCCAAATGCCTAAAAAATGCCCTTTTAGCCATGGCGCAAAAAAAAAAAAAAAAAAAAAACTGAAAAACACTCACGCTATAGTTCCACAATTCAGTTGTATAGAGTTCTCGGTTTTTGCTCGTTTTCAGCAATTACCTTCAAACACATCTATGTGTTTAGAAAAAAACACCTCTGAATTCACTTGCAGGGTCTTTCAAAAACACAAAGAAAGAGTTTGGGTGAGAGAGTTCCCATTTTTAGTAAATTGTTGTGTTGTAAACATAATCAAATCCAATTATCTGGATGTGTTTGCCTTCTGTGTGTTACTTTTACTAACTCGAATGTGGTTCTAATTAGGGGTGGGCGATTTACACGGTTTAACGTGTTCACGATCTCATAAAGCCAAAAGATCGTTTGATCGTCTACATGGCACATTCTAAACAGTTTAGCTCTATGGCGGTGCAAAGCCGCTGACGCATGACCAACCAATCACAGCACGCACAGTGCACGGTACGTGACACCCCCCACCTCCCTGTTAGTTTGTAGGGGGAGGCTATAGCGGGAAGTCACCACGAAGCAGAGTTGGTCCCGAAAAGAAACTCCATATCCACAGTGTCGATTTGGTTTGGCTTTTCCTCGGAGGAGAAAGCGCAAACCAGTTATTTGCAAAGTTTGCAGAGACTCGGTTCGGACGTCAGCTCCGACAGTCAAAGCAAACGGAGATCAGCCAGAGGCAGCCACTAGCTCCAAGCTAACGCAACCCACGGTAACGGTCATTTAACAAGAGCACTCCATATAAAAAAACAAGCAAGCAGTGTAAAGAAGTAACCGAGGCACTGACTTATTACCTTGCTGAAGACATGATTCCCATTAAAACAGTGGAAAACGAGGGGTTTAAACTCTTCAAAGTACTAGACCTGCGTTATGAGCTATGTTTTTATGTTTAAATTATGTTAACGTTTATGTTTACATTCACTGCACAATTAGATAAAAATTGTCACTATTCAAATTAAAACCTGTGCAAAAAGCTTAGCTGACTTAAAATGTCATTATTTTTCTTTCAAAGTTTTATACACATTTTAAATATGTTTATATGTTTAAGATGAGGAAAATGGTCAGAAATGTGCAAATTAGTCTTAAAAAAAAAGAATCGTGATAAAATCGTGATCGTGATTTTATTTTTCAAAAATCGTGATCGTGATTTTATTTTTTAAAAATCGTGATATGATATTTTTGCCAGATCGCCCACCCCTAGTTCTAATGCTGCATTTCAGGAAGGTGGGCAAAATGTGTTTTGAGGAACAAAACCAAAAAAGTTATCGCAATCAGCCATCTTTGTTGTTTACAATCGCTTGGAACGCTTTAAGGTCGCAACTGGTACAATCCGAGTCGGATAAGTCCAATTTCCGACTTTCCTGGAATGCAGCATTAGGCCTCATACCTGACTTAGCTGTATACTGCCTAAAATGGATTTTGCTGTCACCGGTCACACAGCACAAGATTGAAATCTGCCATCTTGTGACAGATACTCGTGACACATACTATCTATACACTTTGACTCCCTTTCAACCAAACTCAATTTCTAATGACACGTGCCCTTTATCGACCAACAAATACTGTATTGGGTCTTATCAAGAAGTTTTTTAAAACACCCTTGGACGGTTGTAGTGGATTTAGTTTAGGCAAGGTCTCAATGGCAAAATAAGATTTAATGAGATGTGGCAGATGTGTCAAGGGAAAGAATTTAAGTGTCAGTCAGAGCCCGAGTGTATAGATAACATGATTATCCTAGAATAATATGGACCTTAAAATCCCTCCCAGCATAGTTTCTAAATTCCTCTACAAAAAGATACATGGGATTATTTTGGACGGTGATGGTGTCACTGTTTACTTTGTAGTCAAGGATCATTCATCAATATACTTTGTAGTATTTTGGCCAACACCATAATTTTACAATTCATTGAAGACATTCAAAAACACTTTTGGAGGAGAATTAAACACAATAGTTTGATGAAAGTAAATAGAATAAGTTCATTTAAGGGTTGCTGAATGACTGGTGACTTATGTATGAGAATCGTTTGTCAAATTGGGTAATCAAGTTGTTATTGATGTCTACATCAAGTCAGTAAACACATGAAACAGGTCTCCTCGGTGCCACTCATCTCTTAATCCTCTTTTATCTGTCACCCGTCCTCTCCGCTATTCTCTCAATTTACAGGATCAATGCAAGTTGATTTCATATGACCACTCTTCTCAGATCTCCGAACAAGTGCTGTATAAATTATTCAGGTGATCCGGACAGGAAAGCCCATGGAGATGCAGGATAGATCAGGGACCTTCTGTTCAGCTAGAAGTCAGTCTATCAGTCATTCAGTCCGTCTGGTGTACTGCCTGGCTGTGTCGAGAGCTACTTGGCTCAGCATCTTTAGGCAGATCTGTCACAGGTAGTTGTTGGCCAGCCAGACAACTTCCTGAATGTATAAGATTTAGACTTTAAAGTGTCTGTATCATGCAAAATCAACATTTTGAGATTTTAGCCATGTTAAAATGCTTATTCCTCACAAGAAACACCCCCAAAGTGGTGTTTTTCCTCCATTCACCTCTCATCATCACAGAGCATTCCTGCTCATTCCTGCTCTCTAAGCAGTGAGCACCAGTGCCGCCCAATCCAAGAACAAGAGTGGGTCCTCAATCTTCTACGTATACGTTTCAGGAGCCACACTCGTAGCGCCCCTGCAGACTAAACACCCGCCCACTTTCATCTTGCTGGCTGAGATGCCCGACAAGCGTAACTGGGAGAGGTGCTATGGGCGGCCACCTCGGCCGAGGCGACGGCCTCCACGGCGACAGACCATTCAGCAGCTGTTTGCCTGTGATCATCATTTCTCAGAGGACTGCCTGGTGAACCTTGGCCAGTATAAGAGTGGATTGGCCAGAAGATTAAACCTTACAACTGGTGCAATTACCACAATCAAACCTGCTGGAGAGGCCAGAGCTGTAAGTAAATCTAACCGAATCAAATCAAATATTAGTATACTTTTAATTTTCTAGGCCACTCCTTCCGGCTGACGTACTGGGACGCCATAACAATCATTACCTGTTTAGCTGTGTGCATAACATTACAGTGCATAATTTTCTCTCCAGACACTTATTGAACTGCCTGCCATTTTGCTCTTCCAGCAAGACCTCTGTCAAATGTACTCTGTCACTCAGGCACTTAATTATGGCCTTTCACAATGTTGTTGTTATCCTTTCATAACATTAGGTTAGCTTAGCAATTAGCATGGATAGTCCATCTTTTCATCTGTTAATTACCTCTTGTAATCCTTTCGTGAGAATAATACTTGTAAGAATTGTAGAGTATAGGCTGCCATGGCGGTTGTGATTTCTGACTTAGGAGTGAAATCACAATGTTTTTCTGAACAGTACTAGTAGCCACCCGAAACTTATTGCTAGCTAGTGGCTGCGGCATAAGTGGCACTGATTTCGCCTCGACTAGCTGACTACCCACAGGTGACGTTGACGTAAGGAGTCCAGCGAAGCTTTTTGGGACAGTCTCTGCTGTTCAGTTATAGGAAAAACGTAAAACATTTGTCACCCCCGGTTTTATTTTAGTATTTTGATGAGGCTTGAAACGCAAACTGTTATGTGAGCCTTCAGTACCTCGGAGTACCCATCATGCCTTAAGGCACTCTTTTTTTGTAAATAGGTTTTAATAATAATAATAATTTGTTGTTGTTAGTTCATTCTTCCCCAAAGTAGCACAATTTGTTATTTGCGTTCACCCACCTTGCTATTGACCCCTCACGTTTGTTATGTATGATGACTATGTATTGTGAATCACTTCTCTGTGTTGTTGTTCAGTCTGCCACCTAGGATGTGCAAGGATGTGGCAAGGGTCACCACTTTGTCCATATAATCGCAAGGAACTTAGGTATTTAATCATCTGCAGCCCATAATATCATCAAATGATTCAGAGAATCTAGAGAAATCCCTGCACATAAGTGGCAAGCCCCATGACCTTCGATTCCTTAGGTGCCACTGCATTAAATAACTGTATCATTGTGTAAAGGATATTACCACGTTGAGTCATGAACACTTCGAAAACCATTGTCAATTAACACAGTCCGTCGCGACATAAACAAATGTAGGTTAAACTTGACCATATAAAGAAAAAGCCATACTTATATCAACACACACAGAAATGCCCTTAGCAGATGAGCCCGATCCCATCTGAGATTAACTGATGAAAACCGGAAAAGTGACGAGTTAACATTTCAAATTGTTTTTGGAAAAGCACAATGGACAATGTGTCCACCTGGCCGAATTTGATCCAAATTGCTGTTAGCGCAAAGTTCAAAAGCCAGCATCTGTGATGGGAGTGTGTTAGTGCTACTTCCACATCTGCGAAGGCACCATTAATGCTGAAAGCAACTGTTTTGGAACAACACATACTGCCATCCAAGCCACATTTTGCACGTTTAACTTACAACAGCATGGCTTCGGAGTAAAAGAGTGTGAGTCTAAAATGGCCTGCCAGCAGTCCAGACCTGTCTCCCATTGAAAAAGTTTGGCGCATGAATGAAGCGTAAAATACTTTTGAGCAACCAAAGCTGTATATCAAGCAAGAATGAGAAAGAATTCCACCTAAAAAGGTTCAACAATTAGGGTCCTCAGTTCCCAAACGTTTGAACGTCGTTTAAAGAAAATGTGATGTAACCCAATGGTAAACATGCCCCTTTTTTGGAAGGTGTTGTGGCCATCAAATTCCAAAAAATTCAAAGTGAGTAAATATCTGCAATAAAATTAAATGAAAAATATCACTTAGTTTGAACATTAAGTATCTTTTCTTTGTAGTGTTTTCAATTGAATATAGGTTTAAAATGATTTGCAAATCATTGTATTCTGTTTTTATTTACATTTTACACAACCTCCCAACCTGACTACAATTGGGGTTTGCCCACACCTAATGTAACCTTGAAGATGATTGTAAGATTTTGTGTGATGGAGTGGTCCTTATATTTATGACATTTGAATCCACTGTTCTGTAGCCAAGCACATTTACACCTAACATAAACACTAAAACAATGCAGTAGGAGTACACACTCTTCACCTTCCCCATGGCATGCCCTGTATGATGTTTAATTCATTAGCATCAAGTTGTCGGTTGCTCACATATTATTTTATTTTATTTTTTTAAACAGTAGTTTATATTGCAAACGTTTGCTTAAATATTTAATCTTTGCCAGTATAACTGACAACAGACCTGTGTAGAAGTTGTCAGTTAATGTAGATGTTGAAAACACAAAATATTTCCAGGCTTTTGTGCCGTTTCTCACAATAACTCTCACAAAGTATTTAGTTTTAGTGTCCAGCTTGCTTCATATGTCTTGTTAAATAATTCATGTTACAGAGCTAGATCATACTGGACAAACATATCACACACATCACAACAAAATGTAGATCGTAATTTGCTCAGGTACATTTCTCGTCGTGCAAACACTAAACAACATTAAAATGCTTAGAACATATTGTGGTATATTATTAGTAAAATAAGAGTAAACACAGTTGCAAGAGAATGTGTTGTCGTTTAGAATGTGTGTTTGTGTGCATGCTTCCATAAAAACACAAATGCAAAAGAACTGCACACACAAAACACACAATGTTCTCAGGCTTGATCAGCCAACGGTGCTCCAATTATCCAGCTCTACTTCAGTGAGCTTCATGCTCTTATCTCTCTACAGTCTACTTTTTCCTCACAGTAAGACAACACAGAATAGGAAACACTATTATCATGGATAATGTTCTTTTATTTTCCTGTGTCCTATTTGTTGATTTAGTACAAGGTACATTTTTCATCAAGGTACTGAATATTACAATATGTAACAAAACAAACAAACTAAAATTTGTCGAGTAATTTAAACTTTACTACATATCAGTAACTCTAATGCATGGGTCTTCAATCCTGTTCCTCAAGGGCCGGTGTCCTACCTGTTTTCCATTTCTCCCTGCTGCCACACACCTGAATCAAATGACCATATATTCAGCAAGGTCTGCAGAAGCTGGATAATGATCCTGCTCATTTGAATCAGGTGTGGACTGCAGCAGGGAGGGAAGGAAAACAGGAAGGATTGTCATGATAACACATTTTTCCGGAAGACATATCTTCCCAGAAACTATAAGGATAAATGATGGTATCCTTTCTTTCTTTTTTTTTTTAATGCTGATATGCACTGATATATTGATGATGTTAGAGCAAAAATAAATAAAGGGGGGTCAATATCATGCTATTATAAGTTTTACCTTTGGCAGGGTTAAGGTTAAGGATATAGGGTTATATTCTCAATATGAGGTATTTTGGTGGTTTCGTTCTAACCCGGAGGTATGGTGCCTGGCTGACTAAAACCCTGCCTCTTTTTTTAACATTTCAAATCTTTGTCAGAAAAAATATTTTTTATGTCTCTTATTTAGATAGATATCAACATTTTGTGCAAAAATAAGTAGGGTGCTGCACTTCTGTTTACATTTTATAATTTCATATAGTAGCACTACTGGAAGCATTTCTCATTTGATACAGGTCTGTTTAATGTCACCTCAAAATAAAGTGAAAAAAAAGAAAAGCAGCCATAACTGAAAATATATCATGGCATATCATTAGCGTGATATAAAATGGTCTTGGTTTTGTGGATGATCCTTTTATACACAATTATGTCACTCACATGTTTACATTTAACCCGTTCAACTTTGGAATGTTCCACACAGGGTTTTTTTTTTTAGCATTCCTCCACTTTCCCAGTCTTTTGTTGCCCCGGTATCAGCTTTTTGGGAAAGTATTACTGGCAACAAATTCAAACTGAGAGAATATTCGGAGGAAAAACACTTTAATCAGTTTGTATATTACATATCTTGTCTTTGTAGTGTATTGAATTAAATATAGGTTGAAAATGATTTGCAAATCAGTGAATTCTGTCTGACGCTTTGCACAGCAAAACAATTTCACTGGAATTGGCCTTTGTACATCTAAATGCCAATCACTGTCAATCCTTCTCGCATTAAAGATTTAACTCATGTAGCTTTTGCAGAAATATAATATATAAAATTGACTTTAATAATATTGCGCTACAGCGGAATTGAGGTTATCTGTCTCACAGTTGAGGGTCATTTCACCAACTTGCATGTGAATCTAATTGAAGACTAATATTGCCCTAAGGTATAAATATGAGTGTGAAGGTTTGTCTCTATGTGGCTTACGATTGACTGGCAGCCAGTCCATGTTGAATCTGGACCCTCATCCAATGTCATCTGAGATTAGATCAAACTCCACCATGAAAATGAAGACAAGTCGCATAGCTGGATGGACAGATGGATGTTTACAGTATGTTTGTATCTCGAAGAAAATCAAAAAGATGTGTAGATTAAAATGAAAAGCTGATATGATGCTGAAAGCCAGCATACTGTGCATAATGAAATCAGCCATCACTCTGCAGTTCCACTTCTCCTTCACTCACCATCTGATCATCTGATACCTCCAGACTGACAGCTCTCAGGACGGCACTCAACTTCACCTCAACTAAACGTGACACACACACAAATATGGTTGCTGCTGCTGCTGACTTTGGGATGGACAGACAGTTTCCCTCCGGCCTAGTCGTGCCCCTGCTAAATGACAGCTATGTCTAAACTTCCAGTTAATTACCTGGTCTCTCAAGCTAATTTCCTTTCAGCTCACTGAGCCATTCCCCAGTGGCACTGTCTAAAAAGGACAAAGACCCTTCTTCAGTCCACTGGGTTTGCGTGTCTACCGGATGACTGGGGTTACTGTGGAACAGTTGTCACATACCTCAGGGGTTTGCGCCAGGGTGATGCTAGTACACGGAAAGCTGCCTGCATGCTATCTCACACAGCTACTATAGTAAGAATATTTGGAAGCATCTTTCCATTCTTAATGAGTTCATGAATTATGAATGGATTGTTTCTTTTCAATTTCATTCTCAACACCCATCGAATCTTTACAGTCCAAAGGGATGCTTAGACATTGTGCTGCACACACTCAGTCGTAATATATTTATTTTGAAGTTCTTGACTATGTCCGCAAAACTTGATTTTCCTACCATCCATCATGATTATTATTTAGCTTCAAAAAAATCCCATTTGCTATCTTGCTAGGGCCATTTAACACTTTGATCCTAGTTGCCACTGCTGCTGTCTGGAATTACCCATGGAGCAAAGAAGCAGAATGACACCTGTTGTACCGTTAAGGAAGCGCATTAAAGGGACGAAGCTAGCTGCATCTTGATTTAAAATGACAATGATCTGCATGTGAAGTAGTTAACAAAATGCCTAATCATGCACTCCTTGGCTAATGGCTGCTTTAATGGCTTACGGACAAGGTTGTTGGGGATAATTCATCTCAGGTGTGATTACAAATTCAAATGCCAAGATAGCAGTTAAAAGTAACATTTAGATAGACATCCACCTTGAGAAGCTAAACTCTCTCTTTACTGCATGCAAAGGGATTACGCATTGAATTTAAAAGTGAAATGACCTGCAGCAGGCTGTGTGGATATGTTTTAAATGGAGGTACAGGCAATAAAACACAGCTTTATGTGCCTGAATAAGACAATCTAGACAATATCATGCTACTGTTGCAAATTCACAGCATCGTGAACGGCAAGCCTGACGTAAAAGCTGCCCAGATGAGGCTGTCTGCTAATAATACTAATCCATTAGAGTTACAGCAGCCAAATATTTCCCTAAATCCTTTTATACAAGCAGCTGTGACAAACATTTTGGTTTCGTCATGAGTCGCTAAGAATGTGACAGTTCACAATTTATCGGGGAGGTTTTCCATCCAACAAGTAGAGAGGAAGTGGACAGAGTGGAGTGGGAAGAAGAAAGAAATAAGTGAAGAAGGAGGAAAACTGGATTGGAGGGATAGGGGGAGGGGATTGCCAGTAATCCACTCAAATACATATTCAATCCTCTTTCCCTTGCTTAGCCTGCCAATCAGTGCATCCTCTAGCATCCTCCAGAAAGACCGCTTTGTAATCATTTTTCTTCTCTCAATCTAACAGCTGTTTTTAACACTGCAAACCAATTATGAAGGAAGGAAGACAGAGAAGGAACAAGGAGAGAAAATCTTAAGGCCTGCAAAAGATTGGATTTTAACTCCTACCAAAAAGCAGTGATTTGATTTTACAGCACATTTAACAGGCTAAAACTAATACTACAACTACCGTATTACTTCATCAAGACACACAATTCTTGATTTGGATAATACATGATATCCTTTAATGATCCCCAGAAGGGAAACTCAGGTTTTACATCAGTTAAAAAAGAAAAGAAACAAAAAAATCATGAATAGCATGAATCAAAAAATGGATCAAAACCAAACTACATTTACAGTAGGTAATGTAAATTAGCAGCCCCGACCACCAGCTCTAAATGCCTACCTCGTGCCTATCATTAAGCTCTTAAATGAATACCTAAAGATGTTGCTATTCCAACATGAATGTAAAGAAGAAACAATGTTGAAATCCTGGATGTCTATTGCCCTATGCCTTTGCATAATTTTGCTCTCTAAGATTAGCAGGACTGTCTGTTAATTACAAGAAATAGTAGTAGTTTGTTGCTTGAAAGACCTTTTCATATAACCATATTTTCTATGAAGCACGAAGAACACGTAATTTTAGCAATTTACTCAATGTGAATGATAAACACAGATTATTTTATTCACTCTTTGAAAATGAACAACATGTAGGAAGCAGGATGCACTGGAACCCCTCTTCCTTCCTTGATTATTCTTGGACTGTTATAACTGAGCTCACACAAAGCTTAGATGCAGCTTTTGCAAAGATGGCCATCTACTGATAGTACTCCATAGGTTTGTCCATCATAGCAAGCAAATTAGAAAAAAAAATAATGCTAAAAGTCGACAACTACAAATTCCACAGCCAACCCACCCAGCAAAAATTGGTTGAAAAGACGTAGAAAAGACGTCACTTGTGTCCGTTCAAAAAACGTCCGAACTTGGTTGAAAAGTGAAAGGTGAAAAGAAGTCATTTTCATGTCGTTGAAAAGACGTCTTTAGAAAGACATCCTTTTACAGTCTAAATTTGGTTGAAAAGTGAAAGATGAAAAGACGTCATTTTCATGTCGTTGAAAAGACGTCTTTAGAAAGACATCCTTTTACAGTCTAAATTTGGTTGAAAAGTGAAAAACAGAGCTGGGCAGTCCGTCCCAGGCCGGACCCATTTTGGGGGGCAAGGCCGGGCGAGTGACACATTTGGGGGAAAAAGGGCTCGATTAAGTAAGGGCGGGAGTGGATTTGTGTCCGGTCCACTAATTGGCCCGCATGCGTGTGACATGGTCACGAGATAACCAATCTCAACCTACTCTGTGATATGCGTATGTTAACATGGCAGGGAGGTCATTGTTTGTTGTGTGGTGCTCAGTCATGGTTTCATAAAGTAGAAAGCATTGTGTTTAGAATTGTGGTAAATTCATATATTTTGTGTCATGGCACTTTTTAGATATGAACTGAATGTATAAAACACCAACGTCAGTCTGCAAAGTGTGTCATTGACAATCACTCTGATTGGCCGCCAGCCACGAAGTCCATCCCCATTCAAAATGGTGCGCGGGAGTGACATATATCTTAAATATCTTTAATAAATGCCAATTACGATAGCAAAGAAAAATTACATTTTCGAGAGGATAGTTTGTTAACATCGTGCAGCATTAAAAGCAATACAACTTTATTTATATAGCGCATTTCACAACAGTTGCAACTGTAACAAAGAACTTTACATGTAAACAAAAACAGTAATACAACAACAAAGACGGCTAAACACAACCCAAATTTAAACGACTATTTTTGGGCTGAATTTGGACCACATTGGAAGGGATAAACACAACACAATTATCAACAACTGTTTTTGGACTAAATTTGGACCACATTGGACGGGCTATAACACAACCCAGTTTTCAACAACTATTTTTGGACTAAATTTGGACCACATTGGACGGGCTAAACACAACACAATTATCAACAACTATTTTTGGACTAAATTTGGACCACATTGGACGGGCTAAACACAACCCAAATTTAAACGACTATTTTTGGGCTAAATTTGGACTATGTTGGAGGGGCTATAACACAACCCAGTTTTGAACGACTGTTTTTGGACTAAATTTGGACCACATTGGACGGGCTAAACACAACACAATTATCAACGACTATTTCTGGGCTAAATTAAGACGGACCGACCAGATTTAGCCCAAAATCTAACGTCCAGAAGATGTCTGGTGCTGGGTGGGAAGTTACGGTTTCAATTTTATGTGTTATCACACATTCAAATTATTTCATGTTGTTTAGTGAACACTGTGTTTTGTAGTTCTTTAAATAACTTCAGGACCTGCCCTTGTTTTATTATATGTACTTCTTTAGTAATTGTCAAATCCTCAAAGGCCTTATTAATAGAGTGTCTCTTGTGTTTGGATGAGTGAGTCGGATTATCCTTCATGTTTACTTAGCAAAATAATGTTTTTAGTGATTTGTGGGGAATTCTATTATTTTTGCTGCAAAAAAACAATAATACGTGTGATAAGCCTCACTGAAGATGCAACAGCAGAGTAGAGGTCAGCGTGTTGTTTTTGTCCGGAATTTAAAAGGCTTAAACTTGTGCACTGTTGAGTGCCACATGAACATGAGACTTTCATTTGTCAACAACAGCACGGCTACAGAGACAGCCATCTCACAAACACAAGCACGCACACACGAGTTCATAAAAATTGAAATAATACTGTCCAAAGAGCTTACAGGATAATCCCAGAAAGTGGAATGTACTACAACGTCATAGGAATTAAATTCCTTCTTCGTCCAAAAAAAGAACATGCAAGGATGGGTCAGGGGATGACACACACAGACATAGACACGACAAGCTTCAATCGAAGGGCCTTAGTAAAGATGTTTTGAAATGTACAATTTTTAAACTTCTTGTTGAAAGTATTTATTTTCACTGGAACTGTTGCTTCACGTTTCACCTAAAAAACAATACTGAGCAGTTAAGTGAACATCTGGGGTAGTTCATTCATCATTTATTTGTTTTTTTAGTCAGGGCTGTATGTCATGATATGCCGCAAATGAAAATATTATGGTCGGCTGCAGTGTCTTTGTCAAGCCAGTCAAGCCGAGCAGTCCCAGAGGGGTCATGCTCTTGGTAGATAAGCCACCATTGTGACAAATAGCCATTATACAATATGACTTTATCACAACTCATCCACTGTAATGACTAACTCATGCTAGAAAGCTTAATGAAGTCCGTATGGACCTGGATGAACACTATTTGCTGCACATGTTTCTCTCTGAGCAAGATTCACAACTGATTTGCTAGTTGGCAAATCACCAGACCTGAAAGCCAGTGAGTGCCGTGCGCACTTAAATTTTACAATTAAGAAGTAATATGGCAACGCCCTTTGCAAACATATCAGTTCAAGAATGATGTACTCTATCATACGACATTTGGGAGTGCACTTCTGCCACAACCAAAAGAAGAAACAGAAAGATGACCCAAATGAAAAGTTGTGTGTGTCTTTACAATAATCCACTGCAATCCAAAGAGATTGCAAAATGACAAGGAGAAGGGGGAAATGTTTACAACTATAGCCTAGTAGACAATCATCTCTGAAGCAAAATAGTTCAAAATGGATACAGAACAATTCAAGGTTTTAATGCTATTACATAGGGGCACTCAAATAAGGAAAAGATCATGATAACGTGATGATTTAAAATACAGATTTAAGACCCGACTGGGTCTTGTCGCCCAAAGAACTACATTTTGCACTACGGAAATTAACACAACTTTATTAGCGTAACAGGAAAAAAGATAGGAATGTGAAAGCAAACAGATGATTGCAGATCTTTTATGTTAATATAAATTATCCTCCAAGTAATTGTGCATGTTTAGCATATATCATGAAATATGACAATGTGTTGACTTTGGGGTGGACGATTTATTTTTTCTCTGCCGTTTTTATTTTATTGCAGAGACAAGGACACATTTCACCTTGAGACAACCTTTAGTGTCTGCCAGTTCTGTGCCAGTCAGCACCTTTTCCCCCCCGGACTCCAGAAATGATTATCAGTCACTGTGGGGTATTTTAATAGCAGCCAACTTGGTAGGCTATTTTTGATATTCATCCCACAATCAGTTACCCTACACTCAAAGAAATAATTTGATGGGTGAACGTAATAAAATAATGGAAAGAATTTCCCCCAAATTAAAAATGCTTTCATTTAGCAAGATAAAATTTTGTTGAACTAACTAATTGTACATACGGTGTACATAAATGTGGTTATCCACTGTTCCGCAAGGGTTGTTGCCAAATTTTGCACCAGGCGTTCATATATTGACATCTAAGCATGGAAACGTGATTGACTTGTGTTATTTCAGCATGAAAGAATATACCAAGTATTAAATATGAAGTCAACCAGGTTTCATGCAAATTCTACTCTATTTAATAATAGTCATCGTGAAAACATGGAATTTTGATTACCGATTACATAGTAAATTTAAGTAAATGAAACAGGCAGCCAATAGCGTTTTTGAATGTAAAATTGCACTTGCTTGTTTGTGGTTTGAGTGCTTGTAACATCAGACCTCACTAACAAAGAAGAAATTAAGAAGAAATCAGCTTCATAAAACAGGTGACCTGTGATTGGTTGTTACCTGAGCCCTGACCAACTGGGATGTCATTTTCAGTCAACAGCAAGTGACAAAATGGCTGCCCTCTGAGATGGACAAAAACGGGTGGATTTTGCTCCTTTACTCATATTCCACAAACGCAATTGTAATCTGAATGTCATGTTTCGGCTCGTGGGCCTGCGTAGAACATATTATTGTAAATAAAATGTCTTTAAAGTCACATTTCTTTCTGAACTAAAGTGCAAGGAAATTGCCTAGCTACCATCTGCCTAATCTGTCTGACTCTGCATTTGTGAGGCACTAAAATAAAGTGACAATGTTTCATTACATTCAAAGGATTCATTCACATACATATAAACGTACCATTCATCCCGTTATAGATGCTCCGATGATGGGGTGACAACTCGTCTCCAGCTGACCTCCTCTGCGCGTCTCTTATTGGGCTGCCAAACTTCCCATGATCAGGGCTCAAACTGTATTGGTGCCTATGAGTCTCAGGACTGCCCCCTTGTACTATACAACTTTTTTCAACGTGCTCACTGGTCCCTAAATGTGCATGGCGAGGCTCAGGGCTCTCACAACCGGTACTGCTAATGCTGCTCCTGTGGTGTCTCTGGTAGAGGTCACCGCTGCCACCCTGGCTCAGGTAGTGCTGCCTCTGGCCTAAAAGTAGGTCAGAACTGTAGTGCTTTGGGTGCTGCTCTGGACTACTTCGTCCCACGTTCCTTCCATATTTCTCTGGGCTCAAGCCTCGCATGACCCGGCTGTGGTCAGGCACTGATATCGAGCCGCAACGTGGTCGGCAGAGTTGGGGCAAAGTGTATGGGTACTCCAGACTTGTGCTCCGGTTGCGCCCGGCCGGGTGTTCAGGGCTAGATGCCTCCCTGTCCGCCATTCCTCCTATGGCACTGATGCTGCTACATCTAGGTTTATGCGCCAGCTCAGGACTCCTTTTTTCCCCAGAATTTCCGAGACCGCCCACTCCAACAGCCAGGTGCGTTTGCTTATGCTGATGGTGATCTGAGCTGTCAGCACTCCCTGCACTAGAGGTGCTGCTCCCATCCCCAACATCCCTCATTAGGAGCCCCTGCCCAGGAACCAGGAGCACACTGTTCTGACTGTCTATGGAGTTTCGGGACCCCACGCCCATTCCAACACTCCCACTAGTTCCTCCACCTCCACCTCCTATTCCTTTGTCCTCATCCAGGAGGAGACAAAGCTCTTTCAGCTCGAGGTTCTCGCGAATGACCTCCTCCTGTCGAAGCTCTAATTCCTTGAGTTTTTGGAGATAGAGGGTCACCTCTTTGCGCATAATGCTAGAGCTGTAACGGCCCAGACGCTGCCACTCCCTGGACACTCGCTTTCCTTTTTGGCGGTCATCATCCAGGAAGCAGCACAAATCCCGCAGTTCACGGTTGTCTTCCTGCAGCTTCTGATTGATGTCCTGACAGGGAGAAATAGAAACATGAGAGGAAGGCAGATTCATTGCCGTGGCCCTCCAACACGAGGACTGGCAGCATTGGTAATGCTAATCAGAACCAGAAGGTGTTATACAGCAAATGTGTTTGTGTTTTGATATAATGTTAAATTATTTTTATGGGTCAAAGTACAGTGCTACAGTGACTTCCAATGTAATTCCATTGCATTGCATTGCTTTGATATATTAACCAGCGCATGCAATAATACTGAAATGAAACCCTAATTCTTTCTGTCTTGCCCGACAATGCACTGACTCACTACGTGGCATTCATTATACAGTACATCAAAAAGCTCTATAGGAGCCTCAACCTGAGGTAAAAGTATAGGATGGTGCAACGCATAATCTTAGTGCTATACCCTTAAACTTAACCTTCTCACCTCTGGCCAAGATTCCCCTTCTTTCCTCTTTGTGAAACAATTTAACTCTCCTCAATCCCTCCTCTCCTGCTCCCTTGTTTTCCTATAGCCTCCAGTTCTTTCCATTGTAATTAGGTAGCTTGGATGGGTGGGAAGTGACAAGGTCTCCTAGAAAGGCAAATGATTCTCATGTGATGCTACACCGGGCAGGCTTTGTTCTTTAACTGTATGTCAACAATGTGCCACTTTAGTTACAGTACAAGCACAAAAGATGCACAATATTTTTACGGGACTTTTGTAAATATACAAAAGAAACACCAAATGGCGACAGGTTGTGTTAATCCGTAGATAAAATAACCATCCATTTTCTACACTGCTTTTCCCCATTAGGGTCAGAAGTGAGCTGGAACCTATCCCATTCACAACTGATCATGCACACACCTAAGGACAATTTAGAGTGAACCTAACATGCATGTTTGTGGAATGTGGAAGGAGACTGGAGTACCCAGAGACAACCCACGCAAGCACCGGAAGAACATGCAAACTCCACATGAGAATGCCACAGTCTGAATTCTAACCCCGAACTCAGAACTGTGAGGTGGATGTAACCACTTGGACAGGAGAAAATACAACTTTACTGACAAGCCAGATGGTGAGTATAGCAAAAGTAAAGCTATAATGTGCACTTAGGCTACACACAGTAGCATCTATAAGGAACCAGATGCAGGCCCACACAATGGCACAATGAACTTCAGGATAACCTCGAGTCTGACATGTTTGCAGCTCATTACGCCCACTACTGTGCGCGCAGTCAGGTGCACTCCAATGGTACAGCAACATGATCTCATCCCTCACGAAATGCTCGCCCCCTCACCTTCAGCCCCCTGATCTCGTTCAAGTGCAGCTGTAAGCTGCGATTGACCTCTCGGATGAGATTTCCGTGGTCCAGAATCACGCTCATCTTATCGGCCTCGGAGCGTCTCAGACGCCTCACTAGGTCCTCCTTGGTCCACTTAAGCAAGTCCTCATCGGATAAGCCGGAAACGTCGTCCGCCGGACTGTCGGTCTTGGCTATTGACAGCTGCACCTGAGGCTGGGGCGGTGGAGTCGCTTTCTCCATTGGCACAGCTCCTCCAAAGGGCGGAAAATACTCAGAGGGTTGTTGGTAGTCTCTGCTCGCATCAGCTCTCCGACTGACTCGTGGTTAAAGGTTATCGTCTAAACATCCGTGGCATAGTTTATCGCCGCCGCCGCCTTTGCTCTCGACGGGTCTGCTGCTCACCACACTCTGCAGGCGCAACAGCTGACGATGCCGGCTGAGTGCTGGGAGGACGCTCTGCCGTCACGGCAACATCCCCACGGTCGAGGTGGCCTCTGTGCGAACGGATGCCCCTATTCCCTTTCCTATACCCCGCCAGCTACGCTTCGTGGGAACGTGAGAAACTGTCGGTGAGCCTTCAGGATCACGCCTCACACAATGAGAGCGAGGGAGGGGAGTCCGTGGTCGACACCAGTATATAGCTCTCTCTCCTCGCTCTCTCTCTCTCTCTCTCTCTCTCTCTCTCTCTCTCTCTCTCTCTCTCTCTCTCTCTCTCTCTCTCTCTCTCTGTGTTTGGCTGGGTATCATAAAAAATAAAGAGTGGTCGCAGCGCCATCTGATGTCCTCTAGTGTTTTTATGCTATAGTATTACTCTTTGCTTTTACTGCACACCACTTTTTCTACACCGTTCCTTACACTGATTTTCAAATGGAAAGCATTACCCGGCAAAGGATAGCTATAGCTCTAAGTTAAAGTTTTTGCTTTTCATTAAGTCAAAGCACTAAGGCATGACTGAATTCTAGGCCTATTAAAAGTCTCACAAAAAGAACCAGTAGTATTACTGTACGAGTAGCATTAATAGAATATTGCTTAAAAATATATTAAATGGATCAATGAATAAATAATTAAATAAATAAATGAATAAATAAATACATAACTTTTATAGAAACATTTTACTTATGTTATTGCCCAATTCTGCTAGTTCGCTCTTCTGTTATGGTTCTGATTAGTGTATGTGTAAAAAATGTACAACAATAATAGCCCGATTAAGAGATAAAATTAGATAGCGTACGAAGTATTCTTCAGGTAAAATGAAAAACCTAACATATAACTTGTCAAAGACACTGATAATGGTAAAATTTCAATTGTGTGCCCAGAGAGACTTTGCAAAGTCTTTATCCTACGTTACTTTAACAAAACAATCGAAAAAGGTTTACTTTCATTGATCGTGAAAATTACAGTCAGAGGTTGTTTTAAACCTTAGAAATTCCGACTTCCAACTAGAACCAGAATGCACCATCAACAGGGTTGTGTGGACGGTAACTTCCTGTTCCGAGGGCGTGCGGATACACCCTTTTTGCGTCATTGATATCACAACCAATTGGAACCGTCGATGCTTGGAGTAACACGTCACTTAACAGCGAGCACAAGCCGGCTGAGAGTGAGGACTCGTAGTTGCCTCTGTTCTGTTGCTTGCCTACCTTTTTTTTTTTTTTTTTTAGTTTTAAATGTTGTATTTGTTAGAATAGAATAAACGCCAAACTACTGACACAGACGTCACTCTGATATTAAAGGTAAGATTATGTATGTATTTTATCCACGAGACAATGTATAGCAGATTGGAGGGATTGTCGGAATGTGGGCTAATGCTAAATTCCGTTAGCTATGTGGCATACCGGTTTCAGGTCGTGTTAGCAAAGCATCGATATAAAACGTTTTGTTTTCTTTTATTTGACTAAATCTAAGTATATTTTCTTCACGATAAGGGTTGTTTTTTTAAATTGTCGTGCTGCCTATTGTATTAGGTTGATGTGTAAGACGAAGCCCTTGTGTCTGTTGATGGGTGACTTCTACGTACGTGGCCTCGTATGTACCGTACAACACTGAACTGTACTTTTGGAAATGAAATCCTCTTTGCTATTTTATTGCCTCTATCGAACGGGTAGCATTTCTTTGTACGGTACTTTTTATGTGTCAAGGCTTGTATACCTCTGACCGTTGAGGTTATTCCATTTTATTTTCCAGACAGAGTCTTCAATGAGTAATTTTAAAGACATAAATGGTTGTGCCTAATTCTGTCGTGTTAATATCGACATTTTAAATTCATGTATTAGTTTTTCAACGTGTTCTATATAGACATTTAACGCATCTCTGCAATGAACATAGACATTGCAGATTCAGCAATAAATACACAGAAATTGATAGGACAATATTATGAGGAAAATGTAATGTTGACAATGACATTTGAGACATTTTGTAAGTAAACAGGTTCAATATTTTTGAAATGACATGGGTATGTTCAAATGTGCCCAGTAAGTGACAACAAGTCAAGACCACATGGCATCACAGAAATCATTTTGTTGCGTTCCCCCCGCCTCCACATTTGGCCTTGCAAACAGCAGTATGTCGTCTGGTAGCGATTGAAGTTTCCTGCTACAGCAGAAGGATACTCATTTGTTTGCTAAAGGCGAAACAATATTTCATTAACACAACAAGCAAAGGTGGAGTAAAACATTACTAAAATGTCTCACGCATTCATCATAACTCGCTGATCAGGTTTCTTGGGGATGCTTTTGTACGTCATGTTTCCAAATTAGAAATGGAAATGTAATTCAAACACTCTTTTACTGTTGGTTTAAGACCAGATAAAACCAGAAGCAGGTTTTGTGTTAACGTGTCTTATTCATACTGTCTTCTGTTGTCCCTTTTCTCTGTCGAAGCTTGCTGATGGCCACCTACCAGGAATTTATCCAACAGAATGAGGACAGGGATGGGGTGAGATTCAGTTGGAACCTTTGGCCCTCTAGCCGACTAGAAGCGACCAGGCTTGTGGTGCCAGTCTCATGCCTCATCACACCGCTCAAGGAAAGGCCCGACCTGCCTCCAGTCCAGTATGAGCCTGTCATGTGCAGCCGATCCAACTGCAAGGCAGTGCTCAATCCGCTGTGGTGAGTTACAATACACCTGCACAGAGTGTATGCTACTGTATTTTTAGGGTTTTTTTGGTTGTTGACCTTTTGTGACTGGCCAGCTCAGAGTAACGTTTCATGTTATATTACGTTGTGTACTGTACAGGTATAGGCATATTATGTTCGCCTGTTAAACTCTATTTGTTGAGACTGGTTCTTCATTTGGACTAAGTCTCACAAAATACAGAAAAAGGACAGCATGCTCTCCTGAGATATGCTGAGCTCATGCTGACTTGACATCATGCATGACAGAAGTTCTTCTTTTTTTTTTTAGTGTTTATACAAGCCTCAAATCTAAAGAAAATAGGGACCCAGCAAAAGTCTAGATTCTTCAAATATTTTTTGACTTAAGTGCATCTATTGTACAAATAAACCTTGAGAGGTAAATTATTCATTTGCAAATGATCAAAATAATTCCCTTTGTCATCTTTTTTAAACCCTTGTCAAATACTACAACTGAAGCATGGTGAGAATGGGTGCAGTGTTGCGGTTGGTAGACTGGATGTGGCATGCTGAACTCATCTATTCTTACTGGTTTTGATTGTTGCTTCTGTTAAAAAGCGTTATATTTTTCGTCCAATGTGCTGTCTGGGGCACAGCAGATGAACATCTAGTTTTCATGTATTTACTTATCATTAACTAGCAGTAATAAAGTGTTGGAGTGATCGTTCTTCCTGTATTTAGTTACAAACTAGAAAAACTAGAGGGAGACATTTTTTGGTGGGGGGGTTGAATTCCGCGGGATTCCCACTGTATGAGAGTCAACTTTACCTTTAATCCCGGGATTGGAACTGGTCATTTTTATTATTTTATTTTTTGGGGAATACTATGGTCTTGGACTGGGATGCGACGGGATTTTTTTCTGTGGGAGTGGGTTGGCACGGGTGTGAAAATCCGCTCGTGTCACACTGTAGTACAAAAGTTTTTGTTTTTATCCATATTTTACAGTCAGGTTGACTTCAGAGCAAAGATTTGGGCCTGTAACTTCTGCTTCCAGAGAAACCCAGTAAGTACGGATCATTAGGATGTTTTGAAGCATACGTTACTTTGACTTACTAGTTTTGTCTATGTACCCCCTGTGTATGTTTGCAGTTCCCTCCCTCTTATGCAGGAATATCAGAAGTGAACCAACCAGCTGAACTCATGCCCCAGTTTTCCACCATTGAGTACATAGTGCAGGTACATACAACACATGTTTGTACTGCAACCTCAGGCATGGGTTTAGGGATAGTTCAGTGTGCACCATGGAAATTCTGTTTTGGTCATTAGCATACCACACACACTGAAACAACACTGACTCTTGTGCAATTTTCTCCGCTTTACAGCGTGGATCGTCAGCACCACTGATCTTCCTTTATGTAGTAGACACGTGCTTGGAAGAAGAGGACCTCCAGGCCTTGAAGGAGTCCCTTCAAATGTCCCTCAGTCTTCTGCCTCCCAATGCTTTAGTGGGCCTCATCACTTTTGGACGAATGGTCCAGGTTCATGAGCTCAGTTGTGAGTTGATCTCCAAGAGTTACGTGTTCAGGGGCACCAAGGATCTCACCTCCAAACAGATTCAGGTGGGTGAAGTAAGACGCTGATGAATTAGGATGCTCATTGCTCACTGTGAATAGTGATCCAAATAGCTGTCGTACATGCAAAACACACCTCGTGATGCTTGCTGAGTTGATGTCTCACATCAATTTCTGAGACTCAATCTGACGGCGGTTTTCACACTTATTACTAGTTTTGTGTGCTGCTGAATACTCGTACTTAAGTAATGGAAAAATGTCTTACTTTGTTTTTTGTTTTGTTTTTTCAGGAGATGTTGGGTTTAACGAAGCCTTCTGCATCAGGACAGCCAGGACGCCCTTCTGCACCTCAAGATGTTGCAGCCTCTTGCAGGTATAAAGGGGTAGCAATACTCCCTATTCTGCTTTTTGTTAGTGAATGAAAGCTGTTTCTATAAGTCCCATTATTTAAAATGACTAACATCTAATCTTTGATATTCAGGTTCCTTCAGCCCGTGCATAAAGTGGATATGAATCTGACCGACTTACTGGGGGAGCTCCAGAGAGACCCCTGGCCTGTTCCTCAGGGTAAAAGGCCTCTCCGATCTACTGGCGTTGCGCTGTCTGTTGCTGTGGGTCTGCTGGAGGTAAAACAACCTTGTTACCAAAGCCACAAAGTGAATGTCATATCAATAATAAATAAGAAATTAAGCCATTATATAAGAGAAAACATTCTTGACACATTTACAGTGCATACCAAAAATTATTAGAACATATCCTAAAAATTAGAAAACAATTATTGGGGTTATCTTTTAAAAAAAAAAAAAATGTTTCACTGGCGATCCATCCATCCATCCATTATCTGTACCGCTTCTCCTCACAAGGGTCGCGGGGCGTGCTGGAGCCTATCCCAGCTGTCTTTGGGCAGTAGGCGGGGGACACCCTGAACTGGTTGCCAGCCAATCGCAGGGCACACAGAGACAAACATCCGCACTCACAATCACACCTAGGGGCAATTTAGAGTATCCAATCAACTTACCATGCATGTTTTTGGAATGTGGGAGGAAACCGGAGTGCCCGGAGAAAACCCACGCAGGCACGGGGAGAACATGCAAACTCCACACAGGGAGGCCGGAGCCGGGATCGAACCCGCGACCTCTGAACTGTGAGGCGGACGTGCTAACCAGTCGACCACCGTGCCGCCTTTCACTGGCGATGTGATATGTAAATACAATACAAGGGAATATTAACAGTCACTGACAGTTTTCCAAGTCCGAATAAGCAAGTTCACAAACCTTTATCAGATGATAGTGTGTCTTATTCATAACTAAGGTCAAACAGAATGTGATCATAATTAATGTACAAAGTGAACGTTTTTTCTTTTGGTTTGATAGCACTGTACATTGAACTTTAGCCACTTTGTGACGACTCCTCCACGCGTTGCTGCTGTTAACAGCGATGCACTCTGCAGAATCGTTATCTTTTTCAGAAACGGTACATGTAATTCTCTAGCTCAAAGGCCAGGTCTGTTTGCCTTCTGTCTTTTCCCCTTAACCGTCATTATCCTCTAATCTGTATGATTATGTAATGCAAGTGCAACCAACCACTCTAGCCAAGCAAAGAGGCCTCATAAGATTAAATTTAGTTTTTGTCAGTGACTTCAGACTGAATTGTTTGTCCGGAGGCATGTTAGCCTTAAACTTGTGAAGCAGCAAGGCAAAAATTGTTCTCTACTCTGAGCTCTTTTTATTCACTCTGACGCAACTTGAATTAAGCATGTTTCTGCATCTTCTTGGGGGCTGCTTTTGCTTAAACTGGTTTTCCGAAAAACCTTTCTTTCAACATGCGTTCACATTGGCATCAACAAAATTCCTTCCCCTCAACATGCCTCTTCCAATGGAAAACATGAAAACCTGTGCTCATCTATTGCGCTGTATTGTATAAATAGTATTGTAATACAAAAGAATGTCACATATAAACATCTTATGTGTTAACTAAGGCTGTAACCAACAATTTTAAGAATCAATTAATCCGTCCATTATCAGATTAAAAAAAGTAAATTTCTTCAAAAAGCGGACATTTCAAAATGACAGTACAGAAAAGACACAAACAAAAATGTATTTGTCTGATTCGGTTGCTGGTTTGGTCAGTAACATTTCAGTAAATAGGTAAACATTTTGCTGATGTTTGCAAATATCTTATTTTGATTCACCACAAAAGTTATTAGTCCGATTTCATTGAGGACCACAGAAGATCGGAGAATATGATTTACTGTTAAGATGCTGAAATTTCAAGGATTGGATTTAAAATTTTGTAAGGTCTGGAAACAATTATTCAATTATCAAAAATAATTATTGATTAATTTGGTAATGGATTAGTTGTTGATTAAATGATTAATCGTTGCACCTGTAGTGGTAACTGCTCATAGTCACTGTTCAATTAAATTGTATTATTTTACTCGACTCTTTTGACATCTGTTGTAACAATCTCTTAGGGTACATTCCCCAATTCGGGTGCTCGTGTGATGCTGTTCATCGGAGGGCCCCCCACTCAGGGCCCCGGAATGGTGGTGGGAGACGAGCTGAAAACCCCCATCCGCTCCTGGCATGACATTCAGAAGGATAACGCTCGCCACCTGAAGAAGGCTACAAAGGTGAGTCAAAACAAATCTAATGCTGTTCAATGATAACCTCCTTTGGACTAAATGTTGTACAATACATAAAATCTTCACTGCCTTCATCTTCTTTTTAATATGCAGTATTATGAAGCCTTAGCCAACCGATCAGCAGTAAACGGCCACAGTATTGATATCTACGCCTGTGCTTTGGACCAGACTGGGCTGTTGGAAATGAAGTGTTTATCTAATCTCACTGGGTACGTCAGCACCTGACAGTCAAACAATCGTGGGTGTGGGATTGTTTATTTGGGTATTACGTACACAACATTATGCAAACAGACAAGAATTCTACTCCTCCTTACCATACCTTTGCGATTGATTCTCATTCAGTAAGATATTTTAGGAACTTTTTGAGTTAAAACTAGTTTAAAAATCCACTTTGTGTTTTGGACTTTCAAGTTTACTGTCCCTACTTCGAAATTTGGGGCCTAATATAACACATTTCAGCCTTCATTATGGGGAGATATTCCACATTTCTTAAAATGTTGTGATGCGGTGATAGTCAAAGACAGGAGAGCTCTTATTTGTCTGACTTCCATTGTATTGCTATCAAAATGCAAATGCAACACAAAGTGCTCCACAAAACAAATGAAAAGACACAAATGCATCCCTCCCTACCACCTGCAGTCTCTGAACTCCTGGGACGGCCAACACCCATGGGTCAAGGTAGTTACCTTTAATTTATAAAAATGATTAAATCAAAAACATGGATGCTGAGACAAAGTGTAACTCAAAACATTTTAGTTGGCTTTACATGATCAAGATTTTTGAGGCCACAGTGATTTTAAATAAACTGCTCACTGATCCGATCCACAAGATGGAATAATATATCTATTTACGTAACTTGTTTATTTACTGTATATACTTGTGTATAGTGTGCTTTGCATCAACCAAAGTATTCCCATGTATTTTTGCTGATGTTTAGCAATCTTTGCCAGATAGAAAAGATTACAAAAATCCGTATGCGTGTACCCAGCCTTAGATCAATAATCACTTTTCGTACATTCAAATAATTTCTACATTTTTCATTGTCAAACATCCTGCACTTGTTTTAGATTTGTGTTTTCTGCTGGACTCTTTCCATCTGGACTTACTCTCCATTTGCTTGCAGTCGTATACCTTACATCATGTATTTACTAGGTTTAGGAAAGCATGAAGTGTGTGTGTTTGTGTTTAAATGTTTTGTATGATGTTGTGGTTGCATTTTTTTTAATCATTATTTTGTGTATTGTTTGTACGTGTTGAAAGCACACCTCTAAAATGAGATGATGTATCCCAAGGGGCTAGCCTTTAAAAGCAATAAGTGGGAAACCCTGCGGCTATGTTATAATTTGCAGAGCCCATATTGATCAGACAGTGAATTAAGACATTGGAGTCGATAACAAAATGTGGATCAAATGCAAACTATTGCCCAATCCAACAAGTACAGTTGCCTGCAATCCGTTCTGTTCTACTGTCCTTGTGGTTTATAATGATTTAAAAGCTCCGTGGCTTTTTTGATGCGAGACTTCAAGTACTTGACCCTCCACCTTAACATACCCAATCATCTGAGTTCTCTGTAGTCTGCTGCAATAGTAGTGTACAGAACCGAAGATGGACAATGTGTGCTTTTAAAAAAAGAATTATATGAAGGTGTAAATCGTGCACACTTTAAGCCCAAAATATGTATTGATAGTCTGCAGTGCACTACACTATTAGTCTGGATTCTTCAAATGTAAATTGCAAATAGTGAAAAGATAGCCAAGGCAAACATAAGAATGGTCTCTGCTCTCTTCTCAGGGGACACATAGTGATGGGAGACTCCTTCAATACCTCGTTGTTCAAGCAAACCTTCCAGAGAGTTTTCAACAAAGACTATAATGGCGACTTCCGCATGGCCTTTGGAGGCATCATGGAGGTCAAGGTAAATAAGTGATTTGTTCTAGAAAATTCATCTATTTTTGCAAGCAATGTTGGAAGTGAATAATGATGTTTTGATCAGGGGCTACATTTCCATGATCGTGTATTCCAAAGCTGAACCAATGTCCTTGTGTCTGTGCAGACTTCACGAGAACTGAAGGTTTGCGGGGCCATTGGACCTTGCGTATCGCTCAACTCAAAGGGCTCCTGTGTATCAGAAAATGCAAGTCATTGTATTCTGTTGTTGCTATTTGGGGGTGCGCTGTCATTCTTAACAATTCATTGTTTTGTGTAGGAGATGGGTGTTGGTGGCACAAGCCAGTGGAAAGTGTGCAGTCTCAGTCCTTCCACCACTTTGGGCATTTATTTTGAAGTGGTAAATCAGGTAAAACATCAGGAAAATTCCTTTGTTTTGACCGAGTAAACGCAACATTGTCACCTTAGTTGATAGTTATTTTGGCAATTTAATAGTTATGTGCTGTCTCGTTGTGTATAGCACAATGCACCAATCCCGCAGGGTGGCCGAGGGGCAGTCCAGTTTGTAACCCAGTACCAGCACTCCAACACTCAGAGGAGGATACGTGTCACCACAATTGCCAGGAAGTAAGAACACTTTTGATTATTGCGTGGATGCGGTCGATCATTTTATGCAAGTGTACTTGAATATTGATCGCTTTATTCTGTCAATTGTCAGAAGATTACACCTCAAATAATTGTCACCTAGACTACGCCTGTCACGATAACTGCTATCTCGACTTATTGTTCAATAAATAATTTGTCATTTCCGTGCGTGGTTGTTTACATACCTCATCAACATTCATTCCTGTCAGTCACCTTGCTTGCCACTGTTTTGCGAGTTGGCACTCACACACACAGCGTCGAAGCAGAAAAAAAGAATTGGCTGTAGCTGTACAGTTACAGTTTCAGATTTCCCGACAGTTTACGGTTATAACACCTCACAAATGCCGTTACTCGCTTCATAGCTAAAAAGATGTTGCTCACCGTGGTATAAGGAATGCTAAGGCAGTTTGTGTGAATGCTCAATCGCATGGACATTTATGTGTTGTTAATCTTCAGGTGCAATTTTTGTGAATAGAACCTCAGTGTATTTTATTTATACTTTTTTATTTATATACAATGTTTTATTTATTCTTCTACATTTCACTTCCAGTAATTAATATTTTTGAGAATCAAAAATTAGTTAAACAGGATGCGCTTGAATTATTATGCTCCAACATCATTATATCAGTGTCATAAAAAAAAAAAAAAAAACATCAACGAAAATATCATTTAGCGTGGTAGTTTCTGGGGAAATATATCATTGTAAGAAATGTGTTATGGTGACAGGCTTAACCTGCACCACACCTGTGTTCAACTGCACCCACTGTGTTCTCATGTAATTTGTGTCCCCACCTAAGCTGGGCGGATGCACAGTCCCAAATTCAGCACATTGAGTCATCATTCGATCAAGAAGCAGCTGCTGTGCTCATGGCTCGTCTGGGAGTCTTTCGAGCAGAGTCGGAGGAGGGGCCTGATGTCTTGCGCTGGCTTGACAGACAGCTCATTCGCCTGGTGAGTGACTCACTGCAGAATGTGAAGAACACTGCACCGTTCATCACTAATTAGAAATATGTCTATGGTCCTAATTTTTTTTTTTTCATGTATGCTTTCATGTCATTACAGTGTCAAAAGTTTGGTCAATTCAATAAGGACGATCCAACATCCTTCAAGCTATCAGAGTCCCTGTCACTTTACCCTCAGGTACATTACACATATCTACAAGCTCAATGTGATTCTTTAAAAAATAGAAATAAAGAGAGAAATAATACCAGGTCAGGGTCGACGATATTAGATCGTTAATCGGTTTAACGTGTTCACGATCTCATAAAGTCGAAAGATCGTTTGATCGTCTACATGGCACATTCTAAACAGTTTAACTCTATGACGGCGCAAAGCCGTTGACGCGTATACCCGACCAACCAACCAACCAATCACAGCACGCACAGGGCACTGTACGTGACCCTCCCTGCCTCCCTGTTTGTTTGTATAGCGGGGAATTATAGTGTAAAGTCACCACGAAGCAGAGTTGGTCCCGAAAAGAAACTCCACATCCACAGTGTCGATTTGGTTTGGCTTTTCCTCGGAAGAGAAATCGCAAAGCAGTTATTTCCAAAGTTTGCAGAGACTCGGTTCGGACGTCAGAGCCGACAGCCAAAGGAAACGGACACATGGTAGCCAGAGGCAGCCGCTAGCTCCAAGCTAACGCAACCCACGGCAACACAGCCATTTAACAAGAGCACTCCATATGAAAAAACGAGCAAACAGTGTAAAGAAGTAATTGAGGCAGTGACTTTAAAACAGTGGAAAACGAGGGGTTTAAAAGACTCTTCAAAGTACTACTAGATCTGTGTTTTTATGTTTACTTTGTTACCTTTTATGTTTACATTCACTGCACATTTTGATCAAAATCGTCACTATTCAAATTAAAACCTGTTCAGAAAGCTTAGCTGAATTAAAATGTCATTTTTTTACTTTTAGAGTTTTTTGCACATTTTAAATGTTTTATGTTTTAACATGAGGAAAATGGTCAGAAATGTGCGATTAAAAAAAAACCGATGTAATAAAAGAATCATGATAAAATCGTGATTTTATTTTTTTAAAATTGTGATATGATATTTTTGCCAGATCGCCCACGCCTAATACCAGGTAATTTAATGGACGTGCAATGGTCTCTTCAGTAGAGGCAGTTGCACACTCAAATTGATAGTTGATTTAATTAATGCAAAGTCTGTCTCATACCTGTATAAGTAAATAGAGAATAAAAAAAGAGCACCAGAATGTTTGATACAGCTATTTACTGTATCTCAAAGACTTCAAGTGTAACGGCTACATGATGATGAATGTGACACTAATATTACCGGTAATTTACAAATGATGTCTTGTTATTGACTTGCAGTTTATGTTCCACCTGAGGCGGTCGCCCTTCCTGCAGGTGTTCAACAACAGCCCAGACGAGTCATCCTATTACAGGCACCACTTTGTCAGGCAGGACCTGACACAGTCGCTTATCATGATCCAGCCCATCCTTTACTCGTACTCCTTTTATGGCCCACCAGAGGTCAGCCTTATGCATTTTTGACTATTGATTTTTGTGAAGTGTGGAGCATTGTGTCATGTAAATGTCATTATTAAAAAAGAACAACAATATATCAGTGATTGTTCTCCCCCTCAGCCTGTACTCCTAGACAGCAGCAGCATCCTTCCAGATCGAATCTTGCTGATGGACACCTTCTTCCAGCTTGTTATCTACCATGGAGAGGTATTCACAAGAATGTGTTCTTCTGCTTGAATTTACTCTAATGGACACAAGAATTATAAATGCAATGCTTGCGAGGTTTTGTTTACCGGTAGTTAGTTTTGTCTAGTTTGAAAGTGTCTCTGGTTTGGACAGTTTGATATTGGACAAGTGATTCCATTAGGATTGCCTAACATTTGTCCTTGTGTCTTTAATGTCATTGTTCTGCATCTGTTCTGCTTGTCTTTTTGTCCCTAGACCATAGCCCAGTGGCGAAAAGCAGGATACCAGGAAATGGCAGAGTATGAAAACTTCAAACAGCTGCTACAGGCACCTTTGGATGATGCACAGGAGATCCTACAGACGCGCTTTCCCATGCCGCGCTATGTCGATACAGAGCATGGAGGATCGCAGGCCCGCTTCCTGCTCTCAAAGGTTAACCCTTCCCAGACCCACAACAACCTCTACGCCTGGGGACAGGTACCCTTTT
Organism: Filicampus tigris; assembly: GCF_054856515.1. Classification (NCBI taxonomy): domain Eukaryota; kingdom Metazoa; phylum Chordata; class Actinopteri; order Syngnathiformes; family Syngnathidae; genus Filicampus; species Filicampus tigris. Next base: position 9,984,159 of record NC_141222.1, read on the forward strand.
TGACTTGTTTTTATTGCTGTAAAACCACGCATATCTGTGTTGGCATTCGCAAATTCACGTTGGAAGCTCTTTTTGGCGACTATCCGCTACTATTTACTGGAAAAACTGTCTTTTTCCTATTATTTGCAGTTTTTATGCTCAGGCCAAAGCCACTATTATTCTATTCTCTCATTCACTGTCATTGATGAATTTACTTGTCTTTTCATAGTCCAGCTATTCAATCCCAGGAATTTATTTATATTTTTTGCAAATTATTTCGAACATTAGGGTAAAAGAGGGTTTGAAAATGTCTGGCAGTGAATGAGTTAAAATATGAAAAATATATATTTCTTTGGCAATATCTTTGCTGCTAAGGAACGTGAAGTGAGGGGGGCAGCGTATCAGTTACTATTACATTTACAGCACAGTTAGTCAGAAATTTTATTATAGTTATAATCACTCAAAAAGAAACCCAACTAACACTTTGCACTATACACACACATGCATTTGCACGCACGCACACACGCAAGGAAAAAACGTCAGTATGAAAGGGACTATGCTGTACCGTTGGCTTGATCAAAGTAATTTCCACTGTAGTCACAAAATAGACCAGCATCTCACCAACTAGTTTTTGGAGGGACGCTGGTCCGAAGTGGAACTTGAATAGTGAATCTCTGATTCCAAAGCCACACCCCACCCCTTTCCATCTCATCCTTACAGATGAGCTACTGCTGCCCCATGGCGAACTGAAGAACATTTCCAATAAAACCAAATACATGTTCTAAAACAGTCATTGTAACAAAAAATTGATGGGCCATTAATCCAATGAGTGCAATTGTGAAAATGGTAAAGGATCTTCAACTGGTTACCTAAATGATTCTGCCCCTCCACAAATGAAAGATTTTAATATATAGAAACATCTCTAGCCAGATAGACTTCAAAGTAAACCTGTCAACAAATGCAGGATCATGGATTACGTAATCTCTTATCCTAAATGGAGAGTAGGGAAAGATGAAAATAGATTTAATCTACAATTTGCCAAATCAAGGAAGATGTGCCCGATGTGGTGAATATGGCTATGGCAGCCTCAGATTGAGATTGTCAAGAGCACTTGCATAAACTAATCTTAATGACAAATGCATTTAGTTCATTAAAGTGATTCAGGGATTAGAGTCATAAATTAGATTGGATAGTCTGAATGAGTTGGGGTGTGGGCGGCACACTCATGGCTGTTTTTCATCATCTTTGTTTGGTGTGCAACTACAGGAGACGGGAGCGCCAATCCTGACTGATGACGTCAGTTTACAGGTCTTCATGGACCACTTGAAAAAACTGGCTGTGTCCAGCTCTGCTTAGACCTGTCAACATCCCACTTTGCCATTGGGGAGAACATAAGGAATTGACTAAACATTCCAGTCCAGCTATCAGCATCCACAAAGAGTGTCTGCCTCTAAATGTTCACTTGCTTTTATTTTTCTCTGTTTCGACTCATATGTGAGCTCTCCAGTGTGCAATTAGCAAATTCTCCCTTTCTATTTAATATTTGATATGACCTTTGACATGCAAAGTGATTCAAATAATCATTCTTTTTTTTTTTTTTTTTTTTCATAAGTGTGTCTGTTGCAGCATGCTGCTTAATGCAAATATATGTTTGCTTTGTCTGGAACTAAATAAATGAAGTGTAGAAAATGTAATTAATATCCTAAATAAATTGTAATGTATGTACATGTAACTGTGCCTCTTAAACTTTGACCGGACTGGTTGCTCTTATTTGGTATTTGAAAGGGTGAAAAGTGCACAGTGGATTGCCCTTGGGGGCAGTTTCTAAGAAAATTCCATCAGAACAGATTATTGTTGCAAGGAATTTGAAGTTTGTCACATCGTGTTTTGGATGATAAACATTGGGGTTGATTTGGAACTTTGTGCAACTATACTGTAATCCATTCAGGCCGTCTTGATTACCATCTGGTATTTTGCAGCCGATTGTTGCACAGATATCTTTGTAATCAGACTTTAATTTAGTTAGATGAGACTGTTTTAGGATGTGTCTGAATCCTTAATGTGACCCATATAAAGGCTTGTTGCCTCAATGTTGCCTGTACTCAAATAAACTTTTAAATATTTTTGGATATTCCGCATGCAGCCCACCATCCATTTGAATTGTATGAATGGTTAGTACAGAAAAAGGGGAGGGGCTACCACTTCCCTGGCACAGGACCTTTTGGCACTGATGCCCCTTTGTCCCTTTTGCTCTTGTTTGTGAGTGCGAAAGCCACTTTTGCCTAAAAAAATCAACATAATTTCAAGTCATTATTACACTACCCTTGGTCACAAGGTCCTCGCGGATGACGTCATATACTACTATTAGACGCACCGCTCTTTCGAAGCTGAGGTGTCGCTGCCCATGCTGTCTAAGTTGACCTGTCCGTATATCCGTCACTGACGGACTCACATTTTGCTGACGATGGACGAATGACGGGACAAATTTTAAAATAGACCGATTAAGCATAGACGGAAACCTATTGATTTGGGCTGGCATTGGTCTGAAGTCTGCCCTTAGAGGCTACGATGGCCGTGCTGAGAAAAATAGTGAGTTGTTGCTTGGGGGACAGATTTGAGTGAGGGACCAGGCTGTGAAGATACTTCTTCCCAATCCCACTACCCACACTTGCACTCTTGTGCCCCTCATCTGCACGTTCCCACCAAGGGTATGAGTGTGTAGGCCCAGGGCATGTCTATTCAATTAGCGTTCCCCGAGCCACATGCGGCCCAAAACCAACCCCTGAGTGCTTCAGCCTGTGGTCCAGCCCGCCTGAATTGAAGTGCATTTAAGAGATGCAGAGGGCATCTGGGTTTGCAAGATTTCAGAAATTTCTAGTGTTTGACACAGTGAATGCAGCACTCGCATAGCCTACCCACATTGCAGGGTGTTGTTTTGAAACGTGGCTATCGGTGCTAACAGGAGTAGTGTCAAGATACTGGGAGAAACACGCTGCAGACGGATGACGAATAACAGATTCTCAATATTTAGTAAAATGCCCAGCTCTGGTCGCTAGTACTCACTCCGTTTTTATTTTTATTCTGGAATTATCCATATTTTCATATAAAATCACCCATTTTTAATGCAATTACCTAGGTCAAAGGGAAAATCTGGAGAGCAATCAATGTGGTCTATTAACGTCAAAATGCAATATCTCTAACGGCGAAAGATTTATGCTTCAAATGTTCAGAATTACATGCCAGAACAATAAGGCATAATGTGAAAATGGTGATGGAAAAATTAGCCTTCACTGGCCTTGGAAAATTAGGTCAAAGTCACATGATGACACAACATGCTGCCACAGAAGAATCTGAATGTTGCATTTGATTTGATCTCATTGGGCATTACAGACTGGATTTGGTTGCAGACAAAGACCCTGTACTAGTGCTGCGCAAGTCCGTCCTGGATGGATGTCCATTTTGTCGACAGATGGAGAACAAAAAACTTTTTAAAAAGGACGGACTAAGCAAGGACAGGCACCTTTTTAAAAAAAAAAAAAAAGCAAGACCACAGTTCTCTTCCTATACGACAAAGCCGAAGCTTAATTAACTGCCCGCACAACACTTTTCATGTGCCTTCCCTGCAGTAACGTTGCACATGCATAGTCTGCCTTCTAGTAGTTTAACACATGTAATACGCCATTTCACTGATTGACAGAATTCCATGCCCAGGCTGTCTTGAGTGTGCAATCCGGGATAATGTATGTTTTGATTGGGTGTAGGAAAAACGTGGATAGCAGTTTTGTTTTGTTAATTCTTTTCCCTTTGCATGCAAAGTATTTCCTTGTGTTGGACATCTTTAAACTGTAAAAATCTCTGCCATGTACACTTAAACGACCCAGAAGTGGAAGTCTTTTGTTTCCTCCCAATATATATATATATATATATATATATATATATATATATATATATATATATATATATATATATATATTATTTATAAACTATAACCTTACCCAACATACTCACTATACAATACGATACAATACAATTGTATCTATATAACGCATTTCATAACAGCTTGAGCTGTAACAAAGCACTTTACAAACAATACAATCAATAGAACAAAAACAATAAAAGGCTGTGATACATGTATTAATAAATATAGACATAAATAATATAGAAATATAATTAAAATATAAATAATGAAGCCAATAAATTGACATAAAACACTATACACAATTGACACCGGAATAGAGCCGAAAATTTCAGGTCTGATCAAAAGCCAGAGAAAAGAAATGTGTCTTCAACCGGGTTTTAAAAATGGAGAGAGAGGGGGCTTGCCTAACAACCAATGGGAGGTCATTCCAGAGGGAAGGACCAGCAGTTGAAAAGGCTCGATCCCCTGTGAGGCTCCTCGGCACCTCGAGCAGCGCCTGGTCCGCAGACCTGATGCTGCAGGAAGGTGCGTAGGAGTGGAGGAGCTCAGAGAGGTACGCCTGGGCCAGGCCATTTAATGACTTATAGACGAATAAGATAATCTTAAATTGAACCTTAATGCACTAGGAGCCAGTGAAGGGAGTCCAGAATTGGTGCTATGTGCTCCATCCTCCGAGCCCCAGTTAGTAGGTGGGCAGCAGAATTTTGGACCAACTGGAGACGTTTGAGGGAGGACTGGCTGACTCCGAAATAAAGTGCATTGCAGTAATCTAGCTGATATGTAACAAAGGCATGGATGACTGTTTCTAAGTGCTGATGGGAAAGGAGGGGCTTTACCTTAGCCAGCTGTCTAAGGTGAAAGAAGCTCGACTTTACAACAGCGCTGATTTGCTGGTCCAATTTAAGATCACCCAAATGTCTTCGGTATACAACAAAAACAAGGTAATTGACATTGCAGTTCGAATACTTTTGGAGGGGACTGTATACATAACCTTTCCCAACACACTCACAATACAAACAGGTACAAATCTAAGTAAGAAGCAATGTTTTTCTGAGCTTCATTTCCCAGATAATGCCTTTTTCTTGAACGCTTCTTTTCTTTTGTGTACTCATTGTGTAGTATCTCATAGCTACTTCTATCTCATGCACTGAGCCACCAGCCTAACAACCAATCAGAGTGATCGTCACCACCACTCACCGATCATACTGCCGATTAACGGCTCATTCATTCAAATCTAAGAAGCACAATGAAACAAACATCTCTTAATTCTTCACAATTCTAAACATTTTTTACTTAGATTTGTTTCTGCTTGTGAGTGTGAGTGTGTTGGTCAAGGTTGGTACAGTATATGGGAGCCTTATTTCATGAAACCCTGACTGTGGATGATGGTATAATTTTCTCAGCCATGTTGATTGTGTGCTTAGGCGCGTACAGTAAGTAATAGGGATGTCACCATACGATAAGTATCGCAATATTGTGGGGAGGCAATATTCTGCTTTTGTGCATAACAGCATTCACAAGGAAATTGGCTTGGCCAGTCATGCGCTGCTATTGGCAATTAGCGTGGGTCTTAAACATAGGTGGCATGACATTAAACTGCACTAATAAACTAATCACCAGAGGAAACTGCACAAATAGAAAACAACTTGGACTTTTAAACAGATTTGCTGCTATTAGTATCGTGACATGACGACGACGATATATTGTGACAATTTTTAATATCGCAATATCACGATATTGCCGATATTGTAACATCCCTAGAAAGCAATAATCAGTAAATATCAAATGTTTCATTGCTATGGAAGGTTTATTTCATGTTGTGTTTAGCCCAATAGTATCAACACTTATTTAGATTGATGGTAAATTTATGGTGTCAGTGCATCCAAATTTCTCAGTGTAATGTGACCATGTGCAAGTGGCACTAAGGCAGAACTATTTATCTGCAAAACAGAATCAAATTTATAAAAACCTTCCCCAGCCTAGTCCGCCCACCACCCCTTCCCATCGGTAACCCCTGACACATCGCTGCTCTTGTTAAACGATTGTCATGTTGTCATTTGTTGCTACTGTAGGCGTCCGCATGCATCTGCAATCTTAAAACCACTCGCACACCATCTACTGTCACTGTAAGCTGATTTCCGAGCATCCAGACAGTATGATTTCGAGGATCAGTGAACCACAGATTATGAGGACTAATCCTCAAAGGCTATCTGTTTAGCGGAAAATTCTACTCTTAGCAGCTTTGAGGGTGAGTTGCCACAGAAATACAAATGAAGTCTGTGTCAATCAAAAGCTTAGGTCTAAAACGTAGCACTCAGAATCCGCATATGGTTATAAGGTATTCAAATCCAAATAAAAAGTTGCGATGCTGCTCATGCTTAATCTCTTTTGACATGGATACTTGTGAAAGATACCGAAAGCTCCTTTTTTAGCCGTCCATTTTCCTGCCCAGAGCAATGCAGTACCATATCGAAAATAGGGAAAATAATCACATCCTGTCCTGTATTTTTAATCTGTTTGTTCCTGCTGGGACCTTGATGCATGCAAAGACAGCAGCTGTGCTGACATTAAGTGTAACAAAAGAGCATTACAATATCTTTCTGACCACTTTTTTTTCTTCAGTGATCATTTATGATGCTCATGACCATGTGACCCACAGGCTTAGGCAAAGCTGTGAGGAAATGTGTGTGTTTTAGTACTATTTCATATCAAATCCTAACGGATCAGTTCTCCTACGTCCGCCTGATGAATTACGTAAGAATTCTATATGGATTTCGTCCAAGCATATATGGATTAAAGATGATCTGCTGCTGTCATCAGTGGATGCAACGAAACTGTATATTTGAAGATAGAGCTAGAGCTTCAATGTAAGTGTAATAAAAAAAAAAAAAATCTTTGGCATTGTCGAGATCAGACGCTGAAGTGGGCTACTGTAGAACTGCACTGCATTCCAATGAAAAAGTGTTTCTAATTGTACTTTGCAGTGCCCATGTGCTGAGAGCGTTCTGAGGAATTTTGCAGCCATCAATCAATCATGGTCATATCACAGATTAACGATGTTTGATAATCCTTAGTGTTTGTGTGAGCGTGTATGCGTGTGGGCGTGTGCGTGGGTGTGTGTGTGTAAAGGGTCATGGCATGATGAATGAAGTTCTCATTGGTAGACACAGTCATTGTTTGCGTATTTTTAAATGATTAATAATCTGCCAATGAAGCTTCACTTTGCGTCGCCGCTCTCATTCCTTGCCACTGATATCAATCTATTAAAGCTAGCGGCGTTCGAGTTTAACCTCAAATATTTAGCTTTAGCGTCGGACTCATCTGCTAGCTTCCATTACATGTACGTGAGTACTACTTTAACGGAGCCTACCTGCCGAACTATGGCAGCACATGAGTAAAACTGATGTAATTTCCCCCTCATCTAAGAAACAAAAGAATACGATGTTAGTTTAACACATTTTAATCATGTGCAGCCAAAGTAAATGTTAAAATTGAGTTAATTCAAAGGAATTTTTCTTCTGTGTGATCTGTGAAAAAAATCTGCCATTCCTCCATCTGTGCCTCTAATACAAGAAACTATTTTGCCCAAAGAAAAAGAACCAATCGGAGACAGAAGGTGTGAATTACGAGATGTCAACTATTTACTGACCTGTTACCTTGTTACCACAGAAAAGCACTTTACTGTATCTCTAATAGAGTGTTATTATCACACCAATATCGTATGGGTTTGATGTTTTATTTTTTTGCGTGGCCGCGGGTGGTGGGCCCATTTGTGTGAAGCATGTGCCCACGAGTCATGACAAATGAGTGACACCTTATAAGTCACACCTTCTGTCTCTGATTGGTTGTTTTTTCTCATGTGCGGTTGTTTCTTGTACATCTAATTAGAGGCACAAAATGGGGGCAGAGACGACTGATTTTTTTTCCACACCATATTTATTTATCATGTACTACGGTTAAGTTATAATGACTGTTTCAATGAATACGACTCAATTTGTGTTATGTGTTTCTTTTTATTGATAACTCTCCATTTAACTCATAAGGTGTATTTTTAAAGCAAGCCAGAGTACCCAGAGAAAACCCACACAAGCCCGCGGAGAACCTGCAATCTCCAGCCCAAAACTCTTATGAATTGATCGTTTGTGAGATTTTGCCATATCAGCATGATCCATCCATCATTTTTTATACCGCTTGTCCTCATCCTTAGGGATGAGCACTCTTTGGGTGAGAGGCAGCCTGAATCTGTCGTCAGCTAATCACAATATGAACTTGATTGGACCCTCGGACCCTGTAGGGTTTTTCCACATGGCTATTTGTATTTGGTAAGTATGTATACCTCCTTCTGCTTGTACCATTCTTATGTCTTTGTCCACTTTACGTGGGCCCTGTAAAAGCCAAGCCAAGGTGGCAATCAAGTGCAATATCAGTAGCATGTTATTTAACTGAATTTGGGACACACTGGTGTTGCGCGCTTGCCTGATTTAGCCGTTCAGAGTCGTGTTTGAGGGCAGCTTAGCCCCTGGGGGTTGAAGATGAAGGCACACTGCTGAGAGATGTCAAGTCTCTCTGGCCTCATTTACTGTGTGGTTGCAAACGCTGCTTTTTCACAGCGGCTCAAATGATTCTTACGTGGACCTGCATCTTGGATCAATTTATCTGTAATCACACTTCCTTTGTAGAAAATGTTTATAAATCAGGTTAACTCAAAATTGATTTTGTTAACTAGCGACCAGCATTTTCATTCAATTACCGTGGTTTAGAGTTCTTCACAACTTAGAGGAAGGTCTTTAGCAAGAATGAACACTGCATTTAAATGCACTGTTTTTACAAAAAAATGAAAAAGTAGCAGAGCCAATTGTTATTCGGATGTCAAAGTAGAGTACTATTTTTTTGACCTGCGCAAAACAGTTTTAGCCATTGAATGCACTGCTTGATTGATTTGTGACTACTCACAGAGTCTGCTCGAATTTAGGCATAGAGAGGTGAACTCATTTTAATTCTATCATCCTGTTAAAAATGGTAAACGAAAGAAAGAAAGAAGGTTATGGAAAGATTTTGAAAAATATTCTTGCTTTTATCGTTGATAGACTTTTTCCAGCAGTTTACATATTGGTGCGGCATTTAATACTGTAATGCAGCAGTGAAGCATACATGCACTTCAGATTTTGTTTTAGTTTAAAAAAAAAGGTCTCTGGATCGTTATAGAAACAGACATTACTTAAAGGATTCTTCCATATTCTTAATTTGTTTAATTTAAAGGAATATTGCAATTACCATAGAGTAGACTCAGACAATTGAAAACATTGAAACATCTTTCTGTGATGATCATGATCTCAGTTTGTCACCTTGGCTTCCTCCCACATTTAAAAAACCTTGCATTGTAGTTTAATTGAAGACTCTAACTTGTCCATAGCTTGTACTCCAACTCTTTCCCAAACCCATCTGAAATAAACTCCAGCTCACCACTGACCCGAATGAGGACAAGTGCAAAAGAATATTGAAGGACGGACATGAATGCAAAAGAAAATTGAAGGATGGACAATGGATGGATGGACAAAAAAACAGGGAGCCAAACACTTTCAGTATGACCTGTGTAAATTGTTGCAGTCTTTGTTGATAAACTAAAATAGCATCAATATTTTCTGTATAAACTGGTCTAGTATTACATACTAAACCACTTGATTCAAACAAAGCATTATCTGTTTACAGTCTTTTCTCCTAGGCTCTCAGTCTGGGAGAAGTTCAAATGCATGCAAATTGGTCTGTAGTATATGTACTTGTGGTTAGTACAGACCAAGAGAGCTGCCAGAAAGCTGTCCACCGTAAAGGTTAAACTCAATTTACTCGTATATCAAATTCATTTTCCTCACTGAAATGAATTGAAATGTCATTATTATGTATGTGACAGGCCTCCCCCACATTGTTACAGATTTTTAATAAAGAAAATGGTACTGTACTAAGTGTAAAATATGAAAATAAGAACATAATGTAACAGAAAAGAGAATATACATTTTTAAACTAGTTTTATAAAGTGTAATTAAGCCCCCCCCCCACGCACACACACACACACACACACACACACGCGCACACTGAAATGAACTTTTAGTGTGCTACTTCACTGTGACGCTTTACTACGTCACATCGAGGAGGGAGGGCAGACATCCTCATGACGCAAACGCGTGCGGATGATGGTAAGAAAATCCCACACTGGATGCAAGCAGGATTCAAATCCTTTGCCAACGTGACTTCCTATCAGGCAGTCATTTATGCCAGCGAGTGTCAAATAGAGGGGCCCCACATGCTGCAAAAGTGACACTTGGCGACGGGGACTCTGCGTGTTTCTTGCACTTTAATGGATACTTTTGGAAACAGTGGAAAGTTGGCGTCCTCACAATTGGATTCATTTGGGATATAGCCTCTGTTCTTTCACTTGTACCCATGAACTGGCCGCCACCTCCTCCTAGACAATGAAGACAACTCGCAGATGCAGGACTCTTCTGTCGGTGGGCTTGAACTTCTTTGCCTTGCTCTTCGCCATCACGGCTTTCATCACCACCTACTGGTGCGTGGGGACGCAGAGGGTGCCCAAGCCCAAGTGCAGCAAACTGCGGACCCACCAGTGCATCGACTACGGCGTCAACGAGACCGACCCAAACAAGGTGGTCTATAGCTGGGAGACCGGGGACGACCGCTTTCTCTTTCGACAGTTCCACACTGGAATCTGGTTCTCGTGTGAGGAGAACATCGACGATGAAAGTAAGATGCCCAGGTGTGTGTGTGCACGCGCGCGGTCCCGTGGCAAAGTTGTTGGGACTCGACTTGGCAGGGGCATGCATTTTTTCCCTCCAGCATTTACACCCATCGATCACCATCGAAATTTATTAAAACATCCTGTTTTCAGAAGTGCAAAAATGCACACTTGGAATTTAGAAAAGTAGAAGTCTAGATACTTGTGTAAAAACACTTTGATAAGTAGAAGAGCTGCTTTAAGAATAAAAGTAAAGTAAGCAAACATTTAAAAAGTCCATACTCTAAAATGCAGTAGCTAAATGATTATTTCAGTCCATTATACAGTATAATGTTCCCATAGTTTTGCTGACATGAACTGACGATAGGGTTGAACAATTAATCAAATTAAAATAAAGATCACAGTGTAGTAGAATGCAATTTTCAAATTGCAAAAGTTTTTAGGTTGAGACAAGACACAACAAATTTACCATGAATAATTCTTGGAGCTGACCAGTTTAAAAAATATGCCTTAAATAAGGACATAGATGAGGAATATCGTGTTTCTCTTCATCTTCATTATGCTACAGTATCTGGTTCACGTCCCTCCATGTCACAGATTTTTCTGTTTTTCCTTCTACTGTTAACTTTACCGCTTGTTTATATTGAGGTACAAAAAAAAAACAATAACACATAACAAATAACAAAGCCTATTTTGACAGTAGGAGTAGAAAGTACAGGTTAAAAATGTTAATGTATGGAATATAAGTAAAAAGTTGTCAGAAAGTGTAGTACTTTAGTACTAAAGTAACTACACATTCCTGAATAATCTACTCAAGTACAGCAATGAAGCACAGTCAACCCCACATACTCACAATTCTGCACCTGCACATTTGCGTATGCATGGATTTTTTTCTCCAATATTTTTTAAAATATATATGTTTAAATATTTTGGTTTTTTTCCCTTTTTTTCTCCTGAAATTCTTTCCTCACTTTCGCTCCATTTTTGGTGGTAAACATATATTGAATAATTACAACGCGTTTTGGAGAATGTTTTGATTTTTTTGAAAGAAAATAAATATTTTTTTTCCCCACCATTGCATTTCAGTGGGCTTCAGTTTTACAGTAATTTTTGCTTTTCACAGACTGGCCTGGTTTCTATCGCCTGCGAATAGACAGTAACACTTTAATATAGCCCACTATGTGGGCTGTATCAGAAAATCTGCCTTTATAATAATGATAATAACCTTAATGATAATAATAATAATCCTTACTTTTGACTGGCACAGTCAGGAAAGTATTCTTTTATTCAATATTGTAATTCCCATTGTAGTTTCCCAAATTGTATTGAGTCAAGGCACCCATTTTACATTGTAAAATTCTCACTGCACACCACCTGACAAAAGTCACAAAAAGTATGAATACTGAAATAATGAAGATCCCATCTTAATTGAATCACAAATGTACTTACTCTGTTTGAAACGTGGGTCTGTTTAATTGAACACAAAACTAATAAACTTGTGGGAAGCTTTGATTTCTTCTGTTGTATGAATGGCAACAGGTGGATACATACAGTAGGATTAGTGTACTTTCTGCTATCTAATGAAAGAACATTAAACTGTTCTGCCTGTCACTGGTATAAATGAAGAAAGATACTTTATATTTGTAATTCATTTTTTGACAAATGAAGTAAAATAGGTTCATTTCCTGTGGCTCCTCTGATGATCTCTTTAGACAGTTCCACACTGGAATCTGTTTCTCGTGTGAGGAGAACATCCAAGACCCCCTGGTTGGAAATCACTGTTGTAGCTTGGCTTCTTGTTTTTGCTTTGTTACTGTAGGGATGTTGATTGAAATGGAGAGGTTTTGGTAATATTTTCACCCAGTCTTATAGCTACATGTTTTTTGGGGATACACAACGATCATTTAACATTATCGTATTTGTAATGTCAGAATTGGTCATACAGATTGTATTAAACCTTGTTACATTCCTGCAAGTGTCGCTACTGGCGTGTCCTGTGGGTATTTCAATGAAGTTGTGTTTGTGTTTGTCACTTACATATGTACATTTGGAATTTGTCAATAACTAAAGGATACATTGGCAAGCATTTCATCAGCATATAATTGGGGCTCCATGGACCAAATGAACAGCTTGGAGGCATTTAAAAACTAAACTAGGTTATTCTGCAGGTCCAAAACTGTTTCCAATGAAGGTGGCAGCACTGATGAGCGTTCCACTTGAAATGATAACAATACCACAGTCACTATGTTTTCTCATCTACAGTATTTGTCACTCAGAGAATGAGTACGAAAAATAATTGAAACAACACACGTAGTCAAGTCAAATTTTTCTGTAAAATAATTTGTTGTATGTGTCCCCACTAGTCTAAACAGCATTCTGAATCTGATTAATATTGCATTTGTGGAATATGAAATGAGCAGCAAAATCCACCCGTTTTTTGTCCATCTCAGGGCATTTTCCATTGCTGTCGCCTGAAAATGACATCATAGTCATGGCTCAGCTGCTTCATTCATATTCCACAAGCACATTATGATGAATCAGAATACCTTGTTTGGACTAGTAGTGCTGCATCGAAGATATCATTGTAAAGAAAACTTTTGCTCTGACTTCCCTTTAAAGAACAAGAGAGAAGACGAGTGTGAAGCCAATATCAGCATTTAGAGGTCTTGACAAGCAAGGTCAAAGCTGCTCTCTGGCCAGATTACTCCTCTGTAGCTGGCACACTGCCTCTAAACCTAGAATAACAAGGGGGGTCCATTTTTTGGTGGAAACCATTGTAACATTAGTTTAGACCTGTGCTGCACTTAGTTACTTTGTGTTGCTCAGCAACAAAAACAACACATGAATTGAAATTAGTCCTGAGGGTATTGCTAAGACATGTCTATTTTATCAAGTGGCTGTACGATGGAGGGCGAGCTGAGACAGCTTGAGTTAATAAGGATTATGTAACAGAGGCCTTGATGAGTTTTTCCTCAAAACAGCTGTTGCCAGCTTCCGTCTACCTGATTAAAGTGTTCCTTTACAACAACTTCATCTGCATTGCTTTGTTTGCTCCACTCATGGCTTTACGTGTCATTGCAAAAAGGGTCTTTTTTTTTCTCTAAAATAGTGTATCAGCGGCTCAGTGTTTCTAGTCCTCTGCGAAGGGATTGTAACACAACGAGAGCAGAACCTGCTCTTATAGGTCTTGCCAATGAATGACCATCTGGTTTGAGTGACGACAAACCATATCCATTTTTGAATCAATAATCAAGTCAGTTTCCATATTACTAATGGAATGGTTTATTTAATTAGCCTCATATGTATTTATCTATCTATTTTTGTTTCAGGAATGTTTAATAAAAAGTCAACTTCTACCTATGTGCTTCATCCCAACAACAAAAGTTAATATTGTGATTCTCTGTGGTCCTAGGTGAGAGATGTCGCAGCTTCATTGATTTGGCTCCTGCATCAGAGAAAGGTGAGTGTTCTATCATGGATGTGAAATGTTACAAGCTCAAATATTTTAGTCTATTATTCCCTAAATTGTAATACAATTTTGCCTGCAGAAGTGTATCTGCACCCCCACCCCACCCCCCCTTGATTTTCAAATGATGCTTCAATTAAGTGGTTGCAGCATCCATTATTTAACTGTATGAATATTTATCTTAAGTCTAATAAAAAGGAAGGCCATTCATGCTGATCTAATGTTGAATCACTGACAAACTGACACAAATTGTACAAAAACACAACTTCCTATGTGCTAGGCTTCATTCGAAGTATCTGAGACAAAATTGAGCCTCTACTTGTTTAGCATTGAGTAAATAGTGTCTCCGTTACCCTTGAGGCACATCATGTCCTTTATTCCTGATGAATGAAATTTCCCTTTCCAATATGCTGTATGCTGTTTGTGAAGAAGAGACACTCTGGGACAAAACAATGACGCATTATGCATATGGATCAATCATGTCAAATTACTTTCCTCCAATGGGTGTTCAGTATATCTGTATTCTAATTGGTAGAGAAAATAAGCAAGAGACAACATTTATAAATGATCATGCTACATTTCATTTGGTTTAACCTAAGACTTTGGAAGTGTTGAAGGAGACTTTTAACATTGGTTGAGTTTAGTCATGATACATGATATATGAAGTACAATACAATAGAATATTGAAACATTCAAGCATAATTCAAAAGAGGATTCAAGGACAGAGTACTGTCATCCATGCTGTGACTTGATTTGCATAATCCTGACTGAAATGAGCAAATATGACACTGTCCATTATTTGCATTTCATCATAGTATCTTGTTTGTCAGGGATGCTGTGGCTGTCGCTGGTATCTGAGATGTTGTACATAGTCCTGCTGGTGGTGGGCTTCAGCCTCATGTGTTTGGAGCTTGTCCATTCCAGTAACATCATTGACGGACTCAAGCTCAATGCGTTCGCCGCTGTCTTCACTGTGCTCTCAGGTTGTCATCATGTATTTATATTTGCTTTGGCAAGCCTCGACTATTTGCAAATATATACAGAATTCAACAAGGTGTACAGTATATTATTGTCATTTGCTAAGGTGTACAACCGCACAGCATCATAATGACTGGCTTCATCTTGAACAGTGACCAAAAATTGGATGTCACAGTAAACTGCAAACTACAACCTCGTTAACAAGCAATGTTAAATGATTTGTCCGTAATCTTATCACGGAAGCTGTTCTATTGGATGACATTACATTTTATAACATGCTGCAGCAAATTCGGTGGAATTTGAAGAAAGAAACTCATATTAAAAGTTTAATTGTAGAGACAAGGCATTTGCCATACTCTAGCTGAGACTGTCATGTTAATGACTTAAGTAGTCAAAGTTAGAAAATGTTTCTAACCTCTTCCATTCGATTGCAGGTCTTCTGGGCATGGTGGCTCATGTGATGTACACTCAGGTCTTCCAGGTCACCGTCAGCCTGGGACCTCCTGATTGGAGGCCTTATAACTGGGACTATGGCTGGTCTTTTTGGTATGACTCAATATGCAAAACATTGTTATTGTTTGGCTTCTCTACATTAACAGATAACTTTTAGAAAAACCAACACAAAGAGGGATTCAAAATATTCCATGCAGCCACTTCAAATAGTCTCTTAGCTCCATTCTCACTTCGCCACAGCATCACTGTCACCACTAATGAAAAAATAAACGCCAAAGCTCTCATGTTATGCAGGATTAGGCTTTGGCGCCAAAGCCCCAATACAGGCGCGATTGGGATTGCATAAGGGGATGATATTTCACGCCTTACAATATGTGCAGTGTGGGAAAAATTAATATGCGAGTCGAAACAATTCTTGACCTTTTAGGAGCATCAGACCAACCGGAGCGTTCAGTACATGAAATGATGATTTGATTGTCTGACCTCAAACATGACCCGCTTTACTTGAGGAGAGCAGAGGGACTTAAAGGGATTGACACTAATCTAGGCAAGCACACTGTGACGATATTGGGAGGGGAATATTAAAATGCGATTTGGATTGAGCACTTGCCACTTTTTCAACAGAGGTTAAAACTGAAAGTGAGTCGCAGGTACTAACTCTTTGCCTGTGTGTGTGCGTGCGCGTGTGTGTGTGTGGGCGTGTGTGGGTGTGTGTGTCATATTATATTAGCATGGCCTGGGCGTCCTTCACCTGCTGCATGGGTGCATCGGTCACCACACTCAACTCCTACACAAAGACTGTCATCGAGTTCAGGCACAAACGCAAGACCTTTGAGCAGAGCATTCGCGAGGAACACGCAAGAGAGGCTTTTGAATATTTCCGAGAGCCGTCTGTGCACTCCATTTCTAAGTCTGTAGAGGTCTATTCCAGCCAGACCCTTAAGAGCGGCAGGAAAACACCCATACCGGCGGACTCCTTAGACCTGAGTGACATTCGGGCTTCACTGGGGGAAGAGCAGTGCTGAAATTGGCAGGACAGCTTGATTTGAGGTTGCTTGGCGGCTGGATGACGCCTAGTAGTCTTCATTTTGAGACAAGAGCACCAACGAACATTTCAGGCCAGACATTTAATAATCGCTGCCTTAATTTAATCTAGTCCCTGGAAGTGGGAGATGTTGAACAATCCAAACCAGCAGAGAACAAAAGTACTGACAGATGATGGTGTTGTTTTGTGAAATGTAGCTGTTAAAGAAAGTTGTATATTCCCATGATTCCAGTGAAGGTCACATATGTTTTTAGCCTTACTGAACATGTTGTGAAAGCACTGTATAAATAAAGTTGTGTTGACTTCTTCTATTAAAAAGTATATATAATTATTTGTATAATATATAATAATTATAACTTGTAAAATATAAGTATATCACTGAACATGACTGTCGAACCATGAAGAGATTTACAATGCTTTTCGATTTAAAATTAGAGCCACAAATACTTGCAGCTAATCTTGTGCCTACAGACAAAATTGTGCTGTTGTATATGATGTGGATTGTAAGTGTGTGGTATTTTTCTACAGGGTGTGATGGGAATCTGGGCGTTTACAATGGCAAATCTCTTACTTTGTCTTGCTTGTTGGTGATGGGCAATCACAACATTTTGACTGGAACATTATGTATGGCTAAAAGTCTGTCGAGTCATACACTCTGTGAATGATTTAAATTTCTTTGTACTGTTTCTGTTAAATGTATTCTGCTTCAATTTGAAGACAATCAATTCTATGCTCGAAAATGTATAATTATAAAAATTGGTTTCAACAAACAGTAATGCTAATTATTAGACCAAGTTTGAAAACATTAGCAGAAATACAGTATGTCAGTAAATGGCTTTTATAAATGGATGAAAATTATTTTAATCTTCTTATGTATGTGTATAAATTGGGGGTTGGGTATCTTCTCTCTGTCACATCCTTGACAATCTAGAGAAAACACTTCAACCATGGTTTTTGCAACTCAAAAAAGTATTTACCTTATGTCTGTCATAGAATTCCCCATGTACTGCTCATCCTCCTTAGGTTCATGGGCTACTGGAGCCATATACCATCTGACATTCATGTTTCTGGAACGTGGGCGGAAGCGGAAATAGTCGGAGAAAGGGAAGAATATGCAAATTCCACATAGAGATGCTCCAACTATAATTGTTGAGGTATATTATTCCACCGTATGGCTACATCAATTAAAATAAAATCTCTCTCTCTCTCTCTCTCTCTCTCTCTCTCTCTCTCTCTCTCTCTTTCTCTCTCTCTGTCTCTCTATATATATGTATATATATATATATATGTATATGTATAAAAAAATCTCCCCGTGCCTGCGTGGGTTTTCTCCGGGCACTCGGGTTTCCTCCCACATTCCGAAAACATGCATGGTAGGTTGATTGGACACTCGAAATTGCCCCTAGGTGTGATTGTGAGCGCGGATATTTGTTTGTCTCTATGTGCCCTGCGATTGGCTGGCAACCGGTTCAGGGTGTCCCCCGCCTACTCCCCGATGACAGCTGGGATAGGCTCCAGCACGCCCGCGACCCTTGTGAGGAGAAGCGGTATAGGTAATGGATGGATAATGGATATATATATATATATATATATATATATATATATATAAAATTATATTCTGCTACCTACCAGAAAATCCTGAGGGAGAATATTTTGCCATCAGTTTGAGGCCTCAAGCTGAACCGCATTTGGGTTCAATGATCAAAAACACATCAGTTAGTCAACTTCTGAATGGCTTAGATGACAAAATGAAGATTTTGGGGTGGCCAAGTTAAAGTCCAGACTTCAATCTGATTGAAATGCTTTGTGACATAGCCTTTAAAAAGCCGTTCAATGCTCAGAAAACCTCCAGTGTTGCTGCATTAAAGCATGTCTGCAAGGAAGAGTGGGCCGAAATATCTCCACAGAGATGTCAAAGGCTCATTGCCAGTTATGGAAAAGGCTTGATTTCGGTTCTTGGTGCTGCTGTGGGTGGCCCAACCAGTTGTTATGTTTAGGGGACAATCACTTTTTCACACAGGGCCATATACAGTAGGTTCAGACTTTTTTTTTTCTCCCTTAATTTTAACAATAAAAACCTTTATTGAAAAACTGCATTTTGTGTTTACTTGTGTTATTTCTGTCCAATACTTAAAATAGTTTGAAGATGGAAAACATTTAAGTGTGACAAACATGAAAGAAAAAAAAAACTCTGCAAGGGGGCAAACACATTTTCACACCACTGTATATATAGAAGCAAAGCTACGCTCTCACAAAAAATACTCACATACTTGATAGTTTATATAAATTGTTGCATAGGTTGTTTTGATGAAAATAAAATTATTTGGATGACAAATTCTGATATAACTTATCTGAATAACAACCTCATATTTACTTTCAAACCTTTCGTTTAGTAGCCGTCGTCATACTCATTCTGTACTTGTTGCCGGGCTAACATAGCTTGTATGAGAGCACTGGAACTAGCAGGAGGTCGATTTTGAGGGATAACAGGGCCCCATTGAAGGGCCTCATCTCTTTCTGCTCTCTGCCTTGCTTGCATGGCTTGTATCATAGCATTTGAAAAGGAAGATGGCAAGCCATCTCTTTCTGATGCTGCATCATCTTCTTGTTCTTGACTTTCTTGCCTTGCCTGAATTAGAGCCATGGATCTGTCGTGAGGGTTTTCAGGAAATTCTGTTGTACTGCAGTACACATCTCTTTCATTATCTTCACCCACGTGCCTGGCAGGCATCCCGAGTGTGAAGGACGACTGGTGGATTGGGTAACGTTCTTCCATTTGCTCCTGAGATCTCTGATGGGTCATCATGGTTACAGCCTCAGTAGTGGAGGTATCGAAGGGAAGCGGTACACCACTGGGGAAGTGCCTCTCATCTTTTTGAAGTCCTTGGTGAATAAGTAAATCCGCAACCGTGGTGTTTGAGTGGGATTGACCACCCGTTGAACTGTCATCCAAGTTTCGTTTGGGGATCTGAAAAACAGACATATATTTTATAAAACAAAGTGAGGTTAGCAAAGGATCATGTAGAAAGATACCTTCGTTTGATTCTTCTGTTTGTGCTTCTTCTTAGATTGAGCTTTCTGGAGGTTCTGTAGTTTCTCCAACAAGAAGGACTTGTCTTTCCCCTCCTGGTGAGAAAAGCCCAAAATAGGAAAGGGGATAAAGCTAAAATTTCGACTAAAAGATGCACAAATAAAACACTCACATCAACGTTTAAGTCATACTCACATTAGCAATTTGCAGTCTTAGTCGACCAATAAGGTACTTGCGGCCCTGAGAGACTTGCCAGAAGATATAAATGATGATTCTGATGAGAAAAGCATGACAGTCAAGTAGAATAGGGGGAAAAAACAATACTGGTATATTAACATACCGGTAGAGTATAGTTTTTTTTTAACCATTACTGTATTCACCAAATTATTAACTGTGAAATGTTACACTCCACTACAGCTATTAAATGGAATTTGAAATTGAACTTTTCAGCAAAAACGTCACTGTATGATTTGAACATCTACACTGAAGAACCTTGTGTCAAGAGGAGTTAATATTGTTAATTAGGTTGCTGTACACATGAATGCACTGTGATGTTGTCTTTTTTAATTAGGGATTTAGATACATACAATATTGCAAGAGTAAGACACACATTATGCAACTGCAGCGCACTTACAAGATTATGAGAGTGCCGAGGAAGTAAACAATTTCACTTCTGATGACATTTTCATAGATCCAGATGGCCCCATGAGAACCAGGGATGTTTTCCATACCATCAATCCAGATTCCAACCACACTGAAGGTGTTGTTTAGGCCCCGAAAAGGGCCACACTGCTGAGAGGGAGTAAGTCTACAGAGAATGTGAAAATGAAAATCTAAGGACTCGATTTTACCAAAAAGAACGTTCACTTGTTGAAAAATCTGGACTTCTGATGAGACTATTTTCAATTTACACTTTTAAGCACACCATTTTTAAAGGGTCTACTGTAAAAGGGCCATACCGCCATGCAGTGTAGGCAACGATTGACAGGGCTCCCACAAAGAAAGGGAAGAAGAGGAGCGCGATGAAGATGGTTTGCATCTGAGCTGCTCTGCCCGTCCGCCGTGGAGGCTGACAGTTGTGAGTCAGGCTGACCTGGTGACAAACATATACAGCATATTGTACATATCCCCATGCCATCAATTAAATTTTTTTTCCACGCGATAATGGAAAACATGAGGGGTCTTTAATATTCAGAGGTTTGGATAGCGTTATTTCAAAGGCCATTCAATGTACATGAAAGATTCAGCAATGCCACAGGCACGGTCAACCAGGGTCCAATTACTGATCCGCTTGAGTTCATTTTTGTGTGCCATTTATTGACCTCACCACAAAATGGGTTCTTGCTCAGAGACCATGCTTTGCATATGCAATAAGGTAAGACAAAGGAGTTGAAAGAAACACCAATGGTCTTGTGTCTGGAAATACGTCGGGGGAAAAAAACTGTCCAAATATTTACCTTTTTGATGAAAAACAGGACAAAAAACTTGACTATCTGAATGGCAGGCAACAGTGGCGAGAAGTAGATCCCGATCCTACAGTGAGAAAAACAACGAACACCTTATCACAGCATCTTAATAGATCTTTAAGAAGTCAACCCAAACATATTTTTTTCAGGAATATGTTCTCTGCGGGCCCACTAATTGAAACAAGGCATTCTGATAAATATTGCGTTTGTGGAATAAGAGTTAATCCACTCGTCATTAGCCATCTCCGGGGGCGGCCATTTTGTCACTTCTGTCGACTGAAAATGACATCACGGCTGACCTGTTTTCTGAAGCTGAGCCGTGATTGGTCGTTACCTGAGCCCTGAGCAGTTGTGATGACATTTTCAGTTGACAGAAGTGACAAAATGGCCACGGCCTGAGATGGCTACAAAGGGGTGGATTTTGCTGCTTAACTCATATTCCACAAACGCTATATTAATTAGAATGCCGTGTTTCAACTAGTGGGCCTGCTGGGATCATATTCTTGAAAAAAATGTGTTTGGGTTGATTTCCGCTTTAAGATCTTAATAAAAATGCAGCGTCATTTATACTTTGAGGTTATGAATTAATCACAATAAAGTGTTTCACCAGACTAGAGTCTGTGCATAGATGAGTTCAAGGACATTTCTGGCAACGTCAAACTCCGGAACCCCGAGACGTGGTAGGAATTTTGTTCCAATCAAACTGAAATAGATCACAGAAATACATAAAAGTCCCATCTGAGGTCTAATTTAAACATTCCTAAAACAGCATAACTCACTTGCTGAGAAGTTCTCCAAAGAAGGATCCCAACATGAGAAAGAAAAAGTCAAAGATGACTAAGCGGTACAATGCCTGTCCGACCATGGACTCCCAACACTGTGGAAAAAAACATCACAAGGGTAAAGGAAGACTATGTGTAACTGATTAAATTAATGCTCACAAGGGTTTATGCTCAACATACCGAAAACTTCTGAGCCACCATATTCATCCAGTAGTAGCATAAAACACCCAGAATAAACATCTTGAGTAAAACATTCCTGGAACCAGAAAAAAAAACAAAAAAAAAAACAGAAGTAACACAATTAGATATTATGTACATAAATCAGAATAAGAAGAGGCAGAGCTATCTACGGGCATCAATAACATTTCATTTCTTGATCCTACATCTACAGAGCTATGAAAAAGTATTTACCCTCTTTTCTTTTATTATAATTATTATATTTTCCCACAGTTTCCCACTTTGACGTTTAAAATCATTCAATAAATGCAAATATCAGACATAGCTAATCCAAGTAAACACCAAATGCAGATTTTAAATTATGACTTTAAAGAAAAAAAACTTTTCAAAGGTACCTGGCCCTGTGTGGAAAAAGTACTTGCCTCCCTTGTCAAAATAGGAATTAACTGTGGCTCATCACATTTTTGGGAAAGCTGGGTTAAATTTGATTGACCACACCCAAGCCCGATTACCTCCAGATCTGTTAAAACCAGAAATAACTTAAATAGAACCTGTCTAACAAAATGAAGATGACCAAAATATCCCAGAAAGCTGCAACACAATGTTACATTCCAAACATATTCAAGAAGAGATGACAAACAAAGTAACAGACATCTATCAGAATGGAAAGGGTTACAAAGCCATTTCTGAAGCTTTTGGAATCCAGCGAACCACGGTGAAAGCTCATCCATCCAGGCATCCATCCATCCATCCATTATCTACCGCATATCCCAGGTCGGATCGCAGAGGCAGCAGCTTCAGCAGGGAAGCCCAGACTTCCCTCTCCCCAGCCACATTTTCCAGCTCTTCCGGAGAGATCCCAAGGTGTTCCCAGGCCAGCCGGGAGACATAGTCTCCCCAGTGTGTCCTGGGTCATCCCCAGGGCCTCATACCGGTAGGACATGCCCGGAACACCTCACCAGGGAGGCGTCCAGGAGGCATCCTAATCAGACGCCCGAGCCACCTCATCTGGCTCCTCTCAACATGGAAGAGCAGCGGCTCGAGTCCCTCCCGGATGACCGAGCTTCCCATCTCTAAGGGAGAGCCCGGACAACCTGCGGAAGAAACCCATTTCGGCCACTTCCGGGATCTTGCTCTTTCGGTCACAATCCACAGCTCGTGACCATTCGACATGGTCACAACGGCCTGGGATCCTTCTCACAACCTCTGTGTTGGGAAATTACAACTCTACCACTTAGGCATGCCATTCCATAGGACTACATTTCCCATGATTCGTAGACATGGAAGCAAGAAGTAGTTCTAGTTCCAGTGTGACAAAAACATGTACGCCTGCTTAACGATTAGAAGTGTGAAAGTAACTAGGAAGGAATTTGAATTAAAGACAACAAATACAATACATGAGGTGCACGGTCTTACAAGGCGCACTGTCGATTTTGGAGAAAATTAAAGGATTTTAAGTGTGCTTTATGGTCCAAAAAATAGGGTACGTGGTATAAAATGGATTGATGGATATATATAAGATGGTGGCACGGTGGTCGACTGGTTAGCACGTCCGCCTCACAGTTCAGAGGTCGTGGGTTCGATCCCGGCTCCGGCCTCCCTGTGTGGAGTTTGAATGTTCTCCCCGTGCCTGCGTGGGTTTTCTCCGGGTACTCCGGTTTCCTCCCACATTCCAAAAACATGCAAGGTAATTGATTGGACTCTCTAAATTGCCCCTAGGTGTGATTGTGAGTGCGGATGTTTGTCTCTGTGTGCCCTGCGATTGGCTGGCAACCAATTCAGGGTGTCCCCCGCCCACTGCCCGAAGACAGCTGGGATAGGCTCCAGCACGCCCCGCGACCCATGTGAGGATAAGCGTTATCGACAATGGATGGATGGATAGATATATAAGATAACCTTTATCACTCCCATGCTGGGAAAATTTGCAAATATTACTATGCTTATGATGCATCAGCTTGCTGAGAGATACAAAGCCTCTGTCAGACCTGAGCAGCAGAGTGTAGATCTGTCTGCGTTGACTGGAATATTGCTCAAACTTGTTGAAAAGAGAATAGAAGAGGGGGACCACCAGGTTCATCAAGGAGACCACAAAGGGGACAAGGAGAGTCTCTGCCTCTTGAAGCAAGGACCAGTTTGAAGCATCTGTTGTGTTCTGCAAAGATAGAGGGCACTTAAGTGGTTGTTGACTAACAATAGAGTATGGGTAATTAAAAGGAATTCTTTGCACCCCTTTTTATATTGAAGGCCATGCTGACAGGATTTTATTGCGCTATACAAGAATATGACTGCTACATAAAAAATGGATGTGTAGTAGGGGGAATTTTTTTTTATTATTGTGCCGATGTATAACTTTAACATAAAACAAAATACTTAAAAAATATATATTTTAAAATGGTTTCTTTTCATCTTATTACTTACTATGACAACAACAGAAGTCGGTGAGAGGCACTGTGTTGATCAACTTTTTGCTTTCTAGTCAGGGAAACGGATGATGGAGGAAAGGAAACTATGTGGAGTGGACACGTTACACATCTGCTGAGGAAGAACCCATTTAAATTTGGTGCACAGCTAGGTGAAAATCCAGCGGGAATAATTTATTTTCTCTATTCACTATTTGAATCATGACTGAACCTTCCGACCCACAATGCTCCAAACACATAACTATTCTGAATATCTTACATTATTCGCCAAGAACCAGTGTGCAGTGCCTTAATAACAAATGGACAAACAAACACACATACAGCACTCCAATTTTTTTATTTTGTTAGAATGACTCATTTTATGTCTTCCCCATTATGTCACAATAGAATCATTTACCCTCCATCCATAATCTATACCGCTTCTCCTCACAAGGGTCGCGGGTGTGCTGGGACCTATCCCAGCTGTCTTCGGGCAGTAGACAGGGGACACCCTGAATTGGTTGCCAGCCAATCACAGGGCATACAGAGACAAACAAACATCCGCACTCACACCTAGGGGCAATTCAGAGTGTCCAATCAACCTACCAAGCATGTTTTTGGAATGTGGGAGGAAACCGCAGTACCCGGAGAAAACCCACGCAGGCACGGGGAGAACATGCAAACCCCACACAGGGAAGCCGGAGCCGGGATCGAAGCCACGACCTCTAAACTGTGAGGCGAACGTGCTAACCAGTCGACTACCGTGCCGCCGGAATCATTTACCTATTCCAGGAATAAATGGTACCGCACATCTTACGTCACCTTCCATTAATCACGCTTTATTGAGCGCTTTCCTGGTGTTAGTCATGCTATCGTTTGATTTGAGTACCTGCTGTTCGTACTGGCAGAGAAAATAGATGCTGGCTGCACAGCCAACAGCCAGGCCAGTGGAGAGAAGCCACGAGCCCAGATGAATCCCAATTTGCTTGAGCTTTTCAGTGAGGGTTAGCAGATCTCCTTGGGCCTTCTCTGACATTGACTCCTGGAAGGATACCAGAGGTTAGTTAGCAATTGGTCTCAAAAGATAGTGAGACATGGAATCTGAAAGATGAAGCACATTGCAGTGTCTTTCTGATAGACATTTATAGATCATACACCAATTATGTAGCAAAAATACTAAGCTGATGGAAAAATGGGGGATGCAGTGATACTGCTGCTGCTGATGATGATGATGGATTTTAAATAAAGGGAATAGCATCACTCTTTTCCCAGCCAAGTCTCATGTTAAATTAAGAATTCATCATCAAGCTCTGGACAGTAAAGCAATGGCACTACAGTTATTGGACTTCTAAGCAACAATGACAAAAATGCCTGAGGTGAGAGACATTTTTGTTTAGTTCCTTAATCCAGGGGCGTTACACCCGTGGGCATGCAGGTATTGCAACACGCACAATTTTCCTGCTGTCTTGCTGCGGACATTCCCAGTTATCCTTGCTCTCCTCATCCCTGAACCCAATGGAGGAAGGAAGTAATGGAAAATTGAGTGCATTGCTTTACAAAGCCTCACATTCACCCATCCATGCACACAGTCGTACACCAATGGGCAGCTGCTGCCATGCAAGATGCTGCCAGACCAAATGAGGGTTCGGTCACTTGCTCAAGGATACTTTGGCAGCAGACAGTTGGAGCCTGGATTCGAACAGGTAAACCTTCAGTCCCTGGACAACCTATTCTGCTAACTGAGCCACAGCTGCCCAAAAAGATGTCACACAAGCTATTCTTCCATACAGTATCTTCTCATATTGAGAGGTTTTGTAGGGCAGCATTTACCTTTAGCTGTACTCTGAGGTTGTTTTTGCGCTGTCTCACGGCTCTCTCATTGATGATGTTAAAATCCCAGCTGCACAAAAGCTGCCATGCACTGTTTGAAACTTGATCCACAAGCATGTAGTTTGTCTTGAAGGAGTTTGCCATGCTGTAGGGGACAAAAGAAAGATTTACATAGAGGTATGTATGTACTTTAAAGCCTCAAATGTTTACAACAAATACATTATGGAAACTAGACTCACCTTGTGATTAGTGCAATGCCGCACAACACCATATAAATGACAATCGTGAAAAAGTAGGCTAGCTGCATGTTGTATTCCACCAGATGCACAAGGGTTTCATTGCTGTAACCACCGTAGTACATGACAGTGTAGTTGAAGTAACCCTGATGGAGGTGAAACACATTACCTGTTCTTTCTTGATCGCAACAAAAATGATTTCATGATTAATTACGTTTTAATTAACTGATTTAAAAAAGTTCAGCGTTGTAGAACAGTATGCAAAATAAGACAGTCTAAAATAAAATACAAAAAAGTAGCTCACACTGTGTGACAACCATGACAGTTTTCTGAGTGTTTTTTGGCTGCACTTACAGCTCCAGTAAGAATCTCCAGTCCTCTGAAGCCGACATTTGGAGGTAAGTTGGGGGAAATATCATAAACCAGCAACGGGATGGTGATGAAGCCAAAGTTAACCAGGAAGGAGAATATGTTGAACATGAGCAACCACTTGAGAAATATAAAGTAGGTGAGCACACTGGTGCCGAACTTGCCACCTATCTCTTTCATGATGCCTTGCCACAGTTCCAAGGTCTGCCTAGCCGACCGGATACTGTAGCCGCACCTGCGAAGAAACTGCAAAAACACACACCGTAATAAGACACGGAAGGCACTGCACATAATCAAAAGGCGCGCTTCAAGATGATGAAGCGTTTGAGGGAGTATTACGATCTTACAGAAACTCACCAGTGATGCTCTTTCCGAACAGTCTGCAAAACAAGTGAACTGACGAGACTTAGACTCAAAAGCCAGCACTTCACTCCTGTGAAGGTCAGTAAAAAACATCAGTTTGTGTGACTGTCAATTTGCATTGATAAAAATACAGGACAGCTTGCACAGTTTTCTGTAATTCTATAATTGGCTGGAGAGAATACATGTATTCCTTCCTGCTTTTAGTTTCAGTATAGACCTTATAATAACGGCAACCCATTGAAGTACAATGAATTGTATTGTACATGGCGAATATGAGCCTTTTAGTCACCTTATATGTTTTTTCTCTTCAAAGCTCATCGGCAGGTCCCTTATGGCCTTGATTCTGTCTCGTGTTGACAAGGCTACAAGTTCTTGGACCAGAATCTGCTCTTCTGTTACACAGGAAAGGACAGACAAGCACTGTTTTTATTTATCTTGAAGTTGCAATTGTAAAGGAATATTATCAGGTGTCACTGATCTGAACTACTAATTCATCCTTTAAATGCCTTTGAGTCTTACCATCTTCCATCTCATTCTTGATGACCTCCTCAGTGAATGCGATCTGAGCAGGATCATGGCTAGGAAACATGTTCATCCTTAATCCGGCTCCCCTCCATCTCATAGTCATTGTGCCTGAAAGATCGATTGAAGCAAAACAAGTATTACAATGCTTGTAGATAAAAATGTTCTCCTTGACATATGGAATTGAACGTTACTGTACTGCTACACTAAATTGCTGTCAGGGGGCTCCATTATGTTGCAGGGCTGCTTTGTTACGTCCAACACATGGTGTCCAAAGGGATATAAATCCTGACCTTGGCTACCCCAGTTTCCACCATTAGGTTTGTCGATTCGTGCATGGCACAAGATATTTATCAAGACAGGGACAGTGTTGGAAAAAGGGAGGAGTGGACAACAGATGGACTTTAAGGACTTGGGCTTTGGTGTCAGAGGACACGGGTTCAAGTCCAACTACAGACAAAAATGCAAGAAACATGGCAACTACGAGTTGTTGGAGAGGTTCTAGAATGCTTGCGGGCTACTGTCCGAGGTGACTGAGGTGTCCTTGAGCTTGGCATCGTCCTATAGCGCAAGTGGTACAGCACTCTTTGCGCACCACTTTCAGCCTGGGTTAGGGTCAGGGTCTCTCCTTGCATGCCTGCATGAGTGTGGTGTGGTTCTATGTGTGGTAAGCAACACAATCAGAGTGTGAGTTGAATTTACCCTTGAGGGACGCACAAAAAAATAAAAACATAATACAGAATAAGATGTATAGAAAATTGATGGATGAAACAAACATCAGTATCTATTCCTCATTTTTGTATTAAGTTCCACAGATTTGTCTTTTCTATCACTTTGTGTTAACTTATAATGTGACGTTATGAACATCATGTATGTGTGTGTATGTGTGTGAGTGTAGGTGCGTGCGCGCGACCATGCGCGTGACTGTGTGTTTAGAGAGAATTAGTGTAGATAGAGATACAGTAGAAACCACATTTATTATACCATTGGGAGAAAATGGTTTAACCATTACCTGATGATGTAGAAGGAAGTCTGATAGGTGGCAATTGATCATACCGCAAGTCACGCTCTATTTGGAATGGACTGTGATCTGCATTACAATGAGTGAGTAGGTATAACATTAGGTGTGATTATAATATTCTGTGCTTTAACACTAGATCAAGCCTCACTCACTGAAGTCATGCTGGATTACAGAGCTTTCTTGGCGTCTTGACTGGAGTTCCATAGGAATACTTTCTGTTCCCCTCCAGCCCTCCTCCTGCCAGCCCCCCCAGGGTGCTCTCTCTAAAGTATCATCACCATTGCTTTGACCAATCTCGGAGTCATAGGTTTCCTCCCTGTCCTTGCACCAGTCCTGTTCTTGCCGGACATAGGGGTTAGTGTGCTGCGGTTTTCTGGAGGACCTAAATATGACACAGAATAAACAATGGAAAATATGAAATGTTTATATTCAACAGGTTGTGCTATGCAATTCATAAGAATTGATCTGACAGTTCAAAGGTGACAATTCCATTTAAAAGTCATGATGTGATTATTATCTGGAATCAGAACACTTTCAACTGCAATCAGGTTCAAAGGTTCAGTAATGGCCTCATCTATTTTCAGAGACACACTGTATTACAGTTTGACAATTTTCCGGAATTCTGAGGGTTTATGATTTCCCAAGTAAAGCATTTTATTGAGCAAAGATAAACTCCAATATCCTCTTAAAGAATTTTGAGCACACCCAATTACTGTATACACTCATGCGTAAATATTACATAATCACGTCACAAATAAATGGCGACCCAAAGTAAAAGAGTAAAAAGCATAAATGATGGAGTGATACTGCATTGTACCACACACCTATCAATTTCCAGAGTCTCGCTGTCATGGTAGGCAGGGTTGAGAAGTCCTCCGTTGCTGTAACTTGACATGAGGGTCTTCAAATTGTTGATTCTTTAACTCAATGATAGAGAATGTTAAATTAAATTCTGTTCCAGTCCTGTTCTAGTAAGCCAAACATTCAGTACATGATTAATATATTGTATCTTGGGTTGTTGCTTATGAGGCTAAGTCCATTTGAGGCTACATTATAAGTTTGAAGCGACATTCACATTTGTGAGAGAAGTGTGTCATTTAATCTGCCTGCCCGTTCCCGTTGGCTCATCATTAATTTATAAAATAGGTCAGAGCGATTCCGAACAAGGGTGCATACTGTGAGGGATAATCAGGGGTCCTACTAATTATCAAATTTTTGATATGTGTGTAAATTATTATTTCTCAATTACAAATGTATCTTTGTTCACCTATCAATGCTAGGAAGTACATATAGTGAAAGGCAGAGCAATTCGTTCCATTCGTTCTTCCATTAGATGGCTGAAAGTGCAATAAACCTGTGTACCCACCAGTTGCCATTAATACAAAAGAATAAGTCATGGCTTTTCGCAAGTATATTAGCTTTTTGTTCAATTAAAAATGCCAAGCGTTCAAACTGAATAAGTCAGTTTGTGAGTAAATTGTGAGAAGATCCTCATTATTTCAGTGCCCATTTGTGTTCATTGGTGTGAATTTAGGTTTTTTCTTAATTTCAAATGGGTACCTTGACTGAGTAAAGGTCGGGAAACATGAACTGGAGGGTTCCAGCATGCAAATACTGCTGAAACAACAAGATTACTTAGTAATGTTATATACATAATTCAGCAGAATAAGTCCCGAAAATTAAAACTTTAGAACACTACATAATAACAGTAGCCTGTTGAAAAGAAAATGTGAATGTAGTGTTGAATTACATATACAGTATAACATGTCAAGGAGATACATACATTGAGTAACTACGGCAAGGCCGGCTTACCTGGTGATTGTGTGGAAATTGAAACAAATCCACGAGAAGTGAAGCCTGATTCAAAATAACAAAAACAAAAAAAAGACCTAGAAGTCCATGCCAATCAGACTAAAAGACTAAAGACACCTCTGTGTCCAATAACAACCATCACAAAAGTGAGTAACCAGGAAGTGTGTACTGGAAGTCATAAAGGTAAAAGTCCATTGTCATTGCAAGACTAGGTGGGTCTCAGGTGGACAATGTTTGTTGTGAACAAATAATAAATTCCAAAGATATAATTTATTTAACATCCTTATTAGGACCCTCAGGCAGATGTATTTTGATATGCAGACCTGCACGTTGCTCTTACACATACAAAAATAATGAAAATATGTAGATAGTGTAATTGTATCCAGATTATGTCAGTATATTAAAATGGCAACAGATACTGTTATTCATTGGGACCAAATATGATCAACAATTTAGTTTGGATTTCAAAGGTGCACCACGCTGTCGATGACTTTTGTGAGATGTTATTTTATTTTACGCTTTATTTCTCTTTGGCTTTCAGTAGAAAATCATCCTACTATTGGCCACCCTGTAGGGCACAGTGCAATTAACATTTGTAGAATTTAAATCCAAAAATGATGATTAAATGATATTTGAAAGTTCTGCCCATTTTAAGTGTATGTTGAGTTCGCAATTTACGAACTTTTATTGTGTCCATGAATGAAGCATTTTAGGGTCCACACAATTGACCGAAGCTGCGTATTTTTATTTTTAATTTTTATTTTTTATTTTATTTATACTACCGATTCTTAATCTGATGGATGAAGTCGTATAGAAAAAGAAAATGCAAATAAAAATAAAATAAGTCCATGAAATAAACACTTGTGGGAGTGTTCAAGAGTTCAGGAAGTTGCCGCTACCACTGCAAATAATGTTTTCAATAGAAGACTGAAGCGTCAACAAGTAACAGCAGTTGAGGCTAACAGCTTTATAATTGTCTCACATAATACTGTTCAATATATAACCGATTTTCTACACCAGAAAAGCACGCGATGGATGCTGATTCAGGTAAAAGTTGCGTAACTTGTGCCTGTCTTTACCTGTCGCGATCGTCACTCCATGTTTAGTTAACTCTTCAGCTAACCAGCTATTGCTATATGTAGAGTTGAAGAGAGATTAATTCGTCTCAAAAAATGTAAATGGATCATGTTTTACGACTACATACAAGTATTGAGATGCGCACTATCCAAACTAGATGCAGTTAACATTTTGTTCAGGTTCACGGGTTGGCTTGGGGAAAAAAGTAGTCATGTTTTCATTCGTTTCTTTGTGTCTGCTGCTGAAGTGACTAAAATCTGGTAGATTCGTCAAGTAGTTTCGACTTTTACTGTAATAGTGTACACTAGTCCTGATTTTCTTTTATTAAATCCCCGTGATTTAAGTACGATCGACGTCGCTGTACTCTGTGCTGGAGCAAGTCAATAGAATACAGAAGCAAATATTATCAATGCTAAAAGTAATATTTTGTAAAGAATTATTGTCTACTATAGCTCTTGTTATATGAACTTGACTGGTGTCTAGATATGCCTAATGTTGTGGCCGATTAGTAGCCTATAGTAGTACTCTTAACTACTGTACATCATTCTTACCCATACATAAGTTGCATAAGATATCAACTTTCAAATTAATATAAGTGTTTTATAGGGAATGAATGGAATCCCCTGGTGTTTTTGTGTGAAAGTAGTCAGATTTTTTTTTTTCTACAGAACTGGTACAAGATTAATACATTTCACAATCACTTTGAAAACAATATCACATTATATTAATTATTATTGTTGAATTTGTATATAATCAATATATAAATTGGATGGCTGATTTTTTTTTATTATAGTTTTTAATGTTGTTTTTTGTTTAAATTTTTGTACAGTACTTTAATTCAGCCGTGGTTGTTGTTTTTCAAGTGCTCTATAAATAAAGTTGAGTTAAGATGAGTTTATCTCACTGTCATGTATGTAATCAACAATTCTTATCAGCACATCATTCACATTCTTGTTTTTATTTTACAACATTTTGCAGTGTTCTACACTGATCGAAGTGGAAAAGTCACCAGTAACCCTCTGCTCGACCAGCTCCCCAGCTACCAGTCTCTGCTGTACCGCAGGAAGGCATCCAATACTGGCACCAAGAGAAGGAGCAGCTCTCGTGTTGGCTCCTCTGGAAGTGGGAAATGGACTCTGAGTACTAGACATGATGAGAAATACAAGAGCCAAGTGGAGCAGAGACCAACTAGAGAGCTTGCCCAGACCATGGCTGAGAAACGCAGAGACAAGTAAGAGCCGTTTATCCTCACCCCTCTCGTTATCCAATTAACTCAATGCTGTTCTCACATATTGTGTGATGGCATAGTGATCCTAATGTGTTTGACCGTGCTCGGTGTTAGAGTGCTACGCCTAGAAGAGAATGCAGACCTCAGCAGCTGGAGACAGTGGAGGCAAAGCACCCACAGGTATCTCCGCAGGCTGCAAGATGATGTCCACGAGTGGCTGACCGCCCTGCAGCTCTGGAGAGGTGACATCCACCTGATAGAGGGTGAGGGAGATGTTACCATTTGATCTCATAACCTATGTTCTCTCTAATTTTCCGTGCGTCTGAGCATTTACACAAAGTCCCTGAGCACACCTTGCAGTCCCTGAGCATTCCTTGCATGCACACAGTGGCCAAATCAGTATCATACCTGTCAAAACCTGAGATCATAACAAGTTACACGATGTAGGTATGTTAAAAAATTGATACCACCAATGATATATCAAGTATATATCAAAACAGAAGATATAATTGGATAGACATTTGCACCACTATTAAAATGAGCCTGAGTTTGTTAGAATTGGTTAAGGATCAAGGATTTTATGCCACTTTGTCGCGCATCCACCCAAATTGACTCCGTAAATCAATGTCAGTAAATGGGAAATTTGTAATAATCTTAATTGTCAATAAATTATGGCTTCAATATTTACTACTCTATATCCCAACATATATGAAGTGAAGAATGACATTTTCATCAACAATATGTGAATATCATCATCTTCACCATCATCATTCAAACGGCTTATCCTTACAAGGGTGGACGTGCTGGAGCCTACACTAGCTATACGTGAATATAGAAATGAGAATTTTCTCCATTTCACACTCTTTAGATTAGATGATGCTAAACATTACTATTCAAAGTCTTTGGTGGTAAATATTAGTAGGCTAACTTAAGATGTCAGATCATTGTAACACATTTAAAAAGCAGAACAAAGTGGCGTATATTACATAACTTACATTTTGTCAAAAATTAGCCAAAGTACAGTGGTGCGGGGGGCTCTGACTATGTTTCCCTTGGGCACCCAAATGACTAACTATCAAAGTGTGCTCATTCGCGTGTCGTGCAATGATGACGTGAAGAAGCACGGCGCTGCAACAACTCCCGTGAATTGCATGACATGGCCTGCAACACTTAATGCGGTAATATGCTTCAATTGTGAATAGATATTCTCACTCAAGCATTTTCCTTGCTCGGTATTGAGGAGATTAGTGAGGTGACGAATGGACAATCCTGGACAATGCCGCGTCTCCAATTGACATGTTGTTAAACACGTCGCGACTCTTTTTGTTCGTTTTCAACCTGTTTGAGCAACTTCACCCATGATTGTTTTTTTTTTTTTTTTTGATATCTCGATCCTGTAATAAACAAGCCACAGCTCAACGGTAGTCATATAATTAACAGAGATCAGTCAGGCACATCACCATTAATATCATTGTAAAGAAGCCGTGTATAACCTGAGACGAGGTCAAATTAACCTGGTGGGCGTCTTAGGCAAAGAACATGATTACACGACATGGTGCACATTTCAGTCTGAAATGCTCCCACACTTTCACCATTTTCTGTCTTTTTTAAGACATCAATCTTTGTATGAGCTGAATATGAAAATGCAAAATGCCAATATAGCTCCGGTTTGAATTTTTTAATATATTTGCTGTGCGCTGAGAGGGTAAGAGCAGTGGACAGCTTCAAGGGAGCATTTCTCAAAACCAGATACCCGTAAAAATATGCTCGGTGGGTACATTATGATTTTTTACAAGTATTGTTGATTGTTTTTCTTTCTCTCGTTTGTCTAGGAATGTTTGGCACAGGGATCCTGTCCTACTTTTCTTTCCTGCGCTTCCTTGTCATGCTCAACCTGATCATCTTCACCCTCATGTTCAGCTTCGTCTTGCTGCCCATCATCATTGCACCCAACGCGTCAGGGAACATCACCTACAACCAGAATGATGGTCAGAGAGTATTTCTTTATGTTGACAACCAAAGTGCACATTCATCATTTTGACTCCCTTCAACTCAGTTAGTGCTTGTTTTGTTGCACGTGTATGCCAGGTGTTCAGCTTAACATCTCACCTTGTTTGACAACAGGTGGTGTTTGCAGTGTTTATCCAAGCAGTGCTCGCCAAGGTCTTGTCATTTTTCACGAGCACATCACAGATCTTTTGTCTGGCGGAGTAAGTCTTTTTATCTTCAGCAAACAATAACACTGTACTGCGGGGGGCTTCACTCACCCTGTGTGCTTTTTCTGTAGGGTTTTCTTGAGCAAACCTATCTGTTTTACGGCTACTACAAAGTAGACAAAATCCACTTCCCCAGGACCACCTATAATTTGCCTCTGGCCTACCTGCTGGTCACGGTAGCATACCTCTTCCTCAGTCTTATCTGGATTGTTAAAAGGTGCTGAAAGGGTCTTTCAAGAGTTGTTTTGAAAAGCTTTCAGCGTTGCTGACTACAGAGGCCCCATTTCCCCAGGTCTGCCACCGGTTTCAAGCGTAACCTGGTTCAGGATGAAGACCGTTTCCAGAGTTTTTGCAATAAGATCTTCGCTGGCTGGGACTTTTGCATCACCAATGGAAATGCAGCAAAGCTCAAAAGAAGCAGTCTGCTTTACGAACTTAGGGTAATTTGGTCCAAAGTTTTTATTATTATTTAGTACTTAGTTACCATATATCTCTTTTGTTGAGACAGAAATTCTGAATTTTGTTCTGAATCTTCTCCCATTTTTTTGTTTTTGACTTACCTTTAGACAGATTTGGAGGAAGAAAGGATCAAACAGAAAATAGCAGATCGGACCCGTAAAGAGAAATGTCGCATTTATCTCATACGCTTGATCCTCAACCTATTTGTCATGGCTGTATTGGCTGCTTGCTTCTTCAGCATTTACATTGCCACCATTTTCTCCCAGAAAGCACAGATGGATGAGGTCAAGGTAAACACAATCTTCTTCACAATAAACATAAAACTGTTAGCCTATTAAAGCCATCCTGAGTCATTTTTTTTCTGATTTGCAGGTAAATTTCATTGTGGATCTCGTCCACGAGTACCTGCCATCAATTGTTATCACTTTGGCCAACTTCATCACTCCGCTCCTCTTCTCGGTCATCATCAACTATGAGGACTACTCGCCTGCTTTTGAGATCCGTTTTACTCTTATGAGGTGCATGCAACGTTATTTAATTACAATAAAATGTCTGTGGCAATGATAGCGATACTTAATCCCCAATCTTATGATATAAGTAACATTTAGCCATACCCACTTATCACCTAAGCTTTCTTGAGTGCCTTGAAAGGCACAATTTAAGTATATCTATTATTATTATTGTCATTGTGGTTTCATTTCTTCATTTTAAATGTTTCTATTTATTTATTTTTTTTACAATACCCAGATGTGTATTCATGCGACTGACCAGCATTGGAGTTTTGCTCTTCTCTCTCTGGTCCCAGATCACTAAGTGTAAAGAGGAGCCATGCATCTGCGGCTATAACCATTTGCGCTACTCAGTAAGTCACCTCATTCCAAAAGCATGACATCTAGCGAATGTGAAAAGCATGTAATTATCACTGTGCCCTAATACGGTGTCTTCCTACAGTGTTGGGAGACACGTATTGGCCAGGAAATGTACAAACTCACTATCTTTGACTTTATAATCATTGTGGCGGTCACCATCTTCGTGGAGTTTCCCCGAAAGTAGGTCCAAATCAGAATTCATGCCATTTCCTCAATTTGTGTTATACTCTATGTATTAAGTTGTGATACTTATGTTCTGCGTTTCCATCATCTGTGCTCTGGTCTGCCTTTTAAGGTATGGCTGCACGATATTGGAAAAACATGCAATATGGTTGTTGAATGTAGCCATATCGATATTATTGTGATATTTAACCTATGTACCTAAAGAAATATCGTTATTATTATCTACTGATTTTTTTTTTCATACAGCAAAATAAGCACGCTTAATGTATTTTGTATTTTAATTGTAATTTCGCTAGATAATGTTCACCATAGGATGGTGATGCACATTTAGATTTGCATCTAACTGGTCAAATTCAGATAAAAACGTACAATTTCATAAGAAAATTACCGGCATTGTATATCTTTGCGGTGTGAATATTGCATGGGCCAATATCGCGATGATATTGATTATCTTGTTTTAATATATTGTGCAGCCCTACTTTTAAGTCTCATAATGTCCAGTCCTTTCTTTGCTCAGGCTGATAGTCAAGTACTGCGACTGTGGCCTTGCTAAGTGGTGGGGTCAGCAGGAGTTTGCTATCCCTCAGAATGTTCTTGAGATTGTCTACGGCCAGACTATCTGCTGGATCGGCGCATTCTACTCCCCAATGCTGCCTGCCATTTGCACCATCAAGTACTTTTTTATCTTTTACATCAAAAAGGTAATTCCTTCTGCCCTGTTTTTTTTTTTTTTTTAATATGCGTAAACCTGACCATAAGTTCTTTATGTTGTGTTAATTATACTTTATCGTTTACCAGGTGTCACTGATGAAAAACTGTCGTCCAGCCACACGTCCATTCAGAGCCTCAAGTTCCAACTTTTTTTTTCTGGGTGTGCTATTGATTGGCTTGAGTTTGGCCTGCGTGCCTGTTATTGTTAGTGTGGCACAGTAAGTAATGTTTGTCTCGTATCTGCAGATGTGTTATTGTCTTGATCGTCACACAAATGTTGGTTGCTTGGTAAAAAAGAAAATCAAAGACTGGTAAAGATAATTTTAAAATGTAATGTCTTAAAAACAATATTTATAAAATAATATTTAAATAATGTGAGTGACTTAACACACGCGAAAAAACGTCTTTACTACTCACACTTTGTGATCGTATTCATCCATGTGACCATGTTTGTACCTACAGAATAAACTGCTCCCAGGCGTGTGGCCCATTTGTAAATTACACCACCTCCTGGGAGGTGCTTCCAATTGCCATATCCCAACTACCCAGTGGGGTCCAAACACTCCTCTTCACTGTCTCATCTGAGGCTTTTGCTGTATCCTTCTTTGTTGTTACATGGTATGTGAGACTTTTAAGTGATTGATAAGGAAGTGTCAGAATCGATATGACAGTGATGACTTTACCGCCTTTATCTCCCATGCTGCAGTTTGGCCATGTTTTACGTGATCGCACTAGCTGGAGCACACAAGAGGGTGATCAAACAACTTAGGGAGCAGCTAGCCATGGTGGGTATATTGAACCTTTGTTTAAAAGCTGTCAGTCTTTGTGCAATTTCACCCTCGTTGGTCAGTTTTCAAACAGCGGTCAGAGAGAAATTCATTTAAACATGCTTTAAAGTATACATATTATTTCTTGTGCATCATTTGCTATAATCTCACATTGCACTGCATACTGAGAAGGGTTGTGTGGCTTCATGATAAGAGCCACATACTGTGATATGATT